>NC_068934.1:28376160-28679190 GCF_023091745.1 Budorcas taxicolor
CCATGACCTCTAGGTGGCTACCCAGGATAACATGCATGGGCGGTGGGAACAGGCTGCTAGTGCTCTTTCTCTTCCCTTCCTCCCTTCCTTCCTGTCTCTGTCTGTCTGTCTCCCTGTGTCTCTCTACCTTCCCCTTCCGAGGCAGGAATCAGCGAATGAGATCCCTCCCTCAGCACTCTCTCTGCAAGGCTGTAAGGTCTGGGCAACCCTGAGCTGCCCTCCTCAGCTTTCTCTTCCCCTGCAGGCCCTCCCTTACTCGCTGCTGGCCCTGGCCGTGGCCATGTACCTGCCGGTTCTGCTGTGGCAGTATGCAGCCGTGCCGGCCCTCACCTCGGACCTGCTGTTCATCATTAGTGAGCTGGACAAGTCCTACAACCGTGCCATCCGCCTGGTGCAGCACATGCTGAAGATCCGACAGGAGAGCTCGGACCCTGATGTGTTCTGGGATGAGCTGGAGAAGTGAGTTGTCTCCTCCACTCCTTTCCAAAAGACTCCGTCGAGCACTAAAATGGTCCTTGCAGGGTAATCTTGAAACTCTCCTCTGTGCCGTCCTTCTCTAGAATTCAAAGTGCTTAACACATCACCTTATTAACATACTATCATCTCTGTACAGGCAGAGGGAAAAGGAGTGTGCCTCCAGTTTACAGGTGAACCCAAAGTGTCACAAAGGGGTTAACCTCTAAAAGACCACTTCTTAAAAAATCTCTACTGAGGTTTTTGAAATTATTAATTTATTTTAGTTTTTGACTGCACAGCGAGCAGGCTTCTCATTGCAGTGGTTCTCGTTGTGGAGCACAGGCTCTAGGGTGGGCAAACGAGCTCAGTAGTTGTGGCACCAGGGCTTATTTGTCCCACGGCATGTGGAATCTTCCTGGACCAGGGATCAAAGCCGTGTCCCCCGCATTAGCAGATAGATTCTTAACCACTGGACTACTAGAGAAGTCCTGAAAGATCGCTTTTACAGAAACTTGAATGGCTTCTCCCAGGCCTGCAGGCAAAAAGATCCAAGTTTTCCCAAATATTTTTCCTAGGCCCTCCACACACTGTCATCAACTACTTTGTCAATATTCTCTCAAACTTCCAAGTAACAGAAACCTTCCATGCCCCCTGGGCAGTCTCCTTCCTTTCTCCCGAACAAGCCATTCATTCATTTAAGCACTCATCTGTCATTTATGGAGCACCACACACAGCTCTGGGTGCTATGGAGATGTGTGTGTACATGTGTGTTGAGGGAGGAAGGGGTAATATCATATTGAGGGTAAGCAGACAACGAATGAGCATAACACACAAATAAAGTATATGGTAGAAGATAAATGGATAAAGAAAACTGAGCCAGGGTAAGGGACTCAGGAAAGCTGGGAGGTGGAGAGAGGCACAGTTTTAATTTGGGTGGCCAGGGCAGGCCCCATCTAAGCACAGTTGAGCTAAGATTTGAAACCCTAGTTTGTGCACATTTCTATCCTCTGAAAAAAGCTCCTTCCTGTCTATCTTTCTGAACCCTATCTACCTTTGGAAGACCAATCTAAAACAACATTCTCCAGAGATGTTTCTGAACACTCCAGCTCACACTGTGGTCTGTCTCCTAACTTTTACAACTACTGTGGTTTGTATCCATTTTTAGCAACAAGTCAAGCATTATTTTCATTTCATATTTGCATGTCTCCTCTGCCCTTTCCCTGAAAGCCAGACTGTAAACTTCTTCAGAGCAGAGACTGGATTACATATACCAATAATACATAAATACTAAATAACAACTCTCAACAAACACTTGTAAGCACACTTATTTTTATAAAATGAATGAACTGGCCTAAAAATCACACACAAAGAAAGCAGACTGAAAACCAGAACATGGTAATTTAGAATCCCAGTCCCATGCTAATATAATAAATCAGTGCTTCCTAAGAATCCTGCTTCAGCTTAGAGATTTAGTCTGCCCTTCTAGGCAGAAATCCAGAATGATCAGTCATTTATTACTCACTGACCATTCGCTGGGTTTACTGCACTGCATTCATAACTTGGAGAATTAAGATACATTCACATACCTGTTTTGGGGGAGAGGAGTGGTTATGCTCAAAAAAGACAGACGTTCCTGTGAGCCAAGAATACCATGCTGGATACACAGATTTTGTTACTTCCCCCACGCAGCTCTCAGGATATAGTTTCTTTGTTTTTAATTTTGTTTTAAATTTTATTTATTTTACTGTGCCATGTCTTGGTTGTGGCATGTGGGATCTAGTTCCCCGACCAGGGATCAAACCCAGGACCCCTATATTAGAAGCATGGAGTATTAACCACTGGGCAACCAGGGAAGTACATCAGGATATAGTTGATTTTTTTTTTTTTTTCGGCTGTGCCAGGTCTTCGTTGCTGCATGGGCTTTTCTCTAGTTGTGACAAGCAGTGGCAACTCTCTAGTTGTGGTGCACAGGCTTCGCACTGCGGTGGGTTCTATTGCTGTGGAGCACAGGCTCTAGGGAACATGGGCTTCAGCAGCTGCAACACATGGGTTCAGTAGTTGCAGCTCCCAGGCTCTAGAGCACAGGCTCAGTAGCTGCGGCCCAGGGGCTTAGTTGTTCCTCCGCATGTGGGAGCTTCCTAAACCAGGGACTGAACTCATGTCTCTCACATTGGCAGGTGGATTCTTCACCACTGAGCCACCAGGGAAGCCCCCTCAGGATATAGTTTTAAATGCTTCTTCCTAAACTTGGCCACTTTCTTCCCCTGCCCAGGGCTCGGAAAGAACGGTACTTTGAATTCCCCTTGCTGGAGCGGTACCTGGCCTGTAAGCAGCGCTCACACTCACTAGTGGCCACCTACCTCCTGAGGAACGCCCTCTTGCTCCTCTTCACCTCCGCCACCTACCTGTACCTGGGCCACTTTCACCTGGACGTCTTCTTCCAAGAGGAATTCAGTTGTTCCATCAAGACAGGGCTGCTACATGATGAGACCCACATCCCTGACCTCATCACATGTAGGCTGACCTCTTTGTCTGTCTTCCAGATTGTCAGTCTCGCCAGCGTAGCCATCTACACCCTGTTGGTTCCAGTGATACTATACAACCTCACACGGCTCTGCCGGTGGGACAAACGGCTCCTCTCTATCTACGAGATGCTCCCAGCTTTTGATCTTCTCAGCAGAAAAATGCTGGGCTGTCCCATCAATGACCTCAATGTGATCCTTCTTTTCCTCCGAGCCAACATCTCTGAGCTCATCTCTTTTAGCTGGTTGAGTGTCCTTTGTGCGCTGAAGGACACAGCCACCCAGAAGCACAACATTGACACCGTGGTTGATTTCATGACTTTATTGGCTGGCTTAGAACCCTCAAAACCTAAACATCTCACCCACGGGATGTGTGATGAAAATCCATAGTTAAGAAACTGTGAAGCAAGAAGTCCTATGGAAAGTAAAAATCTCTCCCCTTTTTCACAAGCCTCATGCGCTAATACACAAAAACACCCACGTTAGGATTGCTAAGCTTGGATTTAGCTGAGTCGAACATCCTATATTATGTTATCCCAAAGATGAGAAGATAAAATCATCACATGGAAACAAACCTGAAAGTTGGAGCTGAAGAATAAGAAATATATATATATTACATATAGAACATAATATGATGACAAGAAGAACACTGAAACCAGAAGTCTAGACATTATAAAAAGGGAGAAAGTTCTATAGGCTATTCATGGAGGCAGGTTTTTCCCACTGTATTTACTCCATGACCTTTCTAGGATAAACACTCAGTTTACCATGCTCTCCTTCAAAGTCTGCCCAGGGTTTCCTCCCTCAAGAAGCCATCCCCATCTCCACGCTCCTCCCCTGAGTGTTGCCATATCATCTGATACCTACCTCTGAGATACAACTTATTACACTGTAGTAATATAGCCCATGTACTTGTCTTTTCCTCTTAAATAAGTTACCTAGAGGCTGTGTCATCATAGGCACTAATAAATAAATATTCTTCTGAATACACAGGGAACAAGAAGCTTTGGGAGGTGTTTTTGCTGTAGTCTGCCTGAAGTCAGGAAAAAATTGAACAAGAGGACTCTGAGGCTTTGGAAAGCATAAAAGCTACTAGGGAGTTCTATTCTTCTCCATCAGGAGAAATAATTGAAATGAATGAAGCTCTAGCAGAAAATCCAGGATGTATCAACAAATCTTGTTATGAAGATGGTTGACTGATCAAGATAACACTTGGTAACCTTTCAGAACTAGATGAACTAAAGAGCAAAGAAGCATGTGAGAAATACATAAGATCTATTGGACTACACAGTCCACGGGTCGCAAAGAGTCAGACACGACTGAGCGACTTTAACTTTCACTTTCACTTCATCGAGGAGTGAAACTGGAACCCTTAAATAAACTAGTTTGAAACAAAAAAAAGTCAAACATGGAAATAATTATGTAAAATTATTACACCACAACTGGAATATTAAGCAGACATCTAAAGTTACATTTATAAAGAAGTTATAATAACACTACAATATGACTATAACAGTGGTAAGTGAACAAAAGAGGAAATATTACATTCAGTATCATCTAACCTATGTAAATATCCATTAAAATACGAAACAAACTACTACATATGAAACAGATAAGAACAAGGATATACTGTATAACACAGGAAATCATGGCCATTATCTTGTAATAACTTTAAATGAAGTATAATCTGCAAAAATACTGAATCACTATGCTGTACACCTGAAACTAATATATTGTAAATCAACTATACTTCAATTTAAAAAAGTAAACATGTGTTAAAAGTGATTCATTTCGTGTGGCAGATGTATGAATTTTTTAAAATCTTAATATTTTCTGAATTTTGCATGAACTGTTTTATAAATCATAAGGAAGTATTTCTAATGAAAAATAAAATGTTAATGTAAATGCCACAGAAATCCATTGGCCAGAGCAGCTTGCAAACTAAGATAAATGACAGTGCTTTCTCTCCCACTAGGTAGGATACATGTAATATATGCAGAGGAATAGGGAAAACAAAGTCAGATCACGAAGCCTGCAAGGACAAAATACAATACAGCTGAACATCAAATAAATCAAGCGGTTAGCACATAAGGGTTAAAAAAAGAAGAAAGAAAACTCTTCCTGTCAGTTAGAACTACCTGTTTCCAGGTTCCAAGGTAAAGTGCCAATCTATAGTATGAAAGGCATGAGTATGGATAGTTGGTCGGCTGAAAGTATTCCTGGCAATTTCCAGACATGAATCTATAAGGCTGCCTTGAGTATGTTTGCAAAAGCACACTAGAAACATGAGGTCCAATCGGGCAGCAAACACTACAGATGGACATAAAGGACTCATAAACTTTCTCTCTGAGGGAAAGCCATTTTATCAGGACTCTTGCCACTATTCTTACAATTTCCAGAAATGAAGTATCTGGATTTTTTATTCTAAACCTCTTTTTTTTTTTTTTAACTGATCATAAGTTTCTTAGTTAAGCTTCAGGTTTTTCTCCAGTAACTTACTGTTTTGACAGTCTATATATTTTTCTTAATTTCCATACACAATTCTAGAAGTCTAAATTTTGAGTATAAACAACAGTAATTAGGTATCAGTACAGAATTTTCAGTTTATAACTCTCTTTCACCTCATCATTCTAAAGAGCATACTCAGTTTTGAGAAACCTGGGACCCAGAGGCTCACTCTAGTTAGTGGCATGGCTGGGGGTGGGGGAAGAATACTGCAAGCCTTCTACCTTCCAACCCAGTACAGTTACCAATACCGCATTCTAAAGAACTGTCTATTCTACTTGATGATTTTAGGCAGACCTTGGTTACAGAGTTAGAGCTACATAAGTTTAAGCACAGAAACATACTTTTGGTTTCCTTACGCAAATATTTACTGAGTGCCTACTTAGTGCAAGCTCCTTATTAAAAGTGCTGGTTAAATCTTCCATCTTCCCTACTAGATTCTAATCTGAAACCAGGGGCCTTCTTTTTTCTATTCACCACTGTAATCCCAGTAAAACGATAGCGTACTAGGCCCTCAGGAAACATCTATGCGAGCTGTATGAAAAGAAGCAAAGCCAACAGCAGTCCCCTTATGGCGCTCCAGCGCGTCGTACAATCGGGGAAGGCCAGTCTGTAAGGAATGTGGGAAACAGGTGCTAAAACACTTCGGGCTTAGGAACCGTGTGATTTTTGTGTGTTGGTCTTTAGCTCAACAGTAACAAGCCTCAGCTAAACACAAAAACATACACAACGTCTCAAACGGTCGTTTCCAACCGCTCTCCCTCTTCATCAGGCCCCGCCTCCCGAGCCGCGGATTCGCCCTGCAAAGACCGCCCGGATCGCAGGACCGGAAGTTACGTGAGGTTGACGCCGTGACGTAACCTCCGGTCGTGGCTGACTTCCGAGGCAGACGCGGAAGTGCAGGAGGCGCCTGGAGTCGGTTCGGTTACCTGGGTCGCCTGGCCTATCCAGGCGCCTGGTGAACCTTCCAGAGAGGTCGTTTTTTAGAGGGCCCCTCCCGCCAGCCCAGCCCAGACCAAGCCGGCACTGAGGGCCGCTCCTCAGCGGAAGGGCCGATGCAGGCCGCGCCCTGGAGCCCCCATAGCGGGGCCGGACCATGAGCCTGCTGGGCAGCCTGGCCTCCTCGCCGCGAGACCCGCTGCAGTCCAGCAAGGCCAGGATGAAAAAGCTCCCGAAGAAGAGCCAGAACGAAAAGTACCGGCTCAAGTACCTGCGGCTGCGCAGAGCGGCGAAAGCCACGGTGTTTGTAAGTATGCCGCCGCTCGGGCCTTCTCCACCCTTAGCCCCTCCTAACTCGCGAAGTCTTTCCCTGAACTGTTCCCCTTCCCAGAGTGGCAGTGTTAATAGATTGTTAGCTCTTCCAGGGTACATTACTTGTTAGCCTTGTGCGAATTACGTAATTCCTGTAATTCTGTTTCCTTGTCTACAAATGAGCGCTAATAACCAACTACCTTGCTGAGTTAATGAAGATTACATGAGGAAAGTTAAGGGGCCAGTACCTAGAAGATATGTCAGTAAGCTTTAGTCATTATCCTTGGGACTTCCCTGGTGGTTCAGAAGGTAAAGCGTCTATCTACAATGCGGGAGACCTGGGTTCGATCCCTGGGTTGGGAAGATTCCCTGGAGAAGGAAACGGCAACCCACTCCAGTACTCTTGCCTAGAAAATCCCATGGATGGAGGAGCTTGGTGCAGGCTACAGTCCATGGGGTCGCAAAGAGTCGGGCACGACTGAGCCACTTCATTTCTGCCACAGAATCCTTGGAAATGCCTTTGGTTCTCCAAAGAAACTTGAGAACTCTGGCAGAGCCCTGACTCCAACAAGTCAAACACCTCATTGTAGTTTGTTACTTCCATTACCGCAGCCTGTTTGCCACGCACTCCGCACACCCACAGCAGACCCCTTCCCTGAACAGGCACATGAAACTTTTCAGTAGTCCCCGCTTCTGATCTCTTGTGAGTCTTCCGAGTTTTCTGCTTATCTTTTATTGTAGGTGCAGCGGGTTTATTGAATGAATGAACTCTTTATGGTTTGCCAGCCACAACTGTTAGACGAATTTGTGGCTTGCTCAAGCTCAGCTCAGTGCTTGGAGATAGCAAGTATCTCAAATGTCTTCCCACATGTGAATCAACACCTTACCTCTTCGCATACCAAAATTTGAACATCTCTTAGCTTTTTTGGACGCCCAAAGAAAGGTTTGGAAATTAGAACACTTATTCTGAGGAGATTTATTTGCCACCTGCTATGTGTACTGGAGAGAAGTAAGAAAAGCAGAATTTAAAGGATTTGGTATCTAATTGATATTGCCTTTCTTTTATCCCTAAATATTAGCGGTACCTAAAGCTTGGCACCTGTATTAATTAGACTATTGGTTCCATCAGACCCATGAAGAAAGTTTTGTGAAGAAAAAAGGTGTTGTTTTGATCGTTCAACATTTGAGGTCCCAACTGTGGAACATCCAGATTGAAACAGTCCCCTCAGGACTCATGTTTGGGAGATGAATGGAGCCATCAGTAAAGAAAGATGATGCTTGAATACATATAAATAGGTTGTGAAGTTTAAATTTTATAAACTAGACTTGATTTTGTTCCATCCAGATTTGTTCCATCCAGATTTTTCTCTTTAAGGTTCATTATTGTATGCTTTGCTTTGGGTTAGGTTGCTTTATAAGCTCCCTAAGAGTCAAGGCACTTGGGAATGAGGACATTCCCCATGGTTATAAGGGTTGAGCTAAAGTATCTATAGATTTGAGCAGTATGGCCTTCTCACTGCTGAAGGCTACCCTAATTAAGGTGACCATATGTGTTGATTTTTCTGGGACACGCTACTTTGCCATATTGTACTGGCAAAATCATTACTAACTCCCCCTTTTCACTCAAAAGGTGGTGCAGTTTCCAAATTACTACTCTGCCCATAGTAGAAATTGGCCCTGCCTTTACTTACAGGTTTCTTTACAGTCTGTCTACAATGTAGACTGGCTCTTCTCCCTAGCAACACATAACTCTTTGGTTTGGAATATAACTCCTCAGCATACTTTGATCTTTTATTCCTTTTGTGTGATTATATTCCAAATTTTTCTTCAAGGAAAATGCTGCTATTTGTGATGAAATTGCTCGTCTTGAGGAAAAATTTCTTAAAGCAAAAGAAGAGAGACGGTGAGCTGGGGTCACTTTGTGTTCATAATCACATTTTTGGTGATTGATATGGTGTTGGTGCCCTTGGGGGGTTTTTCCTCCATCAAGATTTTTCTACTTTGCACCGGCCACCAGTGTGGTCCAGAGAAACTCACAGCCTGTGGTACTGATTCATAGCAACCCAGGTTATGGTAGACTATTGATGATGAAACAGCTCTCTCCATCTTTCTGACAAAACCCTCTGACCACATCTAATAAGTAATCTTATTATAACGCTGCTATTATAAAAGCCAGGGAATTAAAAGCTACATCTTTTTCCCTACAAATATTTATTCAGTTTGTAGTAATTGATGCTTTTGAACTGTGGTGCTGGAGAAGACTCTTGCAAGTCCCTTGGACTGCAGGGAGATCCAACCAGTCCATCCTAAAGGAGACCAGTCCTGGGTGTTCATTGGAAGTACTGATGCTGAGGCTGAAACTCTGATACTTTGGCCACCTCATGCGAAAAATTGACTCATTGGAGAAGACCCTGATGCTGGGAGGGATTGGAGGCAGGAGGAGAAGGGGATGACAGAGGATGAGATGGTTGGATGGCATCACTGATGGGATACACATGAGTTTGAGTAAACTCGGGGAGCTGGTGATGGACAGGGAGGCCTGGCGTGCTGTGATTCATGGGGTCGCAAAGAGTCGGACACGACTGAGCGACTGAACTGAACTGAGTACTCTGAGTGAGCAGCTCATGATATGTGCCCTTTGGAAGCCTAACATCTTCCAGCATGCAGTTAGAAGAGCTCTCCATATGCAGAAGGGATACACTGTAGTCCTTTATCCTTAGCTTCTTGAGGTGTTATCCTCTGGAGCTTCGTTTTTCCCAGGGTTCAATAAGAACTTTACTTTTATGAATGTGATCATCTTTGCATGTACTTCTGACTTTTCCTAGTACTTCAGTAAAATATGGAATTGAGACAAAACAGCAGCTCATACCCTTTCTCCCTTTCCTCCCCAACCTCAGGTACTTGCTAAAGAAGCTCCTCCAGCTACAGGCCTTAACTGAAGGGGACGTACAGGCTGCAGCTCCTTCCCACAGCTCCAGTTTGCCTCTGACTTACAGTGTGGCCAGCTCTGTGGGAACCCTCCAGGGAGCTGGGCCAGTTTCTGGGCCGAGCACTGGGGCTGAGGAACCATTTGGGAAGAAATCCAAGAAGGAGAAAAAAGAAAAAGGCAAAGAGAACAACAAACTGGAAGGTACCTTGGGAAGAGGATGTCAGTTGTCCTGGTGGCTCAGCAACTAATGAAAAGAACCTGGTCCTGACTGGTAGACACTCGGCTACAGAGATGATGTAAATCCTCACTGGTCCTTAAGCACCCCTGGTAAAAGCCCTTGAAAACCAAGTGTCTTCGAGCCACTCCGGGTAGAGGAATCATGGTTAGACCTAATTAAACATAATGAGAGCAGTTCAGCGCCTCCCCCACTTCTACACTCCAAACTGTCTGGGAGCCTCCAGTTCAGTCTTTCCTAGAGACAGGGAAATGGGCTCGGTGGCATTTGAGCACACGGATGGCTTGGGAAATTGCTGACCTTATAAGTGAAGCCGGAAGCTTTACAAAATATAAGGCTTCTAGATCCTAAGAACTGATGCTGAAATTGGTTACAGCCAGGTGGGTGGGTTAGAAAGATAACAGGGCTTTGGGGAAGAGCCCCATTTGCCCTTTCAGTGTGTGCGTAGAACCAGGATTGTCTCATTGCTCTTAGCATCATGTAAATTTTTTCCCTTCCCCTCAGCATTGGGAGGGACCTAAAGTGGGTGACCCCAGATTTGCGTTTCAGTTCTGAAGAAAACATCCAAGAAAAAGAAAATGGAGGCAGGTGCTCGCAAGCCGGTTCAGCCCATTGCCCTGGACCCCTCAGGACGGCCTGTGTTCCCCATCGGACTGGGGGGCCTAACAGTGTATAGCCTGGGGGAGGTGAGTGAGCCCAGCGACCAAGAGAGAGGAGCAGCAGAGATTCGGGAGCGGGGTTGAGCCTTCCCTCCCTGTTCCCATTAGCAGCAGTCCCTTGCTGATCCAGACCAACCCCTGAAAACCTCTAGTGCCTAGGAAAGCAGATTGTTTTCATCGGCTGCACATCCAGCGCTCTTTGTCTCTCTGATCTGAGTCACTCTTTTCAGCCCCAAGGTGGTTCTAGAGGCTTCCACAGTACCCTGGGCTTTTCAGTTCTCCAGCAACCTCAGTGGCAAGTTGGGGGGATCTTTTCTTTTCTAGATCATCACCGACCGACCTGGCTTCCATGACGAGACTGCCATCTACCCTGTGGGCTACTGCAGCACTCGGGTCTATGCCAGCATGCGGAGTCCGGACCAGGAATGTCTGTACACCTGTCAGATCAAGGACGGTGGCACACAGCCTCAGGTACCCGCCCTAAGGATAACTGCTGGGTTTCGTTTCTTTTTCCCCTCTTTTTCTGAGAACCTTCTCTGTGACAGGCACTCTGCCAGTAGTGATGGAGCCGGAATGTGAATCTGCATCCGTTTGATTCCCTGGCTGACACCCCTTCCCCTAAACCGTCCTGCTCCTCACGTTACTGGTGACCGTGTGAGGCCTGACCAAACTGCTTGTGTGTGGAGTGCAGGCTTACACTCAGGGAAGATTAGTGTGACACTCTGCCAGTTGAGGTGGAACCATAATTTATTCATTTATGTTCGGCTGCACTGGGTCTTCATTGCTGTGTGCGGGCTTCTCATCACGGTGGCTTCTTGTGGAACACAGACTCTAGGCGTTCAGGCTCAATAGTTCTGGCGCATGGGCTTAGCTGCTGCATGGCATGTGAGATCTGGGACCAGGGATTGAGCCCGTGACCCCTGCATTGGCAGGCAGACTCTTAACCACTGGACTACCGAGGAAATCCCTGACTGCGCATCCTCTCAGTGCTGTGGTTCAAGACGGTTCATTTTCCCACACCATGTCCTCTAATCCTTGGGGAAGATAGACTGTTGTCAGAGTTGCAGGCTTCGCTGTCTGATGATGTTGCAAATGGCTGGAAAATGGGGTGGAAGCTTGGAGCAGAAGCTGAGAGCCTGCCTGCCACTTGTGGATAATACTGCATCACTCCTATCATTGTTAGAAGGCTCTTGAATGCAGCTGAGAGTTCTGATGACGTTGGCCATGCAGCATTTCTGTTTAGAAAGTGTTCTAACAGACAGACTTGATGTTGTAGCAGTGTTTTTAACAAATCTGTATATTTAAGGAAAATCTAATCAGAATCCTAATAGAATGTAAATGGCAACCAACAAGCTGGTCCTTAATTTCCTCTGGAAGTGTTAGCTCCTCAGTCGTGTCCGACTCTTTGCCATCCCATGGACTGTAGCCCACTAGGGTCCTCTGCCCATGGGATTCTCCAGGCAAGAATACTGGAGTGGGTTGCCATTTCCTTTTCCAGAGGATCTTCCCAACCCAGGGATTGAACCTGGGTCTCTTGCATTGCAGGCGGATTCTTTACCGTCTGAGCCACCAAGGAGCCCTGAAAGACAAATGCTAAAGTATTTTTGAAAACACAGATTCTGTAGGGTTTTTTTGTTTCTTTTATTAAGCCATTAGTCCATCCAGACAGAATTTTCAGGTACCTTGTGAGCTTTCTTTTTTTTTCCCTAACTGACATCAAGTGACACCTTTGAAGTGAAGTGAAGTGGGCTTTGCTTGTGGTTCAGCTGTTAAAGAATCTGCCTGCAGTGTGGGAGACCTGGGTTTGATCCCTGGGTTGGGAAAATCCCCTGGAGAAGGGAAAGACTACCCATAACTCCAATATTCTGGCCTAGAGAATTCTACAGACTAAGCTTTCCTTTTTTTCCCTAGCTGACATCAAGTGACACCTTTAATGTATACTAAATACATGTAATACTTTGTTGTGTTTCCAGACAGTTCTATTTCATCTATTTGACTATAAATGCGAGTATGACTTTTACTTGCTTTAGCTTCATAGACGGTTCTATACTGTAATATGTTAAAACATAGAACAATATTTTTATAGTCCTAGGGTGAGGGGAAAGGTTTTCTTAAGCAAGATGTGAAAAGTAGAAGCCATAATGGAAAATAGTAACAGATTTGACTATTAAAATTTTAAACACTTCTGAATGGTAAAAACCACCATAATCAAAGTTAAAACTGAAGCAACAAACAAGAAGAAAACATCACAGTGGATTAAAATCCAGATAAAGTGCTCTTGTAGTCTAAGATATAAAAGCAATCAGATAAAAAAACGTATTTCACAGAAACAGTGCAGATGGTCGATGAGAGCAGACAGCACTCATAGTTAGGGAGATGAAAACAAAACAAAAATCTTATTTTTCTCATACGCAAATATCAGATAATAGCAAATGTTGGCCAGCGTGTAGGAAAACAAGTACAAATGGCATTAGTAGGAGTGAAAATAATAAAGTTCCTTTTTTTGGAAGGCTGCTGGGGTAGTATCAACAATTTTAATGTGTGAATCTTTGGTCCAGCGACCTTCTAGATATTCTGGAATGTCTTAGATGCGCAAATGTGAACAGAAGAGTTACATGTAACAGTATAATTGCGACATTGTTGCAATAGCAAGAATTTAAAAGTAGCCTAAATAGCCATCATTAGGAGAACGGTTAAAAATTAAGATATATCCACCTTGTGTAATATTATACAACAGTTAAAATAATGAAGTAGAGAAAGATTCCCAAGACCAAAATAATACATTTTAGGCTTTTAACTGTGCTTTGCTTGGATAGGATATATAAGTGTATATACAATATAAAAGATTGGAATTGGTGTGATCAATATCAAATAGAAGAGCAACCCTGAAATATTTGAAGATAATTGTTCACAGTTTTTTCATGAGTTAGCTGAGGAATCAGTATAAACCATCAGAATGTTAAATTTGCAACAAATGTCATTGAAATAACAAAACCATTCTGACTGAAACTACTGACAATATAATTTATTATTGACAAAATTTAAAGGGCTCTGAAATTCGACACAGGAAGATTGAATCACATGAAATAATAACCACAGAAGAAAACTAACAGTAGTAGAAGCTACTCAGTAAGGTTTGTTTTGGATTCTTTAAAAAAAAAATGAAAAATGCACATAATTGTAAACACATATATACTATATATAAATATATATAGTGTGTATGTGTGTGGGTGTATATATATAGAAATATAGAAAATAGATTAATCCTGTGTGGAATAATTTGATTAAACTTTGAAAGACTGGAAACTGCTTAATTGAACTTTATAGAAAACTGATCAAGGAATTTAACTGACTAAATATAGAACCTGTTACAGAAAAGAATTTTCTTTTTTTTTTTGGTCAAAAGTCTTTTAAACAGTATAGAAAATTTTGTCAGGGAATTGTTAGCTAGATCACACTTGTTACAAAATACTTTCCTGTCAAAAATTCCTCAGTATTAGTAGAATTTTGATCTAACTGTTTCTTTTTATAAACAATCAAGATATTTTACAACTCAAAAAATAACGTGAAATGGGGATTTGTAGTCAAAATGGCCTAGATCTTTTCCTAGATATTGTAAAATCAACGTAAGATTATGTGGAGAACAATCTCATTTGTTTTAAAATATCATCTGTATTTATAGCTTAAAATATGTTAGTGGCTAAGAAAGCATCTGGAAAGGTATGGAACAAATTAAGCATTGCCCTCTGGACAGTAGTTAAACAAAGGGTGTAGAATCAAACAGTTGAAAAACCTTTCTTTGTTTTATGGCTTGGAGTGTCTAACAGCCAAGACACTATTAAACAAGAGGTACACCTTGCTTCAGGTTCCAGAGTGAAGAACAGCAGTAGCAGCAGTGTGATTCTGCCACCTTCTCCCTAAAGACTGGGCTCATTGCTCCTTTATCTTTCTCAGTTTGAAATTGTTCCTGAAGACGACCCCCAGAATGCTATCATCAGCTCCTCTGCTGATGCCTGTCACGCAGAGCTACTCAAGACCATCAGCGCGGCTATGTAAGTTGACCAATAACTGGAAGGCAGGCTAGAAAGGTCAGTTGGGGTACAGTGAGACCTTCTCTCTTGCTTTTGAGTAGAGAGCCCTTATTGTATAGAAAGCTAGCCTGTGTCCTTGGTGTATCTTGGCAGCTACAGGCTCCAGACTCTCCAAGTCAAGAAAGACTACTCTGTGTGTTCATACTCATCTCTCAGCTCTCAAGCAAAAATTCTCTCTCCCATTTAGGGGAAAACTAATACCCAACCTGCATCCGTCTGGAGCTGACTTTTTTGGGTTTTCTCATCCAACCATCCACAACCTGATCCAGAGTTGTCCAGGAGCTCGAAAATGTGTCAAGTAAGTGGAGTCGAATCCATTTCCTTGAAAGAAGCTCCATGATCAGTGGGCCAGGGACTAAACTGGTGGTCACGGCTCTGCTTGCTCATCTATTTACTGAGCTGCTTCTGTACACAAGGCACAGGATTGTCTTCTGCGGCCTGGGGACAGTTCCCCGCTGTCGTGAGGGTCTCACCATTTGTGTGCATCATGACAGCAAACGGATGGGGAAGTCCTGCAGAACAAGTGTCACTAGAGATGCCTGTCTGTGTGCTTTTCAACCTGTTTTTCCGATATATATATAGGAGAGACCTAAAGAAAAAAATACCTGATCCCTTTGGAGGGACGAATGGATTGTTAACACCCAAAAGACGACTCAATAATGTTCCCTTTGGTCCTGCAGTTACCAGTGGGTGAAGTTTGATGTGTGCAAACCTGGAGACAGCCCCCCACCACAAGAACAGCTAGAGAATGACATAGCTACAAGCTTTGAAGCCTTTCAGAGATACACCTTCGATGAAGATCATAGTGATCCCATTCTACAAGGTATCTTTTTTATTTTTCCCTTCTGGTTTGAAAGTTGACCATTTTTAGGCTGCCTTCCCTCTTCCTTCATTGCTGAGTATCCCACTGACCTGGGCAGTGAGTGACAAGGGCTTTTCCTGCTCCAGCCACAGGTAGCCCTAGCAGAAGTCTCAAGACGTGGCTGAGATCCTGGGGTGGCAGGGCTCACCAAGAACTTAGGGCAGTTCATTTTCTAAGCTGGATGTCCTCAGCAGAACTCTAAGGGGAAGTTTACTGTGGGACTTGAAACATAACATGTAGTGAGGAAATCCATGGCCTTGGTCCTGCCTGTGCTCCATGGATTCCTGCCACCAATGAGTGGAGTGATCAGAGGATCCAGCATAGGAGTCATATAGGGAGAGCTCTGGACTAGAAATGAGAAAATAGAATTAACTTCTCTGTCTTTGCCCACTGTGCTCTGTAACCTTAGGCAAGTTACTTAATCTATTTCCGCCACAGTTTTCTCCTTTTTTTTTCTTCAGCATTTAAGTTTAGTTGATTTACACTATTAATTTCTGCTGTACAGCAAAGTGATTCAGTTATACATACACACTTTATATTCCGTTTTGTCACGGGATAGTGACTATAGTTCCCTGTGCTGTACACTAGGACCTTGTTTTTTATCCATTATGGGTGCATGTCTAATCTGCTAATCCCAAACTCCCAATCCTTTCCTCTCCCTTGGCAACCACAAGTCTGTTCTCTATGTCGATGAGTCTGTTTTTGTTTTGTGGATAATGTTCATTTGTGTTGTATTTTATATTCCACATACAAGCAATATCATATGGAATTTGTCTTCCTCTTTCTGACTTACCTCACTTTGTATAATTAACCTGTCCATCCATGTTGCTGCAAATGGCATTATTTCGTCCTTTTTTATTGCTGCATTATATCGCCTTGTATGTGTCTATGTGTATGTATGTTTACATGCCACACCTTCATTCAGTCAGCCATCGGTGGCTTGGCTATGCTGTTGCTGTGAACACGGGTGCGCACACGACACCTCTGGTTATGGGCTTGTCTGGGTGTATGCTCAGGAGTGGGATTGCTTGATCAGGTTTGTAACTAGTGTTTTGAGGAACCCCCATACTGTTCTCCACAGTGGCTGCACCCACTGACATTCCATCAACAGTGGAGAAGGGTGCCTTTTTCTCCACAGTCTCCAACATCTATTATTTTGTAGACTTTTTAATGATGACCATTCTGACTAATGTGAGGTGGTACATCATTGTAGTTTTGATTTGCATTTCTGTAATAATTAGGGATGATAGGCATCTTTTCTGGAGAAGGAAGTGGCAGCCTACTCCAGTGTTCTTGCCTGGAAAATCCCAGGGACGGGGGAGCCTGGTGGGCTGCCGTCTGTGAGGTCGCACAGAGTCGGACACGACTGAAGCGACTTAGCAGCAGCAGCAGCATCTTTTCATGTGCCTGTTGGACTTACGTATGTCTTCTTTGGAGAAATGTCTGTTTAGATGTTCTGCTCATTTTCAATTGGGTTTTGTTTTGTTTGTTTTTTTAAACCGTATGAACTATTAGTATGTTTTGGAAACAAAACCATTGTCAGTCACATCATTTGTAAATATTTTCTCCCAGTTCATAGGTTGTCTTTTCATTTTATGGTTTCTTTTGCTATGTGAAAACTTTTTAAGTTTGATTAGATCCCATTTGTTTATTTTTGCTTTTATTTCTTTTGCCTTGGGAGACTGACCTAAGAAAACATAAAACATTCAATTTATGTCATATATTTTGCCTGTGTTCTCTTCTAAGAGTTTTATGGTGTCGTGTCTTATATAAAGTCTTTGCCATTTTATTTTTGTGTAGGGTCTAGGGTTGCAGTTGATTTACATGTGGCTCTCCAGCTTTCCCAGCACCACTTGCTGTATTTCAGCCAGTTTGTTTCATTGTAAAAGTAAATATCTGTCCTGTCTTATCAAACAAGGGCAGAATTGGTCTGACAGATGTGAAAGAGTTGAAAGAATTAAAAGGATATCTGTGTGTCTGATCAAGCCAGTCTCCTAAGATTCCCAGGCAGCATTGGAACTTAAGAAATTTTTTTCTCCAGGATCCTTGGACCTCCCGGAGCTTCAGCCTACCGCCTTTGTGTCTTCTTACCAACCCATGTTCCTGACCCATGAACCCTTGGTAGATGCTCACCTACAGCACCTGAAGTCTCCATCACCGTGTAGCCCATCTCAGTCTTCAGATTGAAGTAAAAGGGATCGATACCACATCTTTCTCATCAGGATGGGTATTTTGGCTTAATTAGATTATATAGAAGAAGGCAGCAACTCAGGAGTGAAGAAGATAGTAAATTAACACATTTTGTCGCAGAGGTTCCCATGGTGACAGCTTTCCTGGGAAAAACTTCAACTTGGTTTTATTTTTAGTAATAAATTTCTGATGACAGTTCTGCTTATTTTCATCTTGTCATCACGATATAATCAGAATTTTACACCTTCTGACAACCCTCCACCCTTGATCTAAGCCTGGGTCGTTGACTGTCTCAGCCCCTGCAGCCAGCTGGTACTTTATCTTCATGTCAGTGTAATCAGAATCAGATCCTACTCATCCCCAAGCTGGAAGGTCCAGTCCAAGGCCCACTATTCATCTTCTTCACATTTTACAAAAGGATGTAAAAAATCATCTCTAGCCTTGTCTACATCCCCTCTGTGGCTCCGCTTAATGCATTGGAGCCACACACTAACACAAATAACATGATTGGTTCCCATCCTCCATAACAGACTCACCCCATCAGTTCATTAGTTGTATAGTAACACTGCATTCTATATAACAGAATTTTCTGGACTCCACTTAGAGCATTAAGGTAGAGGCTTACCCTATCACTGAAGCCCAGCCAGTTCACCTCCACCGTACCTTGTGTGATGATTCACTCTCAATCAGCTAGGAACCAGCGCTGGCTGGAATGGAAGGAACCAAAGGAGGCCAGACATAGAAGGATGGGGAAGGAATGGTGAGAACTGGGTTGTCACTGTGCTACAATCCATAGCCACTAATGGAGAAAACAAACAGGAGGCCTGGCATTTTAATGGACTGTATCTGGACAGCCGAGGGATGGATCAAATGCAGCCTTTAGAGCACATTACACTGGCTACCATAACGTATCAGAAGCGAAAGTGACTAATGTTGATTTTATGACTTAATTATGGTCTTACAAGTTTGTATAACTTTTACAGTGCAAAAATATAATAAAATATGGATAATAGCAAATCAGGGATAGAAAGGAGGTCACTCAGAACTGTTGGATGTTTTTCATTTTTCTTGTCTACATCAGATGCCAGAACCCATTTGCACTTAACACAGAAATGGTATCTGCTGCTTTTAGCACATAACCTGTATCTTTTCATTCTGTTACAGCCCAAGTTAATTACAAGTTCACAGTGAGCTTCATTTTAAGAAAGATATTAAAAAGTTTTTATAAGGTAGTGCATGAAGTGAAGTGAAAGTCACTCAGTCGTGTCCAACTCTTTGCAACTCCATGGACTGTACAGTCCATGGAATTCTCTAGGCCAAAATACTGGAATGGGTAGCCTTTCCCTTCTCCAGGGGATCTTCCCAACCCAGGGATGGAACTCAGGTCTCCCACACTGCAGGCAGATTCTCTACCAGCTGAGCCACAGGGGAGCCCATAAGTCAGTGCATGGTTTACTTCAATAAGCATTCATTTGTAGCTTCCCCAGAAGTGTTTTTCAGACTACAAATCTCAGCCTTGTTTGTTGTTTTCAACTTTGGCAGTCAAGACCCACATCTTTTAAAATTAAGTTCGAAGACAGAACATACTGGGATGCATCACATGCTGAAAGGTTGAATTCAACTATATTGTGTATATAGGTGTTTATCTCCCATTCACACAGTACACATGGGGATATGTGGAATGATCCAAAGTGTTTTTACTATGAATTGTTGTTTTAAATAACTTGAAAAAAATACTGTTCTAGCTATACACTTAAATTTTTTTTTCATCTATTGGATTGTTAAAGATTTCTTAACTCTGACAGTATTCAATGTTGGTGAGAATAGGGGGGAAATATGGGACTCTACCTTGGTGGGAATGTCAACTGTTGAATCCTTTGGAAGGGTTAAGCTGTAGGTATTAAAATGTTAAACGTATTTATCCTTAAACTTGTTAGTTCACATTAAGGACCCTAAGAGATTAAGTGCAGAATGATGTTGTCATGTAACAGTTATCACAGTTTAAAACCCTCTGTGCCCATTCATGGCAAATTGGTTAAAGTATGGGGCACCCACAGACTAAAGCAAATGAAATCTCTTTTCACTTTACCTAGGAAAATTATTTTATTAGAATAAGTCAAAAACACCAATTACAGAATAATATATGGTATAGTGGTATGTAAAATGTGACCCAAACAGATCAAGTGATGTTCACCAAAACACTGTGTCCAGATGATGAATTTGGGAGTGATTTTACTTGCCTATGCTCTTCTTTAGCATCCAAGTCGTCTACAGTGATCATAAATTTCATTTTCAAACAGTATTATTTTCATTTGGGAAGTAAACTGAATTCCTACAGAATGTTTTAAATTATTCAACCATTAAAAGTAAATTAATTTTCACATGACTTTGCATGAAGATATCCACTACCTAAACCTAACCAATTATACGGTGTACTCTAGGTTACTAGAAGTGAAGGGAACGTAGGCCTAGAGCTCTTGGCTGTCTCTTGCTCCTTCCAGAGTAGAGCAGCTACTGAGCGCCTATATGTTGGGGGTAGACAGTAGATTGATTTTTTTTCTCAGGAGTTGGTGCAGGGTTTGTGGTTTCTGTAAGGTCAAATGAATCAGAGGCCAACGTGCAGGAATGAGGAGTTAGTTGTACGCTAGTAGTCCTCCAAGGAGCCAAAGTTCCTTGCATGCTGCATAGCTGTTTTGGTTTTTGCTAACTAAAATCTTGGTACTGGGACTTCCCTGGTAGTCCAGTGGTTAAGATTGCACTGTGGAGGGCACGGGTTCAGTCCTTGGTCGGGGAATTAAGATTCTGCTTGCTGTGTGGCACAGCCAAAAAATTAAAAGATAAATAAATTTTTAAATAAAATCCTGGCACTAACAAAGCATTCCTGCTGTTCAGTTACACTAGGACCCCTTGGGGCAGGTGTGGCGAGTGATGCATGTGCTTCTGTGCTTGTTTTTCACATTAAGACAATGGAAACTACTCGCAGATACATCTCGCTCCTTTTTCAGCTTCAAAGGACAATTTCCAAGCCTGTTCCAAACCCGGTTTTGTGTAGAGATCAATGTGTACCCATGAGTCAGGATGTTACTTTTATTTCCAGCTTCTTAATAGATGACAATTATCAAGTGCCTTCAGCTGTTTTTAATCAGCCAGTAAACACCATTATGATTCTCAACAGTATACACCAAAGCTCTCTTTCACATTTGTCCCATCTGGATTGTTTTTCTAAATGCTTATCATGTAGCTTTACTTTCAGACTCTCTTTGATCTCCCATCTGGATTATTTTCGTTGTTAAACCTCTTACCTGTCAAGAGCCCAGTAGCGCTGTCTGCCCTCCGTGACCTCTGCGGTCCTGTGCTTCCCGCACGGGCTGCTCTACCTCACCCTCTCTTGCCGCCTCAAGGCCGTCCTTTCGCCTCCCAAAATCCCTGCACGTGGTTGTGGTTTCTTTGTTTTAAATGTTCACATTATCATTTAGACTGAAGGAACAGAATCAGTTTTGGCTGAGCACAAAACAGGGCCATCTTCACTTCTCTGAAAGACTGTTGTGTACCAGAAGAAACATTTCAGTTCCACATGAGGAAAAACTATTGGGAAGCTTAGAATGGAAGCTACAGAAATTTGATAACCACTTGTCAGATTTTATTAAAAAACAAACACGTAAATGCTAGTCCGCCTCCACAGCCTTGAAACCTCTTCCAATCCTGAGTTTGCACTGTCTGGAGGTAACACAGAAGTGTTAAAGACTGTTCACTCCAAATAATGAAGGAAGTGAATGACACGGGTTCAACTTGTTTGTGGTCAGTAATGAGTCTACTATGGATACTTGGCCTGGCTGAGGGCAGAAGGCAAGCGTTCCATTCGCCTACCAGCCCTGGCATCTCAGAATATGGAAACAGCCATGTGCTAGCCGGGTGCTCTCAATGAGGCAGTTTGATTAATTTCCATTAAAAATCAGTAGTTGTCATTTAAACTCCTAAATGCCCAAATCTAAAGGATCCACACTTGTGTCTAAGACGTGTTTACACTGCTGTGAAATCATTTAGCAGTCCTGCTGTGGTAGCCAGGGCCCAGTTTTGTAATGGGAGCGATGAAGGGAGGAGCTGGCAGGGTACTGGTGGGGTGGTACAGGGGACACTGCTTATATTCACAAGGCCATGGGGTCCAGGCATACCGAAGAGCAGCGGGGCTGTCATGACAAGACGTGATGCTCAGGGCCAGGGTCTGGGTGGAAAAGGTGTCCATGGGAGCTGGAAGCCACTCGCACCGGCGGTCACTGCAGCACGCGACCTAAACAGGAGCGTCACGAACAGGAACGGTTAGGATAGTTGGGAGGATGTACCAAGAGGTGTCTGCTCTGCAGACAGCCTGAAGGGAGAGTGGGGCTGCTCTTGGCCAAGGGACATGTTTTCTACAATAACCAGGACAAACTGGGTCTGGTTATCAGCCACAGATCGACAATAAAAGTTTACAAGATCAATAGCTGAGATCAAGAAATAAAACAGCAAATTACTGAGAGAGACAAGACAGCATGGAGACATGAAGCACTTAGGAAAGGCTCCCCTGAACAATCTTCCTGTGGTCCTCCCGCCAATCAGGCAGGAATCTGGGTGAGCAAGCCAGCCTCTGGGCTGCTCTCTGGCTCCCAGTGGAGCTGGGGGGAGAGGAAGGGGCACACGGAACTGTGGATAGTAAGCTGTTCTCAAGTCAGAAAGTGATTCTGGTGAAGGGAGTATTAAAATACCCAGTTCCCAAAGGTTCAAATCTGTCCTGGCCCCAACTCCGACTCCAGGGCCAGGCAGTGGGCAGATTGCCAGCAGCTGACTACAGAGGGGAACTCAGAATGCACAGATTGCAGGGAGCTGGGACTCACCTAAAACCCAGCATCCAAGGAAGCTAAGTGGAGTTAGGTGCTAAGTAAGCACCTGAGGCAGGAGGATTCCAGAGGAGGAACAGCCCCATGATCTCTTGTGTAATTACAGTTTGTCTTCGACATTCTTTCATTGTCCCTCCAATGCCCTCTTTTCACTCAACACCCCCCACTGCCTAAGGGCCTCAGGACTCCCAAAGTCACTTATTTAAATATTCCATCTGGGGATGCCTCTAGTCACCACCCTGGCCTTGGCTGATGTTGACTTGCTCAGTTGTGTTCGACTCTGTGACCCAATGGACTGTAGCCCACCAGGCTCCTCTGTCCGTGGGATTTCCCAGGCAAGAATACTAGAAGTGAGTTGCTATTTCCTTCTCCTGGGGATCAGAATCCCCGACCTAGGGATTCAACCTGAGTCTCCTGCATCGGCAGGCAGATTCTTTACCACTGAGCCACCAAGGAAGGAAGCCTCCACCTAGGAGACTCCTAAATAAGCTGTTTCATCAACAGCCCCAGTTCCACAGTGAAATGATCTCACCAGGTATTAGAAGCAAGTACAAAGTTCCATTACAGTGAAAATGAAAGTCGCCCCACCCTATCTGACTCTGCGACCCCACAGACTACAGTCCATGGAATTCTCCAGGCCAAAATACTGGAGTGGATAGTGTTTCCCTTCTCCAAGGGATCTTCCCAACCCAGGGATGGATCCCAGGTCTCCCACATTGAAGGCGGATTCTTTACCAGCTGAGCTACCAGGGAAGCCCATTACAGTAATTCAAACTAAGCTGCAAATCACCACACTTAAATCTCTTAAAGGAGAGATTAAACTCAAAAGAAAATCAGAATTTAGGATAGTGTGACCAAAAAAAATGTCCAAGGATGAGGGAAATATTCTGCAGCCAGGATCCTTTCCTTTCAAATACGTACTCACAAATAATGCTACCTGTCCTGAGCAAAAATGGTTGCTCTGGGAGGGAAAATACAAAAGGAATATCTTTTTAATAACCATTAAAAAGAATACATTTGAATCAGTTCTAATGAGGTGGATGAAACTGGAGCCGATTATACAGAGTGAAGTAAGCCGGAAAGAAAAACACCAATACAGTATACTAACGCATATATATGGAATTTAGAAAGATGGTAACGATAACCCCGTATGCGAGACAGCAAAAGAGACACAGATGTATAGAACAGTCTTTTGGACTCTGTGGGAGAGGCAGAGGGTGGGATGATTTGGGAGAATGGCATTGAAACATGTATAATGTCGTATGAGAAACAAATCGCCAGTCCAGGTTTGATGCAGGATACAGGATGCTTGGGGCTGGTGCACTGGGATGACCCAGAGGGATGGTATAGGGAGGGTGGTGGGAGGGGGGTTCAGGATTGGGAACACGTGTACACCTGTGGCAGATTCATGTTGATGTATGGCAAAATCAATACAATATTGTAAAAAAAAAATAAAATCTGAAAAAAAATATGGACTCAAATTCATTTGTTAATTTTAATAAGTTTTTTTAATTATTTAACTAATTGTTCAGTTTATTTTATAAATTTTAAACAAAATTATATATTTTTATAAAATAAAAAAATTTATAACATTTATATATTTTTTATTTAATATAGATTTAATTTTTAAATTAGCTTTTGTCCCATCAAAATTGCCTCTAAGTGAATGAATCAAGAGCTGCTTACCTGTCACTCTGAGTGAACTTAGCCCCTGACCAACCAAGACCCACCTCGTATATAATTAGAGATGAGCCTCGGTGTGGAGGAAATCCTGATCCCCACGCTGGATGAACCCCTATTGTTTTCTGCAGCTCTCACCTCAAATATCTTGTCGTCATGCCTCTGCACCTTGATTGGCTGGGAATATGTGAGGTTGAGCAGCCCCGTGTCGGCCAGGAGTTCTATCTTCTGAGGCAGTGGTCCTTGAAAGATCAACTTCTCCCCGTAAGCCAAGGCACGGGCCCCCAAATGCAGCCTGTAGGCCACCGTCTGCTTATCTCGAGGGTGAATGCTACAGGACGAAGAACAGGGAGAGAACTTAGGGTCTGGGCTCAACAAGTCACTTAAAAAAAAAAAAAAAAAGGAAATCTTATACAAAGAACCCTTTAAGAAGGTGAGACTGAATCTAATAGCCAGTGACCTGAGGCTAGTCAGCCTAAGAGAAATGGTGAATTGTAACCACAGACGGGTCTTCTATGAGTCAACAACCCTGAGATAACTGATGGCCTGGAAGGAAGGAATAAGGGAAGAGGAGGGAGGGAGGGCAGACTTTGGAACTAACCCAGAAGAGCTCTCAGTCTAGCACTCAAAGTTCTCAGAGTGTTACATCTGAATCAGGTTTTCACTCCTTGGCCCCCTCCGGGTTTTATGTGTTCACTCAACAAACATTCATTCTTTCAAAAGACAAATATTCAGTCAAGCTCCTACTGTAATCGGGACACTCTGCACTGGGCTCCAGGTCACACTGCCACTCCCTGGTACCCTAGTAGGCGGTAGTCCTCGGGGCTGTCCACCAACGGGCCCGCTAGTCCTCCTCTGAGTCTGTGGTGGAATTCCACTCCCTACTCTTACTACCAATAGACATGGCCATGGGACTCGCCGTGGCCAGTGCAATGTGAGCGGAAGAGACTTGCATTGCTTCGGGTGGAAGCCTCCGGCTGCGAATATGAGACCGTCAGGCAGCTGTGGAAGCACAGATTCCCCCGGAGCCTCTGCCACTGGATCTGTGAACAACAACGACAGCAGAGCCCCTCGGTGGACCTTCTTGGGACATGGGAGTGTCAACACGAAATAAGGTTCGGTGGCATCGAGGCCCCGCCGTGGGGAGGGGTTTTAGTTACTGCAGCACATCCAGGGTGTGAATGGTGGATAAATATGCTTCTAGGGTCCACTCCTTAGGCCCCCTCACAAGTGAACATCAAGAGAAGGCCACAGAGAACACATATTACTGTTCACGCAGAGCCCGAGAAGCACCCACCTGCCAAAAGGTGAGTTCCTATCACAGAGATCCACGGAGACAGCCATGAAGGTGTTGGGCATCCTTTGGTTGGGGACGTAGCCAAAGTCGGCTGTCTGATGCCAACGGATCTGGGGAAGTCCATCATTCGGGGCTTCACCAAACAAATAGGAAGATAACTAGAAGGTAGACACTGTGCATCAGAACTTCACTGCATCGGAAACTTACACTTCAAAAGAGCTAGAAAAACACTAAGAAAAAAATTGTTTAAAGAAACCTACACTGGAGTCTTTCACAAGCAGACCCTGCTTCTGCTTCACTCACTCGCCCACAGGCTGATCCAACACGTTCTTACCGAGTCTCTCACCCTCATGGCTGAACTGCTCATCCCACAAGCCGTGGTGGAACTCCGCCCTCCAGCCCCCTCCTCGCAGCAAGACCCGGAGTCTATTTCTCCTTGCACTGAACTTGGGCTAAAGCCTGCGATTTGCTCTGACAAACAGCATGCAGCCGAGGTGATGGTGAGAAGCTACTGAGTCTCTGCCTCAGGAGTGCTTGCCTTCTGGTTCCATCTGCTCAGAACCCTGAGATCGCCACGGAACAAAAGTGCTGCTACCCTGCTGAAGAAATGTGGAGACAGTGGCCTTGGGAACTGGAAGGTAATGAGGAGAGAGGCGTTCATGTCCCAGCCTTCCCAGCTGAAGGTCCAGTCACGTGAATTCTGGATCCTTCAGTTCTAGCTGCAGGCACACGAGCAAGCCTGGGTAATGTTCCAGACCAGAAATGAGCCGCGCCGGGGGACCACCTCTCCCTGCCTGGCCAACCCATAGAACGAGGAGCAAACACAGTGGCTGCTGTTGTCAGCCCCAAAGTTCTGAGGTCGTCCGTTACAAAACGGTAGGTCACTGCCCTATTGTACATCTGTGTACAACACAGGGCAAAGCTCTGTAGGGAAGTGGAGAGGACTCTGCCCTTGTTGCTAAGTCGTGTCCGGCTCTTTGCAACCCCATGGACTGCAGCATACCAGGCTCCTCTGTCCTCCACTATCTCCCAGAGTTTGGTCAAATTCATGTCCATTGAGTCAGTGATGCTTTCTAACCATCTCATCCTCTATCGCCCCCTTCTCCTTTTGCCTTCAATCTTTTCCAACATCAGGGTCTTTTCCAAAGAGCCAGCTCTTCCTATCAGGTGGCCAAAGTATTAGAGCTTCAGCTTCAGCATCTGCCCCTGAGCACATAGCAGACTTCATCAAAGACCCCAGTCCTTCGCACGTTCCAGCACCCATGCCCTGTTGCCACCTGGTCGTGAGGTTTCTCCCACTGAAAGAAAGAGTACATTTTCCCCACCACTGATTCTTATTAAACTCTCCTATGCAAATCGGCCTTAACACATGAAGTGATAAAAGGTGGCGGGGCTTCGCAATGAAATGTCATGAAAACTAGAAAATGGCAATAAAAAGATCCACTGAGTAACCCTGCTGCTTCCCACACAACACCCAGGAGAGAAGGCTGAAAGTGGGGCCAAGTGCAACGGGCGCCATGACGCAGATCCCTGCAAGAACCCCCTGGAAGAGTCTAGGGGGAGTTCCAGCCTAAAGTGCTGAGGGAAAAATGCTACCAAGAGCCACTCAAGCCAAGGAAGTTGTTTCAAAATGGCATTTGGCTGAGAATTTCTGCAGTCATTCCCCACTACTTCATCAGCTGTACTACTATAGATTGACCACATGGGGGCACCAGCAGACTCTACACCCACAGGAAATTCCTGTGTTTTTCCCCTGAGATATAAAGCAGGCCACTTGCAGGGATTAGAAGAAACACTGCTGCTAAAGAAGGCATGTCACAGCCACAGAATATAAAAGTGGCTGCATTTGCAGGATTCTACAATAGTATCTGTGTTTTGTAGTCTGGTTCACTGTTTCTCCAAAATCCTTCTGAAAAAGCATATATTCCCTCGAGACTGGTAGTCATCTCTAGACGTGAGAGACGGACTATAAAGAAGGCTGGGTGCTGAAGAACTGATGCTTTTGAACTGTGGTGCTGGAGGAGACTCTTGAGAGCCCCTTAGACTGCAAGAAGATCAAACCAGGCAACCCTGTAAAAATCAACCCTGAATATTCACTGGAAGGACTAATGCTAAAGCTGAAGCTCCAATACTCTGGCCACCTGATGCGAGGAACTGACTCTAGAAAAGATCCTGATGCTGGGAAAGATTGAGAGCAGGAGGAGAAGAGAGCGACAGAGGATGAGATGCTGCTGCTGCTGCTGCTGCTAAGTTGCTTCAGTCGTGTCCGACTCTTCAAGACCCCATGGACGGCAGCCTACCAGGCTCCTCCATCCATGGGATTTTCCAGGCAAGAGTACTGGAGTGGGTTGCCATTGCCGTCTCCAAGGATGAGATGGTTGGATAGCATAACTGACTCAACGGACCTGAATTTGAGCAAACTCTGGAAGATAGTGGCGGACAGAGGGGCCTGGCGTGCCGCAATCCATGTGGTCACAAAGAGCTGGACACAATTTAGCAACTGAGCGACAATAATAGGGTCTCCATTCCTGAACTCCGGCTCCTCTCTCTCCCCATGCCTCGGACCACACATCAGTATTAGACTCGCAGACACATGGGTATAGCCCTGCCCTCTCCAGAGCTCACGTCCCCCATCTAACTGCGTGCTCGTTACTGCCGCCATGGTTTCACAGGACGCCCTTTCGTCAAGCCAATCCATCTTCCTTTACAGACCAACTGTCCCTCCAGATTTTCCACTTCTCTCATTAATAATAATAAACACAGGCATTTTCTCACCTGTGCCAAGCTTTATATGGACTAGCTCATTTAATACTTAAAATAACAAAGAGGTTCGATGTCTTATTTGAAATCACACAGCTAAGGAAGTGCCAGAGCTGAGATGCAAATCCCCGGACTACGCTCGGAACCATTAAACTGTTGTATTTGACAGTTCCCTTTGAAGTTAAACATTTATGGTCCCCGTTTTTCACAAGCAACCAACATACTGTTGTTGATGATGATAAAGCTGGCGCCCAAGGCTAAGGCATTTCTGCTACAGGACAAGGAGCAGGTCTCTGTGCTTCCTGCTATATAGTTCTAGTAGCTCACACAGTTGTGGCATATAATAAACACTTAAACGTATTTTTGGCCTGAGTTGATTGAAGTCACATTCCAATCATCATGTACACAGGCTGAGAGGCAAAAAAAAGTACCTCCAAGGACCAAATGTAGTTTCTACCAACAGTAATACAGAAGTGGTGACAGGCGTTGCTATTTTGAAAATAATGAGCAGAATATTCTCGTTCAAAGTCAAAACAAATGTTAAGAAAGGAGAAAGGAAATGATTGTAAAGTAATTATAAGTGGAAAGCAGGTCTATAAAAATCTTTTATCCAAAAAAAGGCCTGTGAACTAGGACAGAGTAGAGGAACGGGGTGGAGGGGAGGCAAGGGGGTTGGTGAGAGGTAAGTATCTGTGGGCTACCAGAGGCAGACGCCTACAGACAGGGGTGTCCAGCTCAAACACTAACGCCTGATTCGTGCCTATGTTGTGAGGCGGGTCTTGTTTTTGTCACACCTTACTTGTTTAATTCCTGTGTTCCAGAACAGTCAGAACTACCGCACCGCTAGGACATCTGGGTCCTGGAGGGATCGTGTGAAGAGGCGAGGAGAAGCACTTAAGAATTTGGTTGTGTGAGTGCTAAGTTGCTTCAGTCATGTCTGACTCTTTGCAACCCCATGGACTGTAGCCCACCAGGCTCCTCTGTCCATGGGATTTCCCAGACAAGATTACTCGAGTGGGTTGCCACTTCCTTCTCCAGGGGATCTTCCTGACCCAAGGATTGAACCAACATCTCCTGCATTGCAGGCGGATTTTTTACCACTGAGCCACCTGGGAAGCCCAAATACTGGTTACTTAATAATTTTTTTTTAAGATTTAATTGTCCTGTCAGTGAGCCGAGATGAACAGCAGGCAGGCTATGGGGGCAAAAAAAAAAAGGCATACGGATTCCAGGGAAGAGATCTCAGCAGCATCTCCCCCACCAAAGCCCACAAACCCTCTTCCTTTTAGCACCTACCTGGACAAATCCGAATGGGAAGAGGCGCTCTGTCTGCCCCTGGGAGCCATCGTGGAAGGTCTGGCGCCAGTCATCAATGAGCAGAGGGAATGTACAATTGTACAGGTCTCTGTTAACGTTTACATTGGACTCCCCTGAAAACAGTCCAAACTGTGAGAGGGAGTCGGGGTAGATGCAAGATGACCCCACATTGCTCCCTAGCCTCCATCCTGAGGTCTCGCTGGACTGGCCTCGGGTTTGCTCTGGCCAATGGGCCATCAGCAAACACGACTGCAAGAGCAAATCGGCTCTGGAGTCTGCTCTCTCCTGACACCCCTGGAAGCCTGACACTGCCATGCAAATGAAAAATAAGGCTGAACTAGCTTGCTGAAGGTCTTCCGTGGTGGCTCAGACAGTAAAGAATCAACCTGCGATGCAAGAAACCAGGGTTCAATCCCCGGGTCGGGAAGACGCCCTGGAGGAGGAAATGGCAACCCACTCCAGTGTTCTTGCCTAGAGAACCCCATGGACAGGGGAGGCTGGTGAGCAGCAGTCCATGGAGTCACAAGAAGCCGGACACCACTGAGAAATAAACCACCACTATCACAGCTTGTTGAAGGACGAGAGGCCACATGAGAACCAGGAGCCCCAGTCAACAGACATGAGGTAGAGGCCATCCTAGGTCATCCAGCCACCAGACAACCTGCCAGGCTGCCAAAGACGCACAGGATTGCCCAGCAGAAATGAGCCAAAGCAGTCCCAACAGAAACACTACCCTGCTAACTCAAAAAGCGGTAAGCCAAAGAAAGTTACAACGAAGTCACTGAGTTCCAGGGCGGCTTGTTACGTGGCAACAGCTAACTGATGAATGGAAAACCAGGAAAGTGAACACTCACCCTGGTACCATATTACCCCCTTCAGCGTCATGTTACGGAGTGGATGGATCATGGCGTTCCAGAGAACAGAGTGCGCGCTAGGACCAGTTTGAAGGTCGGATGGCAGGGACCTAAAATGAGGAAGACACACAAGGGTCAGCAGAGCGCCAGGAACTGATCCCATGATAGGCCCTGAGCCAGGTACCTATCCAGCTTCACTTGGGGCAAACCCCTGATGAAAGCCGCTCAGAGTCCAATTCAACCACTCTGTTTCCATGAAAACATGTGTCAGTTGGCTCTCTGTGAGTTCAGTGCACTGTCCCAGGTTTCATCTAGTGACTGAGACCAGGCGCGGGGCGAGGGGCAGAGAGGGCAGATGTTAATGAGTCTATCACACAAGCAAAAAGTTTACTTAACCAGCACTCGCTGAATGGATGCTGAGGTTACGTTCTTTATTTTTATAAGCAATGCCATGATTATCTTCCTGAGAGCTGAATCATTACATACAGTCTTCATTATTTCTTTAAGCTAAATTCCCAGAAATGAGATGGCTAGGTCAGAAGGTACATTTTCTGATGACTTGGAACGTGGCCCTAAGTTGTCTCTGCAGAAGACTTGTGTGGATTTCTCTTGGAGCAGCTGTGTGCAAGAACCCCCATGGCCCCTTGGTATTGTCCCTGCCATGCCCCCTGAGGTCTGGGAAGCCTGGCTTTAGATTCTTCCACCTCTACTGAGAGTAAGTCTTTCTGTTCCAAAGCAGGATGACTTCACTCCCCAGCAGGCCGGCCTTTACCCAAGACACACCAAGAGCTCAAATCCATGCTTTTGCCAGAACTGATGAGACAAGTTCTGTGAAGGCAGCTCACACAGTATCCATCTCTATGGCAACATTAGTGTCAAGAAGTTATCAGCTAGCCTCTTCTCTGCCTCTGCCCGACCCACTACTATTCCTGATCCAGCTTTTCCTGAGTGTGCTTTCACCATCAGTCTTCCGATACCGTTTTCTGATTACATGGATACCGTGTTCTTCCAAACTGTGAGATTGGGTTTATTCTCACAGCGGTTAAGAGCACAGACACTGACACCAGACTTCATCACTTACTAGTCGTGTTCCCAAGCAAGTCACCAAACCCCTCTCCCAATTAGTCCCTTTATCCTCATGTGTTAACAGTACCCACATTTCAAGAGAGTGCTGCATTAAATGAGTTAATATTATATAAACTGCTCATGACAGTCTCTGGCATTTAGAAAGCTTCTATTAAGTATTACCCTACTGACAGTTCAGGAGTTTGGGAGGGACGTATACACACTGCTGTATTCAAAATGGATAACCAACAAAGTATAGCACACGGAATTCGGCTCAATGTTATGAAGCAGCCTAGACAGGAGGGGAGTTTGGGGGAGAACAGATACATGTATACTGAATCCCCTTTCTATCTATCTGAAACCATCACAGTATTATCTGTTAACTGGCTATATCCTAATACAAAAAGTTAAAAATATCTGAGTAAAAAAATAAGTTTTAAAAAATATATTAGCTATCCCTGTTATTAAGGAAAAGGGTCATAATTACTTCTTGACATAGTGTCAAATGACTGTGGTCATGATGACAGTGAAAACAACACCTGAATAAGTCACATACATTTAACACATATTTGTACATTCGGCTCATATTTGACTTCCCCAAGGAGACTGTGATCCTGCTCTCGCACAGAATTTCCTGGCAGGCTTTCTCCTGGACCGGAGGACGCTTTCTTACCCTGACTTCGGGACCCCACAGGCTTCAAGGGACCTTCTAGACGACCAGGCTTCAATGGGCGTCCCACTCCACGAGGAGGAGAGCAGCCCCACAGGATACCGCAGGGTGTCATACAGGAAACGCCCGAAAAGCCAGCACACTGCTGACATGTACGTGAAGTTGCCGTGGCCTAAGTTTTCTGTTCAGAGAAACAGATAGAGACAGTCAGGGGAAAAGTAGGTGGACACGGCCTGGAGCTCCTGGGTGGGCCTAGGTGAGAAGCTCGGGTGTTGGGTCAGGCCTTGCATTCCTTTCTAAGACTTTCCAAGGGCAGGAGAAGACGGAGAGGCAGCTGGCTGGCTAGCAGAAAGCCGAATATACATGTATATTCAGCCAGGCAAGGAGGCTTCCCTGCCACATGCAGGGCCCTGAGAACCTAGGAATATTGATACCCCTCTGCAACAGGTGAGGAGCAGAAAGGCTGCCGGCCCCCAACCCCGCCCCCCCCAACCTACACTCTTACCCAACATCCATCCCATCCCCACTTAGCTCTGTGGAAGGGGACCAGCAAGCACAGAGAATGCTGAGAAGAAAGGTATATTTTTTCTAGGTGGTTTTATATCCAAGCTTATAGCCACGGTAATGAAGCCAAGAATAAACAAGTGACGGGGAGTTTGGCCGAAAGGGAGAGCAACAGAAACCAAAACCAGCATTTCAGAGTTCGGCACCATCAAGCTCATTTGTCCATATAGTGGCCCAGCAACCAACACAGACCAGAAAGGGTGATTTCCACATCAGAAGAAGGTGCTGAACAGGGGAACAGGCACACACGCAACTGGTGGGATCAACCCAACCCAACAGCTGTGAAAGAACCACGAAGTGTAAGTCACTGCCTTGGCGCGTGAAAGATCCAAACAACACATTTCTGGCTCTGGAAACATGGAAAGTGTGATAGCAGGAGTTGAAAATCAGTTTCAAATCAATTAAAATGGATTGAGCACCTACCAGGCGCCAGGGACTTCTAGATGAGTGTGATACAGAAATGAAAAGGAAAAGGAAAGACAGGGAACCTCTCCTCAGAGGTCTTCTACCCTACAGAATGAGACAAATATTCAGCAAAGTCAAATATATTGCAAAATAGAGTTTAGTGCTTTAAGAAGTACAAAAGTGTGTTAAGAGGTTCTAACAGCAAAATAATGAATAGAAAACGAAAGGCAGATCGTAACATGCCCAGGAAAGGCGGCTCCTTCCCTGTGCTCCGGTCCTGCTCTGTGCCTGGGGTTTCCCTCACCCCGCTAAACCATTAGGACTTCTGTGTTCTCAGCGTCTGGGACCCAGTGCAGAGTCAGTGAATGTTTGCTAGCTGGTGTTGGGTGGCAGTGGTGACTGGAATAAGGGTGGACTCGCTGATGGGGAGGTAGAGGGAGAAGGTAATTAAGAGGGAAGGGAGGGAGGTAGGGAGACCTTGGGAGACAGGAATGCAGTAAGCAGAGCTAGCATTCTGGGCCAAAGAAACAATATGTACAGACACATGCAGAACTGGAAAGCTTCTCAAGTACTTGAGTAGAGTATCAATTACAAAAGGAGAATAGTGTAAGAGACAACTGGAGGGAGGCTGGAGTAAAGAAAATGGAAAGTCACTTGGAAAGGCGTGGGAATGAGAATGTGTGGTGGGCAGCAAAGGTGTCTGCAGTCTAAGGCCTGGACCCTGTGAGTGAACCGTATGTGGCTAAACGGACATCACAGATGTTTCAACAATAAGGACCTGAAGAGGGGGCGACTGTACTCAATTATCCAGAGAGGTCCAAGCTCAACACAAGAGTCTTTAAAATCAGAGACCCTGGGGACTTCCCTGGTAGTCCAGTGGTTGAGAATCTACCTTGCAATGCAGGGGACGTGGGTTAGGTCCCTGGGTTGGGGAACTGAGATCCCATGTGCCACAGAGCAGCTAAGCCCACGAGCCACAAGTAGAGAAGCCTGTGTGCTGCAATGAATACCCAGAACAGCCAAAAAAAAAAAATCAGAGACCTTTCCCAACTGCAGTCAGAGGTACGAGGACAGTAGAAGAGGCAGGAGAGACTAGAAATGTGAGAGGCTCCTGACCTACCAGGCTCTTCCCCAGACACCTGCGCGGCCTCACCTCTGTCAAGTCATTACGGAAACGCTGCCTTTCTCAGGCGGGACCTCCACGTCCACTCTGAATTGGAAACCACCAGCCCACCCCAGCCCCAGCAGTACTGCCCCCTGCTGTAACTTATTTCTCAGCACGTACCACCATCTAGCCTATCCTTTGATGTTCAAACATTTGAGTCTCTGAGTTCAGAGACTGAAAGGGAACCAATAGCAAGGTATAATACCCTGTCCGAATCTAACTGATTCCTGAGTTTTGGAGGACATGCAGGAAGAGTTCATAGACCAAAGGATTCATTTAAAAAATTTTACCCAAATCTATTCAGTTCCTGAGTTCTTAAAGGGAAAGTTCAGACAGCATGATACCCAATAGTGTAATACTTTCATATATAACTTATTAATTTTCTTATTCATCTTCTGTACTCTCCCACTAGACTGTAAGCTCCATCCAGGAGACCAGGCATGCCTGCCTGCTTTATTCTCTGCTATCACCCTCAGGACTTAGAACAGTGCCGAGCACACAAAAGGCACCCAGATATTTGCTGAATGAATTAATACTTGAAAATGTAGGAGCAACTGAGGTTACCAAGGTAAAGCATGTACAGGTGAAAAAAGGGACTATAAAGAGCACAAGGGACCTCCCTTCGGGAGGAAGGGACTGGAGAAAGCCAAGAAACAGGCAGGGTGCAGACAGAGAGGGAGCATGATGGAGAGGAAGCACCTCTCAGGCTCAGAGGGAGGCGCAGCTCCTAGGAGCAGCCATCAGCAGAACCGATGCCACGGGCTGTCCAGAGCACATCACAGAAGAACAGTAGAAACCCTGGGGGAACCAGCTGTCAACCTGGACAGAGCAGCCAGATTATAAAGGGTTAAAGAGTGGGAACAACAGAGGACGAGATGGTTGGATGGCATCACGAACTCAATGGACATAAGTCTGAACAAACTCTGGGAGATGGTGAAGGACAGGGAAGCCAGGCATGCTGCAGTACATAGGGTCACAAAGAGTCAGACGCAACCTAGTGAATGAACAACAAGAAAGAGTACACACTCAGGAAGGCAGTGAAAAGAATGGAAAGATGTCCTAAGAAGGTTTAACAAAGCAAAGGAGAGAGGAGTCGTTCCGGGAGAAAGGGGTGTGTTCCTTACAGATAAGTGAAGCCCCGAGGGTGGGGACTGGGTCCTGATCACAGCTGCACCCTGGGGACCCAGAACGGAGACCGGCGCAGAGCAGCCTGGAGTAAAGGTTCCCTGAAGGCTGCACGGTGGGGTAAAAGGAGAGAACCTGAGGGCTAAGAGGAGGCCCTGGAGAAGGTGAGAGCCCGAGTCAGAGGCAGCCATGAGGGAAACAGTCAGCTGTGTTCAGACAGAAACGGAGGAAGAAAGAGGAGAGGAGGGCTTCCGGCACTGAGGAGATGCTGGCAGAGTTTGTGCTGAGTGGCTTCCATGAGGCCAATGAAGCTGGAGGAAGCGCCATCTGCTCAGAGCAAGGGGGCAAATTCACTGTGGAGTCCTGGGAAGAAACGCATCAAACGAGTACCATCAGGAAGTGGGTGGTGGTGGCTCAGTTGCTCAGTCGTGTCTGACTCTTGCAACCCCATGGACTGTAGCCCTTCAGGCTCCTCTGTCCATGGGATTCCCCAGCTAAGAATACTGGAGTGGGTTGTCATTTTCTACTCCAGGGGATCTTCCTGTCCCAGGGATCGACCCTGCATCTCCTAAACTGCAGGCAGATTCTTTACCACTGAGCCACCAGGAACCAGGGCAGGGCAGGGGGGTCAATAAGAAATGAGTAAATGGATGGGCAAATTCTGACAGACACAACAGATGCCCACAGGGCACCAATCACTCACAGAGGAGTTGGCATGTGCTCCAGCCATCACTTACTCGAGGTGGGCTTGGACCATCGCAGGTCAACCTTGGTGAGGTCCTCCAGCTCCTGCTGAGCCTGGGTGGAAGACACGGAGAGGATGCGGACAGACTGATAGGCAGTCGTGTTCGACAGTTCACCTGTGGCGTTAAATACCTGGAAAAGAAGCAGGGACGTCGTTTCTTACACCAACCAAGTGGACGGTTGATGATGCTGCTGCCCCCTCATAGATGCTACCGCACCCACCCCCCACGCCTGCAGCTCCTTCTGCACCTTCAGGATACAGAAACCGAATGCATAATCGAAACCCATGATGGGCTGGTCCAGACTGCCTGGATCCACCTTGACCCACAGACACCATGATAAGTCATATCCCCCAAGAAGGTAGGAACACCATGACATCTGCAAAGACAAGTCTGTATTGGACGAGAGGATCTGTGGATGGGTTTGGGCTAAAAAATGTCAACACCTTGAAAGTAAAATACTTCCATTCAGGAAAAGTATCCAATAAAGCCATAGCATTATCTTCTTAAAAAAAAAAAAGGAACCAAAAAGGCCATGGAGAGGTAGGTTTATGTAATCCATACCCCATAAGAACTTCCCTGGTGGCTCAGACGGTAAAGCATCTGCCTACAATGCGGGAGACCCGGGTTCAGTCCCTGGGTCGGGAAGATCCCCTGGAGAAGGGAATGGCAATCCATTCCAGTATTCTTGCTGCCCTCCCCCACCCCCGCCAAAAAGTGGCTCAAAGAAATATTTTGGGCTTCCCTGGTGGCTCAGACAATAAAGCGTCTGCCTGCAGTGCGGGAGACCCAGGTTCAATCCCTGGGTTGGCAAGATTCCCTGGAGAAGGAAATGGCAACCCACTCCAGTACTCTTGCCTGGAAAATTCCATGGACTGAGGAGCCTGGTAGGCTACAGTCCATGGGGTCGCAAAGAGTCGGACACGACTGAGCGACTTCACTTTCACTTTTCACTTTCTTTCATACCCCATAAGAGATATGTATTAAAAAGAAACACAATTGAGAAACGATTTCTGAACTCCTGAAACATCCTGAAATCAGTCTCAAAACGCTTCTCATCTCAGTCCTGGAAAATCGCCCAAGAAAAGCACAAGAGGCCCGGAAGTTTGGAAGGCAGGGTCCAGGGTGATTGCTGAGATCAGTCCCAAGAAACCAGACAAAGAGAAGGGTCTATCCAAAGGCACATCACTTTTTCCCAAACCACTGTATGAAACCTCACCATTTGCCAAGAACGTGACAGGACTGGCTTAGGGTTCCTATGGACATGAATATGTGTGCTACACTTAATAGCTTCTTTGTTAACCTATCAAGCATCTTTCCTCTCAGGGCTCACACATAAGTGCTATTCCCTTCAATCCTGATGTTGAGTAGGCATGTTTTTATTAAAAAAAAAAAAAAAATGGGGTGGAGGAGGATGAATTGAGAGAGTCGCGTTTACACTGCTGCTGCTGCTGCTGCTGCTGCTGCTAAGTCACTTCAGTCGTGTCCGACTCTGTGCAACCCCGTAGACGGCAGCCCACCAGGCTCTGCCATCCCTGGGATTCTCCAGGCAAGAACACTGGAGTGGGTTGCCATTTCCTTCTCCAATGCATGAAAGTGAAAAGTGAAAGTGAAGTCACTCAGTCAAGTCCGACTCTTTGAGACTCCATGGACTGCAGCCTACCAGGCTCCTCCATCCCACGTGTAAAATAGATATCTGGTGGGCAGCTGCTGTCCAGCACAGGGAGCTTAGCCCGGTGCCCTGTGATGGCCTAGCTGGGTGGGACGGCAGGGGCAGGCTCAAAAGGGAGCAAATGTAAGTATACTTATAGGTGATTCTCCTTGTCAAACAGCAGAAACCAACACAACCTTGTAAAGCAATTATCCTCCAACTAAACATTTTTTAAAAAATAAAAGATTGTGTCATAAAAATATTGTTTTGCTTTTTAATGAGTGTTTGTTTTTTCTAGTCTCCTCTCCACCCCTCTGGACAGTCTGGTCGTCCCAAAACAAAAGCCTAATAGGAGCCTCAAGAAGGCCAGTTATCACTGGCCTCAGGGAACCAGAGCTCCAGCTGAGACAAGACTGTGGAGGCTGCAGGAGGCTGGGCCGCTCTCCATTGGCCGCTGGCCACGGGGTGTGCAGCTGGCTCGCTTTCCCTCCCACCCACCGCAGAGAATACAGCTGGCCCTGTGGCCCACCGGGCAGGAGCAGCCGCAGTGCCCCCACAGAGCATGTCATTGAGATGCGCTGCCCCTGGAATCGCCTTTTGACTTGCCACTGAGCCTGCTGTGGCCAATAAGCCGGCCAGATGCAAAGGCAATGGCGCTTTGGTCCCAGTGAGAGCCGCAGCTTGTAGCGCTCCCTGGGCGACGTGGCTCCGGGCTGCCAGGGTTACTGGGCTTCTACACATGGTCTCAGGAAAATTCCACAGGAAGTCTACACTTGCCCATTCTGGATCTTGCCTGGCAAGTTTCATGCAGAATAAACATTGAAGACGAAGAACAGGCTAATGCACTCAGTATATTTTGGCAGGGAAGTTATTTTTCAGCGGCAAGTACCTGTAAAAAGTCACCTCCCTTGAAATTCAGTTCAGCACCGAGCGCTAAGGATCATATGCTGCTTCCATGGAAACGGAGGATGAAACCGCTTTTGCTCCCTCCACCCACACCAGCGTCCGCACCGACTGGGAACTGCAGGGCCAGCTCGGGAGGTGGCGTGGTGACCCGTTGCTAACACTCCAGAGTATGGCAAGGCCAAATGAACTGGGGGAGGGAGTGGCATCGTCCTCTATTGTTACCAGCACACATGGAACTGAATCCACAGCACTGGCTGAATCCAAAGCACTGGCTGGAAAACGTCCATTTTCAAACTCACATGTGTGCAGTATTTCAAGTCCAAAGTCAAAAGCCACAGAAAGTGTTAGCAAAAAATGGGGGTGGGAGAATTCTTGCTGGACCTGATGACAATTACTTCTGAAATGGGAATCCTTTCCCAGAATCACCAAGCCTTTAAAAAAAAAAAAAAAACAAACTCTGTATTTTATATCGGGGTATAGCTGATAAAGGAACAATGTTGTGATAGCTTCAGGTGAACAGACGGCGAAGGGACTCCGCCATACATATACATGTATCCATTCTCCCCCAGACTCCTCTCCCATCCAGGCAGCCTCATAACACTGAGCAGAGTTCCCTGTGCTTACAGTAGGTCTCACCAAGCCATTTTTGATGGAAGCATTTCCTCGGGGATATTGGCAGCAAACTTAGGAATAAAGAGATTTCAGGAAGATTTTCATTTAAATGACACTTGGTTTCCCTGCTGATGAAAGGGGAAGCCTTCCTCCATCTGCTGAGATCAAATTTCATCTCATCAAACACCTCGGTGTAATTATTTTTCTACCAAGTATTGAAATGAGGATGTAAATGAAGACCAAGGTATTTGAAGTCATTAAGGCTGCAGCGATGGGGAGAGCCCTCCACCTCTCTGGGGACCCACGGTTCACCATCAAAGCAGCTGCTCGCCAGTGTTCATTTTGTAACCTTTACACCGCATTCTTGAATTAATGAAGAAACGTCAAGAATCTATTTCCTCAGAGAGTCATAGTATGGGGTCTGCACAGGGAAGCAAGGCACGTGTGTGTGGGGGTGGTGGGGCATGCTCAGTTGCTCAGTTGTGTCCGAAGGGCAGTGATGGACTGTGTAATTATCATGTATAATAATAGTTTACAAAATAATACCAGCTTTTGAAGTGAGGGTGTTAGTCACTCAGTCATGTCTAACTCTTTGCGACCCCCATGGACTGGTAGACCACACCAGGTTGCCCTGTCCCTGGGATTTCCTAGGCAAGAATACTGGAGTGGGTTGTTATTTCCTTCTCCAGGAGATCTTTCCGACCTAGGGCCTGAATCCGCGTCTCCGACACTGGCAGGCGGGTTCTTTACCACGGAGCCGCCAGGGAAGCGCCACGTTACCTTCTACCACATTACAATATGGCAGATTTAAAGATGAGAGAATAACTATAAATAAGCCAGTCATCAGACCTCCCCGGAATCTTTTATTGTACTGTGGCACCAGCCCTTCTCTTCTGGATTTTAATCGCCCGATTTGTAAAGCAGGAACGTGGGGACTGCTGAGATATGGAAAACCGGGTTTCCCATCGAACACTGGCCATCTTCTTCTGAGCCTAACTAGAAATAGCCAAGTCTTAAGATGTACCCTGACTTAGAAGGTGACAGATGAGCATTTAGACTTTCCTCCATTTATAAACATCTCACTCGGTGTTATAAATAACACTCGATTTTAAAATTCCACTTTACCCTAACAACAAGATGGGCACACAATCTGCCATTTCCTTCATTTGACTGTGAAGAGTGGTTGGTTATGGTGGAAATTTTGTCTCCCCAGAAATGTCACATGCAGGGAGAGAAGAGGAAAGAGAGAGGCACTGTATGCGTGTGCGTGAGTGTGAGTGAGTGTGTGTGTGTGTGAGTGTGTGTGTGTGTGTGTGTGTTGGGAGTCTTCAGGGGAAGGGAGGAAAATGAATAGAGGAGGAGTCATGTCAAGCATCTTTATGATCCAAAAACAAAGTTCTACAGAGTGTTAAGAGACTAGAAAAGTTGGCTTGTGGTACTGTCAGCACCTAGAATGCTGTCTTGCAGACTAAGCGCGTGATTTTAAAACAAACAAAATTAACATTTGGCTTTTTCAGATGGAATCTTTTTTCTATTTTCTTGTATCTCAGAGCTTGTATAGCCTTAGTTCGATATAGAAGATGCTTAAGAGTAAATTCCAGGCAGGAAAAAATGTGTTCGGTCTTAACAATCAAACTGTGACTTAGCTTGACAGAAAATGGGATGAGATCCCCTGGCACAGAGTGCAGTTGAGAACCTGACTGTGCAGATACAAACAGATCTGGTCCGTGCCTCTCTGTGCAAACAGGGAACTGCAATTAAAGCATTAAGGAAAATACTGTTTTCCTTAATGAGTTAACAGCAATCCCACTTCTATATAAAACCATGCTTTCTATCAAGAGATGAAACTTCAATTTTGCTTCTATTCACTGATCTTAAAATGGAGCCCAGTTAAGTCCAATTTAATAAACATTTAAATTTAAAAGGTTTCCATATATTTAAGTAGGGTACAGAAAGCAAGACTAAGTAAAATATTGGTTAGGAAGACATAAATTCAAGAATTTAGATTTTTAAATTAGAAAACTTATAATGAAAGGAAATAGGTATGTCCAAAGTAGAATATTTTTAAAAGCATTATTTGTTAACTGGTTTTTTAAAAAAAAAAAAGAGGAGAAAAAAGAAGCCAGAAGGGGCAGAAGCTACAGAAGCAAAACAAGAGACCTTAAGTATGTGCAAGGGCTCAATTTTATACAGTTTTTTTAAAGATTAATTGAGATCATGGTCTAGTTGTAGAGTTTTTTTTAAAACTCAAACTTAAATATCTCTCAAAAATGAAGAAGTAGATAATGAAAAAAAGCAAGAAAATAAAAATCAATTTAAGGAACTGAGTTTTAGAGAAAGAGCGACTAGGGAAGATCATAATCTTTTCAAGATCTTAACCTATTAATAGGAACAAATAAAAGTATATGTCAAAGTATAAACATATTAGTTCTGATCCCTAATGCAAGTTAAATCATTTATTCCTATTTATATAATGTGCCTCTTTATTGTAAATTGAGCCTTTGATAGATATTTAATATTTGATAGATATTTAAGGTATCAGTTAAGTGCATATCAATTTCTTGTTTTTATAACTTTGTCTTAAAAACCATAGTTATTTCATGCTCATTATAGAAAAATCTGATAATAAAGACAAGCAAAGAAAATCAACCCTAATTTCAAATGTGTCAAAGGATTTAATTCACATGAATTTCTCTGGAGGTCTGAGAGTGAGTAAAAAAAAAAATATTTTCTAATCTCTCAGCAGTGTTTTAAGCTGATAAACTTTAAACATAACTATGTACTTGCTACTGTCCAGCCCTGATCCTAATATAATTGAAACAGCAATGATTCCCTTACTTTTATTTTCAAATCAAATAGCTTGCACTAAACAAAGGAAGGACAATTCTGAGACCCAAAAGCAAAACCCCATCCCACTCTATCCAGAAATCCACTCCCTTTATTCTAGACTGTTTTTGTGTTCAACCAGAAAGCAGAGTTGTTTCCAGAAAGAAATCTCAGAGCCCCAAGGCTTTTGTTCTACCACTCTTGTTTTCCTAGAGTACCAGTAAACAATTAAGAAGTTTGCTTCTCTGATGACTTTTTCAATGTCCTTTTCTTTAAAAAAAAAAAAAAATTGTTTGTAAATGTATGTCTGGCTGCACTGGGTCTTCACTGCTGTGCACGGGCTTTCTCTGGTTGTGGCGAGCAGGGGCTACTCTCTAGTTGTGGTGTGCGGGCTTATCATTGTGGTGGCTTCTCTTAAGAATGGGCTTTAGGGCAAGTGGCTAAAGTTAGTTGCGGCTCTTGTGATCTAGAGTACAAGCTCAATTGTTGTGGCTCATGGGCTTAGCTGCTGTGCAGCATGTGGGATCTTCCCAGACCAGGGATCGAACTTGTGTCCCCTGCACTGGCAAGCAGATCCTCAACCACTGGACCACCAGGGAAGCCCTTCTGATGTCCTCTTTATCCTGCTTCACTTAAGAGACTCACTCATTATGTGTCGGACTCACTCATTGCTCTAATAGCAAAGGAGGTAGGAATACTTCAAGTTGAGTTTCCTCACTGACAGCATTTCAACAGGCTGGCATTCCCCCTGTTTGCACTGGGCTTTCTGTTTACTGAGTATACCCATCCCTACCTGGGAGCCCTTAGTGCTCTTCCTCCTGATCTGTCAGGTTTAAACAGACCCCAGTGAAGCCTCTGGGAGAAAAAAATGCTAGTTTTCACAATTTAAGAAAAATTTATCTACAAAGCCATGACTAAAACAGAGAAAAATTGACACTAACAAAAGAAATTCTTGGAGGAGACTTACATGTCCCAACTTTGAAACTTACTACAAAGCTACAGTAATTCAACCAGTATCGTACTGCCATAAGGAGAGATATATAGACCAACGGAATAGACTAAAAAGCCAAGAAATAAATCCTCATATATACAGCCAATGAATTTCTGAAGAAAAGTGCTATGACCCATTCAACAGGGGAAGAACCATCTTTTCAACAATTGGTGCTGGGAGAACTGGATATCCACTTGCAAAAGAGTGAAGTTAGACCCTCACCTTACACTACATATAAAAAAGTGATCAAAAAGACTCAAAGACCTGAACTTAAGAGTTAAAACTAAAATATTCTCAGAAGAAACACTGGAAAAATCTTCACATCACTGGACTTGGACAAGATGATACCAAAAGTATAGACAACAACAAAAGAAAACACAGATAAACTGAACTTCATAAAAATTGAGAACTTTTATGTATCAAAGGACACCCTCAAAAAATGAAACTGACAAACTAGAGAATGAGACAAAATAGTTACAAATCATGCATCTGACAAGCGATTAATACCTAGAAGATATAAAAAAATTCCTACAATTTAACAATAAGCAACCCGATTCAAAAATGGGCAAAAGGCCTAAATAAACATTTTTCCAAATAAGACATACAAATGGCTAATAAGTACATGAAGTAATATGCAACATCACTAGTTGTTAGAGAAATGCAAATCAAAACCACATTAGGATACCACTTCTCACCTACTAACGTGGCTATAATCAGAGAATGAAAACCAACACCTGTCAGTGAGGATCCAGTGAAATTAGAACCTTTGTGTATTGCTAGCAGGAATGTAAAATGGTACGGCCATTGTGGAAAATGGTTTGATGGGTCCTCAAAAGTTAAACATAGAACTAACCCAGCAATTCCAGTCATAGGCATATATCCAAAAGAACTGAAAGCAGGAACTAAAACAGATTATCCGTAAATCAATGTTCACAGCATTGATTCAGTATTGCCATGAACATTGCTCACAATAGCCAAAAGGTAGAAACAACCCAGCTGTTCGTCCACAGGTGAATGGGTAAGCAAAACGTGGCCTACACAATGGAATACAATTCGGCCATAAAAAGGGACAAAATTTTGATACACGCTACACGCATGGACCTTGAAAGCATGGTCCTTAGAAAGACAAGTCAGACACAGAAGAACAACTACTGAATGATTCCACTTCTAGGAGGTACCGAGAAGAGGCAAATTCATAGAGAGAAAGCAAGACAGAGGTTACCAGTGGCAGGAGGAAGGAGAAAGGGGAATTTATTGTCTAATGGGTACGGAGTAAACGTTAGAGATGATGATAAAGTTCTGGGGACAGATAGTGGTGACTGGGTACACAAAGCACTGTGAATATATTTAATGCTGCTGAACTGTACACTTACCAACAGTTAAAATGATAAACATTATGTTATATTCATTTTAACCACAGTTTTTAAAAGCATGTTTTAAAAACAAAGTTTCATAAACACCAAGTGATTTGCTCCAAGCCATACAACTAGTAAGAGGCAAAGCCAACATTCAGTCTCAATTTTTAAATCTCCATGGCAACAAAAGAGAGAGTGTGTTTGCTGCTCAGCATCAAAACAAAATCTAATTGTTTTGATCTCCTAGGCCGTCTCCAGAAGCTCATCTTCTAAGACCATTCAAAAAGAAGAGTAACCTACACGGCCCTCGATTTGCTATTAAATCTCCGTTACCATCAGATACTGTCTAGCTTCTGCCTTTAGCCCAGGAAAGTGAGAAAGTAGTGCCCCACACACTGACAGCACACTGGTCATGACGAGCAAAGCAGGATTTGAGGTCACATTCACATCCTGGCTCCACAATTATGCTGTGATCTTAAGCAGGAGCTTAAACTCAGCTGGGCCAGTGTCCTCATCTGTGAGATAGGAATGTCATAAGTATTCACCCTATGAAGTTGTTCAACTGAATTAATTAGCACATGCAGAGAAAGCACTTAGAACAGATCTGGGCTTCTACCTCCTTCTCCTCTTTCCTCTTCCTTCTTTTTCTTCTTTATCATCAACGTTATTATCACTGAGACTTTGCAAATTACCTGTGAAACTGTCATCTTCATGTTACTTTGCCCACTGCAAAGCCAAACGTCTCCAAACAAGACATCATGAACTCTCAGAGTGAAGTTCATCCTCCCGAGACTCTGCTGTGCCATCACTTCATAAGGTCCACCAGGCTTCATAGGATCCAGTACCACAGTCCAGGTGTTAGAGTCTGCTGAAATAATAACAAGCCTCCAAGGAATTAATGAATCAATCCACCAAAATGAAACTGAAGCCCAGAGTCATGCATCAGGCTTATTTGTGGCAATTCCCCTCTTCTGTGATGAACTGGATCCAAAGCTATGAAGACCAGCCAAATTTTAGACATGTCAACAGAAATAACAAAAGCAGTAGTGTGGCTCTCTTTAATCTGTACCAATCCCTCCTTACTTTTAACTGAAGCATTTATAAGAAAAGTAAATCACCCAGTTATAATCCTAAGCGAGGACAGACAAAAATACAGATATTAAATGCAAGGGAGTTTAATATAAAAACGTGAGATGGAAATTCTTACCATACCACCAAACTGTCAGAATCAACATAATCATAATCTAACAGATTTACAGTGCCCCAAACTAGTAACTATCCAATCAAATATGAGCACAGGTTAGAGAAAACCATTCATCATCTGAAACTTACATTGATGGTACCATCCTTGTCATCAACACCCCCACCTCCTCCCCATGTTGCTCTTGGGGATTAAAAACACCAGTGGTTCTGGGCTCTTCTATCTACAGTTAAACAGGTGAGTGGAGAAACGGACACAAAGAAGTAGTAGGAGGCAAATAAATTCATTTCTCTTTGAAGAAGATATTTAGACTTGCCCAATTAATTATTTTCACAGAGTTATTTACCAGTCTTAATGTTTTCGGACTCAATTAAGGAGATGAAAAGCCATCCAAGGCCCTATTTCAGAAATTCATTGCATATTCCTTAGGAACCACCCCCCCACCACCTTCCCACCTCTCACCCACTCATACCACCACCACTGCCAACATCATACTCGGAAACCTAAGAAGAATATCTTCCAAGTGGCAAAATTATGCCTAGGAGAACCAAACCACATGAACAAAGTTGAAGAAGTGGAAGGAGAAAATAGATAAAACAGAGAGATGATCATTTTAAAAGAAATATTCTTGGCATAATGTTGAAGAATATGGACTGATTGATAATTTGTGCCCATCAGGTCAATATCAATTCAAAGGGAAGCAATGGCAAGAACTGCAAATGAGGCATCCTAAGGTTATCGTTGTTGTTGTTGAGTCCACTAAGTCATGTCCAACTCTTTTTCGACCCCACGGACCCACCAGGCTCCTATGTCCATGGAATTCTCTAGGCAAGAATACTGAAGAAAACAACAAAGAATACTGGAATGTGTCGCCATTCCTTCTCTTGCCATTTCTTCTCAGGGGATCTTCCTGACCCAGGGATTGAACCCACTTCTCCTGCTTGGCAGGATTCTTTACCATCTGAGCCACCTGGGAAGCCAAGGTTATTGTACCAACCAGAAAAAAAGATCAATTATAAAAATACTAAAAAACAAAAATACTAGCCAAGTACCTACTCTGTACCACATGCTAAGATCCTCCTAGTCAGTAAGAGCTAAAGGGAGAAGTCCAGACACCTGGCAGGAGATGGGTAAAGGCTGAAATGGTAAAGGATTACTCAGAGTCTGGGAGAAATATCCAAAACCCTTAGGCAACAATGAAAGGGCTCACGGTCACTCGTCTTAGAGGCAGAGCTGACTGAGTCTGCTATTCCCACCCGTGAGAGGTCAACTGAGCTCAGGACCGAATGTCTGCTACTGTTTTTACACCAATAGCCACAGACATCAACACATTAAATACAGAATGCACCTAAAGCACAAAAACCACTGTTTTGGAAATAGTGGGCAGCGAGCACAGATTGCACCGCACAGGTGTGAGGTGATCCGTATGGCGCTCTCGTCTGAGCAGGCAGACTCTCCAATCTGTCCCAACCACAGCCTTGCCAAGGTCTTCCCAGGCTTCTTATCGGAGCTCTGTCCTCATGCCATCAACGTTACTCATTTGTGATAATGCGGTCAATCTCTGGAAAACCCAGGACAGGGTTATTTTTTGAGCCTACTACTACAGTACATGCTATTCTGAGTCACTGCTATTAATTAGGTGTTTGCACTTAGTCTCCATCCAAGCAATATGGCTGGTGTGGAAAATCACCTTCCCCAGAGCTTCTGAAAAGCTCTGCTGCCCAGCAATAAAAAGGCAAAGAAGGAAAAAGGGAAGAAGCTGGGCAAAACACAGCACCACCCCCCTACCTCAGCCAGAGGAGGCACTCCGCCTAGAGCCCAAAGCGTCTGAAGAGAACCAGGCATCGAGATCTGAGCCTTGTTCTCCAGAACCACTCCCTCTAGGAAACCTCTCAACTTCCTCAAAGACCTTGAGAACTTCCTTCTGTTCTAGTCCCTGAGTCTTTTAGTTTCTAGCTCTTTTCCTCTCCTACTTCATAAAAGAAAAACTGACACAATGAGGGTCAAGTAAAGTTAACTGCCACACAAGGCAGGAGAAACCAGCTCCACTACAGAGAGGTTATTAATGGTCAAACTAACTCAGAAACAAGCAGTTTAAAACAATGCAGATTTACTTCCATGGGCGGGAGAAGACTCTTGAGAGTCCCTTGGACTGCAAGGAGATCAAACGGGTCAATCCTAAAGGAAATCAGCTCTGAATATTCACTGGAAGGACTGATGCTAAAGCTGAAGCTCCAACCCTTTGGCCACCTGATGCCAAGAACTGACTCACTGGAAAAGACCCTGATGCTGGGAAATTCTGAAGGCAGGAGGAGAAGGTGGTGACAGAAGATAAGATGGTTGGATGACATCACTGACTCAATGGACATAAGTCTGAGCAAACTCTGGGAGACAGTGAAGGACAAGGAAGCCTGGCACGCTGCAGTCCATGGGGTCACAGAGTCAGACATGACTTAGCACCTGAACAACAAAGTGTATACAAAGGAGAGCAGCCCTCGTGAAGACTGTTTCTTAGACTGAAGGCAAGGGTGGGATGGCCCACAAGGAGCACTGATTCAGCCTTGGCCCATCCATTTAGGACTGCCTGTTTAAGTGGAGCTGACCATAGGCCAGTGAAGTCCAGCTGTAGATTTCAGAAACCATTGACCCACCAAGTCCATTAGGTTGAGTCCAAGTGATAAAACTGAGTGACTGACCACCAAGAGTTGAAGCTCACTATTCAGCCGGCGTTTGCTGACCCCAATGGGCTTTCTGAGCAACAGCTGTTCTGGGTCCTTCCTCCAGGCCCCCATCACTTGCCGTCTTGTAATATCTCTTACCAATCCAGGCCCAGGTTTCTGTAAATGCTCATTTTTGCTGCAATCAAACATCTGCTTCCTCCATTCTTTCTTCTTCCATCTAGGAGGATACATGTCCTTCCTTCATCATGCTCACCATGTGCCAGGAGCGTCACCAAGTAAGGGCAGAGAGCAAACCCCAGTGCTGGGTTATACTGACAAGAAAGCCACACAAACTGACTGGGGCTCTGTGTCTTCCTGCCCAACCACTAGTGTGTCTGGTGGCCTATTTCTCACTGTCCCTCTTCTCTTCATTTTCCAGCCACAGGCATAAGAAAAGAACTCTCTCCATGTTTTCTCCAAGGAAATGGCAATCCACTCCAGTACTATTGCCTGGAAAGTCCCAGGGACAGAGGAGCCTGGTAGGCTACAGTCCATGGGGTCACAAAGAGTCTGACACGACTGAGCGACTTCACTTCTCTTCACTTCCAGACCAGCCCCCACCTCAAAATGGGAAGAATCAACAAATCAAAGGCAAAAAAAAGGAAAGAAAATAATGGGTCTAGAGACATGATTAGTCATAAAGCACATCTTGCTTTTTTCCTCTTTGCCATTCACATCAGATGTTAATTATTTTTCAGGTTATTGTGCCAAATCTCAGCAGCCAAGAAAAGAAAAACGAAAATTATCCAACAACTCTTCCCTTTCCAAGAGGAAAAACCTAGATCAGAAAGAAGCCCCCAGTCACTGTTCCCCCACAGAACCCTGGCACCCCACCAACCGCAGACAGGCTCACTGGTTTGTGGAAGTGACCTGGAGGCAAAGGAGGCCTTACTGCCCAAACTACCCCTTCCAGACCTGCATTATTCTGTATAAAGTTCATCTCCACTGCCACCATGAATGAAAAAAAAAAAAAAGCTTAAATATTTTTCTATCAATAAAACTGTTCCTATAAATTCCTTAATCTATATATAGCCTGCTATGGCAGACACAGCCAAAGATGACCCCCAATAAGTCACACCCTTGCAGAGTTCCTCAAGTGCTGGCAGAATTCATGATTTGCTTCTAATCAACAGAAAATGGCAGAGGGGATTCGATGCCATCCTCATGATTAGGTTATGTTACCTGGAAAGGATGAAGGGGGGTTGCAGGTATAATGAAAAATCCCTCATCAGTTGACTTGAAATTAACTCAAAAGGAGATTGTCCTGGGTGGGCCTGACCTAAAGAAGGTGAGCCCTTTAAGTAGGGTCTAGAGGTCAGAGATGTGAAGCTTCAGAGATAGGGCCATGAATTCTATAGGCACAAGGACAGGACTCTGCCAGCAACCTAACGGAGCCTGGAAGTTAATCACTCCCCAGTCGAGCCTCCAGATGAGAACTCAGCCCAGCCAGCACCTTGATTTCAACCTTCTGAAACTCTGAGCAGAGAACCCAGCTAAACGATGGCCAAGTTTCAGATTGACAGGGGTAGTAAAAGTAAGTTGTTTTAAGCATCTAAGTTGGCGATAACTTAGTATGTGACACAGAAAACTAATGCCGGAGATTCTTGACTTTCTAAGAGGCTTAGGCTTTGTGTGTTTTCCTGTTTACCTCAATCATGATGACAAATTCAAGTAGATACACTTTCATTTTATCACCTGTAGGTGCATCCCCCACGTGTGTCAAAGTGAGAGGATACAGACTCCATGCCCCAAGTTTACGCCTTGGGTCTCAAAGAAGCATTATGCGTCACCGGACGACAAACCTTGAACAGGCACAGAACCTTACCATATTCCCAGCCATCCCTCAGGTCTCAATTTTCTCAAAGCTCAAGTGTCAGTCTACTGGACAAAACCCTTTATGTCATTAAATTCCGCTTTGCTATGGGCATTTAGGGGATTATAGGTAATAAGTTAAATATTAACAGAGATGGACAGAGTGGCCAAATGAGGTAGTCTGGCTGAAAATCCAGGGTCGTCATCAGAATCTAAATAGAAGTCAATCCTTCAAAATGCCCCACAGTATTTTCTTTGAGACACATTTTCTTCACTATCCAGTGAAATTTCCTACATGTCTATCTTTTTTATTCCAAATATCACTTTATCCACGTTGCTTCATGGGCAGGACAGAGCAAGCTGTCCTTTGAAGTTATTTTATGGATCTGTATAAACTATTGTACCTTTTTTTTTTTCTACCAAGCCAGTGTGGAGAGCCTACCAAATAGATCTGCCCCCTTCCCAACCCCATCAATAACAACAATCCCTTTTCCGGTGCAATTCCCATCAACAGTCCATGAATCACTTGGTTCCCTTCACTTGCTGCTATACATCCAAACTCCAAATGATGCGTCACTTTTCAGCGATGCGACTGAAGCTGAACCTAAACTGCTAAATGGGAAAAGAAAGGACAGCATGAGCGAGTGGGTTCCTGGAGGGTGGACATGACTTACATTCTTCTTTGAATTCTCTAGGGTTTCTAGCTTATTATAAATAATAAGCATTGACTCGATGGACGTGAGTCTGAGTGAACTATGGGAGCTGGTGATGGACAGGGAGGCCTGGCGTGCTGCGATTCATGGGGTCGCAGAGTCGGACACGACTGAGCGACTGAACTGAACTGAACTGAACTGGCATTTACAGAATTGAACTCAAGATAAGTGAACAGGTTCACTAAAGAAGGAGAGGGGCTCATCTCCTAATTATCAGCTTTTATTTCTTCTTGTCACCACCTACTCTCCTGTGTTGTCTCTGTCTCCAAATATTGGTCTTGCAACAGCCATGAAAGGGTAAAAAAAACTAAAAATAATGCATAAGGACATTTTTAAGACTGAAAAGCTACATATTATGTGCTTTCTCTATTTCTACAGTAATGTGCAACCTCTGTCTCCTAAGTATTAATTGGTACTGTTAATTATTAGCACCAAAGAAATCCTATTTCTTATTTTTAAACCACATCAATTCTTGGGACTTCCCTGGGGGTCCAGCAGTTAAGACTCTGTGCATCCAATGCTAGGGGTGCAGGGGTTGGGGCGTGTGCAGGTTCAGTCCCTGGTTGGGGAACTAAGATCCACATGCTGTGGGGCACAGTCAGAAAATTTTAAATAATTGTTTTAAATTGTTTTAATTATTAAAATTAATTAAAAATAATCCTGCCCCAGGGATCAAACCTGCATCTCCTGCATCTCCTGTACTGGCAGGCAGATTCTTTACCACTGAAGCACCTGGGAAGCCAAAACTTAATTAAACTGCATCAATCCTTTAGCTCCTTTAAGTCAACGTCATTTCACTGAGTACCACTACCTGTACTCCATATTGCTTATTTCTGAGATGACACAACACGAAAAAAAAGCACTACTAGTCTCCCAACTTCTTCACTTTCAGTATATCCTACTAGTCACCAACAGCATTTATATCTAACGGAGAACAACTTCTCAGTCAGCTTAAGCTTCCCTTTCAGCTCTCTGAATTTCACCCAGTAAGCTTCTTCTGCTAAAAAGTCTTGTTAAAACCCAAGAACCAGAAGCACTTACCTTGCATCTATGCCTAGCACTTAGTACATACTTTCTTTATGTTTGTTGAAAGAAATGCATTATTTTTTTTATCCTTGGCTGTCCTGCGTCTTTGTTGCTGCACGGGCCTTCTCTGCTTGCAGCAAATGGGGGCTACTCTCCAGCTGTGGTGTGTGCACTTCTCATGGTTGTGGCTTCTCTCCTAGAGCAGAGCACAGACTCTAGGGCACGGGCTCAAGAGTTGTGGTGCACAGGCTTAGCTGCTCCATCGCATGTGGGATCTCCTCTGCTCAGGGACTGAAGCCGGGTCTCCTGCATCGACAGGCAATTCTTTACCAGAGCCACCAGGGAAGGCCCTGGAAATGAATTATTAAAAGTCTGCACCAGCGTCTGCATCACTCTGGTTGAATACTGGTCCTGTACATTGACAAAACTAATCAGGTAATCTTTGTTTTCAGAGGCCAATAAAATTTTCACAAGCTTTGCTGTCACATGTATATTCAAGTCCCTTATCAAGCCACCAACTCCCACATTAACACCACCCACCCCAGAGAAGCCTCCTCACCTGTCTGACTCTCACCTCAACATCCCATAGCTGTAGAGAGACCTCTAACTGAGATATAATACAACCAGGTCTCCACTTGACCCAGCCCTGAACCTGCCTTCCTGCATCCTGGAACTTCAAGCTTCTCCACACACTACCTAATACATCTTTATCTCTTCCAGGCAGAGACGCCTCTGTATGACCTCTCTGCTCATGAAGTCTGCTGCTAATTCTCACCTTGTTGAACTTCCCCTCATAGCCACTACTTGGGGCCAGGCCTTCCCTGTCTATCGCCTGAATATTTTAACAGCCTACTAACAGGTCCCACCTACCTCTCGTTTCATCCATCTCCAATTCTTCTTCCCCAGTGGAGAGACAGAGCAATCTTTCTAAAATACAGATCTGGTTATGTTCTTTTGCTGCTTAAAAGCCATCTATCCAAAGTAGTGTATATACTCCCTGGCAACGACAAACAAGCCTCCCTCCATTCCCAGCCTTATCTCCTGCCATCCACCATCACACACCCTAGCGGTCCAGACAAAGCAACCTGCCTATCGCTCCTCCAGTAACCAGGCTCACTCACACCTCCATCCCTTTGCCCAGATTGCTCCCTCTACTTGGTCTGCCCTGCTCAGCTTTCAAAACAAGCCTTGGTGGTGGTGGTGTAGTCACTAAGTTGGGCGCAGCTCTTGAGACCCCATGGACTGTAGCCTGACAAGCTCCTCTATCCATGGGATTCTCCAGAACACTGGAGTGGATTGTCATTTCCTTCTCTAGGGGATCTTCTTGACCCTGGATAGTTAGACTAAGTTTACTGTCCCTCCTAAGCACTCCCACGGCACTCTATACTTCCCCACTGTGGCATCACGCTTCACTGTAATTGATTATTATTTTTCTGTTTCCTCCCCTAACCTCCAAGCTTTTCTGTTTTGCTCATCACTGGATAACCAGTACCTAACCCTGTATCTGATACCTAGTAGTGACTCAGTAAATACCTGAGTGACTAACTAAATAACATAATAATAATCATGACAGCAATAACAATGCTGTTGTTGTTTAGTCACTAGGTTATGACTGACTCTTTGTGACCTCATAGACTGTAGCCCACCAGGCTCCTCTGTCCATGGGATTTCCTAGGCAAGAATACAGGAGTGGGTTGCCATTTCCTTCTCCAGGGGATCTTCTTGACCCAGGGATGGAACCTGCATTTCCTGCAGTGGCAGGCAGATTCTTTACCACTGAGCCAGTGGGAAGCCCAGAAATAACGACAGCTAACACTTATTCAGTACTTATTATGCACCAGGCACTGTTCGAAGTACTTGATATGTGCTAATTCATTTAATCTTCAAAATAATCCTAAATATTATTTTTATCACTGTTTTGAAATAAAGAAATTGTGACGCAGAGATGTTAAATAAAATGTCCAAGGGTATATAGCCATTAAGAAACAGTTAGGATCTGAACGGGAACGGTGAATCCCAGGGCTTAGGTTCTTAACCCTCCCCGTACGACAACCTCTCCTTTACACAATTCAGTTCAAATGTCACTTCCAGCGGAAACCTTCCCTTACCATCCAACCTGAGTGAGGTGTTTCTCCTCTGCATCCCATGACACTCCATATCCACCTCCCATCAGCACTGACCACACTCACTGTGTGGCTTTATGTCTATTCCCATACTGCACGAGACCCTGGAGGACAGGGGCTTTGACTTGGTCTTATTTTTCTTTGTATCCTCAGTGCACATGGTAAATATTCAAGTAACTTGGATGGGTGGATGGATGGGTAACCTGAGCTGGACTATTGGCATTCATTTTCACATCATCCAGCAGGTGGCAGAAGAAGACAAAAGCTGAACAGAGGCTGACCTGTCTTACCTTTCACACTGGTCACTTTCTTCATGATGGGTTCCTGGTCTCGGCACAGCGTCACTGTCACTGTGGCTCTGGGTGCACCATAACCCCAGATCACTGCCCCTGCAGGCTCCCTCTGCAGCACCATGTAGTCATCGATGTACGAAGCAAAGCGAAAACCAACATCTGAAAAATCCAGCAAACATTTAGAAGAGCATCATTGGAGAGATTCAGAGCCAGATTGAATCTGGTGGAACAGCGAGGAACACACAGTCTTAATACGTGAGAATTCCAAGTTACCCTGTCCTTTCAGTTTTCTAAAACTAGATCTTATTCCTCCTAATTAGGTAAGCAGCATTACAAGGACAGTTTCCAGCAGTATGCATCATAGAACAAGATGACCAGTAAGGAAAATTCAAAGAGCCTGGGACAACCCATTTAATACATGCCTCCTCCCCTTCAAAGCTCCTCATGTTCCTTTGCTCTCAGACCTGGCCCTAACGCTTGACTCCCTCCCCCCAAAATCACCAAACATGCTCTTTTTATGCATCTCACAGATGGTATTTATGAGAAAAATAAACCACTTCCTTTCCCTACTTTCCATTACCACTCCCACTCCTCATAGCTTGGAATAAAGAGGCTGCCTCTCTCCATCACAGCCCTTTCTAATCTTTTCCCTCCACTCTTTATCTCCCCTCTTCCATTCTCTGTGTCAATTTCCCTCAAATAACTCTCCTTATTGTGTTTTTCTGACAACCCACTGAAAATTCTAAATAAATCTTTATGAGTATATGTGACAAGTCTGACTCCTTCTAAGGTAAATTCAAATCAATTAAGATGCAAAAAATAAGGTCAGTGAGAGAGAGAAGGTCAAAGTGTCTGAACCAAAGGTCTTTCCTTGCAATTTGCCCATTTTGCAAGCTAAATTATATGAAAAGAAAAAGAGCCCTTGAAACTGTGGATTCTATTCTAGACAGTCACTAACAAGGCTGAATAAGAATTCACTTTAACGAGATCATTCCTATTTTTAACCTCTAGCCTATATCAAAGTATTTTATTAATAACAAGTATCTATCCAAATTATCTCAGTGAATTCATCAAAACTTAATAAGAAAAAAAAAAAACTTTTTCACTTACATCCCACTTTATCTGAAGAAAACAAACCAAAACCCCCTAGAAGAAAATAATTAACAAAATTAAGATTTTTTTTTCGAGTGTTTTAAATAAAAATGATAGGCAGGAAAGAGAATCAGAACTAACAAAGTTGACATTTTTTTCTCCCTGGAAGCTCCAAATGATGGCAGCCCCTCAGGCTATACTTAACAGGGCAGCAACATTAATGGGTCTCCTACACAGACTTGGTGGCCTATTTGTCCTGCACTTCAAATAACAGCCCAGTCCCTAGACATCCTCAGCTCTCTCTTAGGAGCTTGTTCCATCATAAATCTACATGGCAATCAAAGATCATCCAGAAGACCCACTGAGCTGGAGATGCACAGCTACCAGAAGCAAAACGCTCTAAGATGAGACTACAACAGTCTAGAATTGCATAAGCACTTTTGGCAGCCTGCTGGAGGGAAGGGAAGAGGCGCATGCGTGGGAAGACCTAGTCTTGGGTAAGTACTTCAAATGGAACAAGACCTGAAAACCCAAGGCCTAAGAGCTAAGCAGAAAGAGGATGGGGTAGGGAAGAGATTGAAGAAAACTGGCTGCTGCAGCTGTTATTGTTGTTTAGTCAGTAAGTCATGCCAGGCTCTTTTGTGACCCCGTGGATCATAGCCCACCAGGCTCCTCTGTCCACAGAATTTCCCAGACAAGAATACTGGAGGGGGCTGGCTGCAGGCATGAGACCATGCAAATGAGGGGTCCTGGGTGTGTGCAGCCACCTGCTCAAACACTGGGGAAAAATACCTTCCCCCACCCCCTCAGTTAGTCTGTTGTTGACCACACACATCCATTGAACCTGTTTGTGCACAACTCTGTTCTGAGTTACAGAATTTTAGACATGGAAAGGATCTTTTACACCCTAGGGTAGAATCATGTTATTTACTCATCAGACTGAGGCCCAAGTAGATTGGTAATTTTTTAAAATAATTTGCATATTGTTTATTTCAACAAATATTTTAAGTTGCCCACTATGTTCACTTCATGGCAAATAGATGGGGAGACAGTTGAAACAGTGGCAGACTTTATTTTTCTGGACTCCAGAATCACTGCAGATGGTGATTGCCGCCATGAAATTAAAAGACGCTTACTCCTCGCAAGGAAAGTTATGACCAACCTAGACAGCATATTAAAAAGCAGAGACATTATTTTGTCAACAAAGATCCATCTAGTCAAGGCTACAGTTTTTCCAGTGGTCATGCTGTGATAGTTGGACTATAAAGAAAGCTGAGCACTGAAGAATTGATGCTTTTGAACTGTGGTGTTGGAGAAGACTCTTGAGAGTCCCTTGGACTGCAAGTCCATCCTAAAGATCAGTCCTGGGTGTTCACTGGCAGGACTGATGTTGAAGCTGAAACTCCAATATTTTGGCCACCTGATGCAGAGAGCTGACTCATTTGAAAAGACCCTGATGCTGGGAAAGATTGAGGGCAGGAGGAGAAGGGGACGACAGAAGATAAGATGGTTGGATGGCATCACCAATTCAATGGACATGGGTTTGGGTGGACTCCAGGAGTTGGTGATGGACAGGGAGGCCTGGTGTGCTGCGGTTCATGGGGTCGCAAAGAGTCGGACACAACTGAGCGGCTGAACTATGTGCCATGGAGAAGGAAATGGCAACCCACTCCAGTATTCTTACCTGGAAAATCCCTTGGACAGAGGAGCCTGGCGGGCTACGGTCCATGGAGTTGCAAAGAGTCAGACACAACTGAAGCAACTTAGCATGCACTATGTGCCAGGCACAATTTTAGGCACTGAGGATACAACAGGGAAAGCAGTGGGGGCAGGGAAGGCAGACAAAATTCCTTGCCAGCAGGAAGCTTACATTCTACTGGGGAGCTTAACTGTGGCAGGCAGAGAACTAGTCAAGTGACAGATGTTAAACTTCTTTGGCTCCAAATCACACAGGTAGTTCAGGACAGGAAAGGAAATGAAGCCATCCGATTCCAAGATTACTGCAATCACTACTCTGCCACAGTTAGATACTGGTGGTAAAGCAAAGAAACGTCACATTCCTTGTCGTTATAAAGCTCACATTCCAAGCTGACAACAGTAGACAGTGGTCCATTACCAAGGAACGGAGCAATGGACAAAACAGAACGAGAAAGGTGGTGGGACTGGTCAGTGTTTTTGTCAACTACAAGACCCTTAAGATTTGAATTTTTTGTTTTAGGTCTTCAATTTTTTCTTCATTTTGGTGTCAGAGTAGAAAAACAGGAATTAGTGTTCTGGGATGGTAAAAGTAGTCATTAAAAGATTGACAACATGAGGGCAGTGGTTACTTCTGGCTCCCTTGGGAAGGAATATCCTTGGAGTCTCAATAAAACTGCAACAGTCTAGCTCTTAAATTGTGTGTAAAGCCCTTGGGTGTTCATTTTATTGCTTCACTGCTACATATGTTCATGTACATTTCAAATATTACATGATAAACATGGGAAGAGAGGGAATGATTTGAAGAAGTCCGGATATGCAACCAAACACCAAGGAAAGAAAATCTAGAGCATCAATGAATGAAAAAATAAAGTCATTGTTAATGAAGGTTATGTAACAACATGACCCAAAGGCAAAGATAAATACTGATGTTACGGTTAACAGCCTTTAACATAAAAACTAATAATGGCCCTCTTTCCCTTCTCCCCACTTCATATACTGGACTCAAACGTCACTGTGTGGGGATGAATCAGGAAATGATACACAGAGGCTAGTTTACGCCTTTGTTAAACCCCGAAAACCCTTCATGAACTGCAGTTTGTCTTCATCTATGTACTTGGCAGATTCATACACAGAGCAAGAGTCCTTTTTCTGCACGCAGTCTGTTCTCCCACTGAAACTTTCTTTTCTGTGACCCAGCGTCCAGCCCGGGGTCAAACGACACGATATGACCAGAAAATAGTCAAAATGAGTCATCCTCCTCCCCAAGAAAACGGCTATTATCCCACTATCAATGCCCGCGAGCAGGAATCAAAGCTGAGTCTTAAATACTCCGAACTGGTGAGGGGGCTCTGTCTTAGCCATCATCACCACTTAAACTAGTAAAGTTAATTCCCCCAAGGAATCCAACCCGGGGCAAACCCTCCCCAACGGTACCACTGAAGGGGCAGCACTGAAAAGTTTTGGATGACTCAGTCACCCGTTTCCAAATATTATCTAACTAGCTTCGCCCGCTCCCCTTCGAGTTCCCCCGCAGTTCTTTAAAGACCCTGAGAGCCTCGGTCTGGGCACACCTGGGCCTCCTCTCCTGCGATAAACCCAACTCTCTCGCTGCCCCACGCAAGGCGTCATAAGGGCGCTGGAAGGGAGTGGAGGAAGCAGACGGGCCGGAGTTCCGGCCTAGCAGACACCTGCAACCTAGGCCTGTGCCGTAGAACCCGGTTCCTGCCCCGGGATCCTTGCCCGACCTAGAGAAGCAGGCGCCGGGGGCGGTCCTGCGGAGGACGCGGAATCTCGGAGTCCTCGCAGGCCGACGGATGGGCAGGGGTCGGGCCGAGCGCGGCCTCCTCACCTGCACTTACGTGGGCCTGCAGGAGTAACCGCAGCACCAGACCCAAGACAATTCCCGACGCAATCATGTCGGCAAGAAGCCGACCCCGCCACGCAGGCCTCGGGGCACGGACGCCAGCGAGGGCGGGGCCGCGGGGCGGGGCGGAAAAAGCCTGACTCCGCCCTTCCCAGGCCAGTCAATTCGCGAAGCCGTCCGCGGCCGCTGGGCGGGCCCGTGCCTCTCTTCGGCCACCGTAGTGGAACGAGGGAGCGGGGACGGGGGAGGAAACGGTTTCCCGGCAACGAGAAGAAACAACCGGAACCATCGGCTCCAGCTCTGAGAGAACGGAGAGGTGAGGCGGTTTACCCCATTTCCTCTTCGAAATAGAGACCTCGCCTTTTCCCTTCGTCTCAGGTATTTTCTCAGGATCCGCTCCCGCAATCTGGGAAGCCGAGGTCAGGCTGGGAACCCAGTAGCCCATTCTGCGAGTCTGAAATCCGAGACCCTCGACGACCCGCCCCCCAGGAGACCTGTGGTCCCTCTCCGACCTCCCTCCACTCCTCACGTCGGTCTAGGGTTTCTTCCTCTTCACAACCAGTGATTCAATGCTTCAGCTCCTGTTCCGTCAAAAAAGAAGAAGAAGGAGGAGGAGAAGAAAGTCCCTTACCACGACTTCCGGGCTTATTCGGCAGTAATGGTGTCACATACAGGCCAGGTCCCTGAGTGTTGTTTGCAGACTCAGTAGCCCAACCCGCTGCTTAGCAGCTATCCTTATCTGGCCCTTGTATGCTAAGAGAGAAAACAAAACAAACAAAAAAGTAAAAATCCCAAACCTTTTGAGGCTAGAATTGCTATGTCGTGACCTTGCCCCCAGCTCTCTCGGCCCACTGCCTCGTCCACAAATAAAGAGATGCTTCGACGAGGCATCCTAGGTCATACTTCAGAAGTGAAAGCCAGGGGAACGACTCAAGTCCGAAACATATTCATTCGACAACTTAGAGTAGTTTCAATGACTTACTTTTTTTTTTTTTAAGACCTTAAACAGGGTTTTTTTCCGGCAATTTAAGATGAATTTTTAGCAATCATTCCCTAAATTCCTGTGGGATAGGAAAAATTACCCTTTTAAAGGGAGAGAGGAGAAAGTACTTAGTATCATAGTGAAAATTTGTGATTTTTGTAATTTTTAAAAAATGATTTCACCTATTAAATATTTTTAATGTTCTAATAATGGAAAATTTCAAAAACTTTTTGGAAGAAATTGACGGACTTGGATTGTACTGGGGGGGAAAGGATTGAAGTCCAGAAATTTGGGTGTCTCAGAAATAATTTGAGGTCTTAATTGTGATTATTTGAGTGAAATGAGACAAATTTAAAGACAGAATTCTTTCATGCATCTCTAGGTACAGTAGACTGGTCCTCCCAAGGAGATGTCGATTCCATTTTCCAACACCCACTACCGAATTCCACAAGGATTTGGAAATCTTCTTGAAGGGCTCACACGTGAGATTCTGAGGGAGCAACCGGACAATATACCAGCTTTTGCCGCAGCATATTTTGAGAATCTTCTAGAGAAAAGAGAAAGTAAGCTTTTTAAAAATAGGCTTTAAAAAATAACAAGAGAGCGTGACTAAACGTTTGATTATGGTGAAACTTGTTTAAGACCAGCATCATTCCATACAAATCCTTTATGAGGCAGGGAGCTTTCAACTAACAGTTCTTGTTATTTGAAACAGCCTTTGAGGGGCTTCCCAGGTGGCACTAGTGGTAAATTACCCAACTTTATACAGTAATACCGGAGAGTTAAAAGACACAGATTCGATCCCTAAGTTGGGAAGATCTCCTGGAAGAGGGCATGGCAACCCACTCTAGTAATATCTCATGGACAGAGGAACCTGGCAGGCTACAGTCCATGGGGTCGCAGAGTCTGACACGACTGAAGTTGCTTAGAACACACGCGGGTGCCTTGAATCACATTATTCACATTATTGAAGATTACCAGTTTATCACCCAGACCTGCTTTGTATTTCTCATGGACAGGTGGGGTGGAAGCGGGGCTCTTAAAAACACCCAGCCTAGCTCTTTTCCTACATACTGTGCCTATGCCTCCCAGGCAGTTGATAGTCTCTTCTTCCCGGGAGGAGGGTTTGTGGTTTTCTTTATATTTTGACTCTCCTCACTTGAAAGTATTAAGTGTTGTAAAAAAAAGAATTTTATACTCCTTAGATTAAATAAGTTGGTATTCGCAGGGGTATATGAAACTGTTCCTCAATAAAAGTACAGAGAAAAACTGCTTTGAAAAGTGAACTTCCAGCTTGGGAAAGTAATTTATATTCTTTTTCTGTATTTCCAAGGTCGCATACTGTCCAAAGACTAAGATTCATGCTAACTGTTCGGCTGAGAGCCAAAGCAGAGTTTCTTCACTTCCATAAGTAAAATTTCCAAATTCTCAGCTATTAAGTTTCTATTAAAAACCCTGACTAGAACAACCATTTTGTTTAAGCTGTTATCATTATGTTTGATAACAGTATTCCAACAGAGTAGTAAAGGTGCCCCAGGTGTGGCTCAAAGGCAAAGAATCCTGCTTATGCAGGAGATGCTGGTTTGGATTCCTGCATCAGGAAGATCACCTGATGAAGGAAATGGCTCCCACTCCAGTATTATTGCCTGGGAAATCCTTTGGACAGAGGAGTCTGGCAGGCTACAGTTCATGGGGTCGCAAAGAGACACAACTTAGTGGCTAAACAACAACAAGAAACAAATAGTCAAAGCAAATAAACATTCCATTTTAATCGTTTTGCAGAGGGAGGAAACCTACCATGAGGCTTGAACTGAAATAACACCCATACACCCTACGTGGCTCCACCTCCTTCTCTTTGCTCTACCTTAACCAAGCTCAGAATCTCTGCCAATTTTCTGAATTGCTGGTCTTTTCCATTTCCGGTCAGTGTGAATATTTGTTACCCAATCTGAAACTTAATGCCACTAAAAAAATCTATTAAGAGAAATCATTTAGAGTAAGAGGTGAATTGCAATGAACATTAATTTTCTTATTATAACAATTTTACAAACACGTGACTAAAAAGTCTTTGTTTATTTGATTTTGGACCTCAGAAACATCCCATTACAAAACCATGGGAGTCATTTGTCACCAGATCATGATAATTAAAGTAACTGGTGATTCAGATTGATGGTCTCAGAATACAAACTTTCTAGCTAATAAAAAATGGGTAAAACTATTTTGAAAAATGTTAAGTACCACACCCATTTCCACTCATATAAATGAGGTGATACAAGGATCAGAAGTTAGCCTTTCCAAAAAGACAGATAAGAGTCCTCTAGCCTAGTCTCTCACAGAGTGCAAGAATTCCCTTGCCAGCATTCCTCATAAGTAATTACTCATCTTAATCTTGAAGATTTCTTTGTGACAGGAAATGTTTTAGTATATGACATAAAGTGGTATCAAACGTCTAGGGAAAAGGTGGGCTTTTATTAAATGATCTTGAGATAAAGATGTTAAAAGATTAAATTGGATCTATTTCTTACATCCTATACCAGGATAAAGTTTCAAATTGATCAGAGATTTAAACATTTTAAAAAATGAAACCATACAAATACTGGAAGAAAGTATGGATGAATTTCTCTGTAACATAAAAGAGGAAAAATTCTTGCTAGCTAAGTTACTATACGTTAAAAATCCAAAAGCAATTAAAATATTGATAAAATTGGCAACATAGAAATAGATTTTTACTTTTACAAAAATCACCACATGGAAAATAAAACTACAAATGACAGGAAAAAAATTTGTAAATTCTATTACAGTAGGTTAATCAATATACTGAATGAAAAGCTTGTCAAAATCATGAGAGGAAAACAACAACAACCTTGTATTAAAAATGGGCAAGTGATATGCGCAGACAATTTGCACAAAAATAAGTGCAAATGACTCACCCTCAACATATGAAAATGTATTCAAAATAACCCATGATAACAGAATAACAGAAGCCCAAACCAAAACTACAGTGAAGTTCCACCACCCACCAACAGGACTCCACTCATCAAGTTGACAAAAAGCCAAAAGTGTGTCAATTTATTGTAGGCAACACTAGAGAGGAAATAAGCACTCATATACATTGCTGAAGGAGATGCAAAATGATAACAGCCACAAGGAGGGGACTTAGCAATATCTACCAAATTACATCTATTTTTACCTTTGACCTGTATTTTATACACTTTTCATTGTATTGTTACTTGAGGAAGCAACCCAAATATTCATCATAGGGGATTTTTAAAAATAAACTTGAGTAAGTCTACACTACTAATAAATGTGCAGCTGTAAAAAACAAGCAAAAATGAAATGAGGACGATCTCTATGATGCTATAGAGTGACCTTCAGGGCATACTAAGTGAAAAAAGTAAGATAGAAGAAAATGTGTTTAGTATGTACCAATTATCTAACAGAGCTATTGATATGAAAGTATAACTGTTCACTTATATTTTTAAATGGAGAATAAATCTTTCTAAAAATTAGTTTTTACCCCTACCAGGAGAAGGAAGAGTGGAGGGAATAGCGTAGAAGCTAGACTTCTCTGACTATATCTTAAATCAAATCATGTATGTTTAACATAGTTATAAAAATAGAATTAAAATTGTATAGCAATTTCTAAATTTAGAAGTAAAATGAAATAAATGAACCTAACTGGTATTAAATGGGTAATATGACCACAGAAAAAAGAAATTATTCATGTTACTTTATAACACAGTGCTTTGTGCATTCCTGATGGATATAGCCTAAAAACAAAATGATGTTTAAAAAAATATATTAAATTGTTTTCATCACTGTTAATAATATTACAGTATAGTTATTTCAAAGTTTTTATACATTGTAGGACATAGCAAATAATTAACTATCCTATTGGTATTAGGAAAAGGATTTTTAGTGTAAGAAAAAGTACATACAAATATAAAAATGAAAGAAGTTAATAAACTCCCATAATTCTAAATTTGAGTTAAAAAGTGTCAGTGTGACTTCATGGTGTATTTTCTCTTTAAAAAATGACAATATTATTTTCTAGCTCTATACAGTTTTTTAAAGGCCTCAAAACAATGAGCAGCCCAGTACCAGTGAGCCCTTGGTCCCTAGACTGTGGCTTCTAACTACTATTTTCCAAAAACCAGGGCTTCCTGGAGAACTAACCAATCCGGTGAACTGAACAGAAAGTATGCAAGATTAGCCTCACCTTGTTGTACCAGAAAGTAAGAAAACTATCAAAAATTATTAGAGTTGTTTCCATAGGACTCAGGAACATCTGAACACCTGAACAAGCTCATACTGGCCAATTTTGGACAACTAGAACATCGGTCAGATGAATAAATGCAGGGGATTGAAATTCATTCCATTTCTTAAATGTTCATTAGTTCATAATTATTTACTGGAAAGCAAAACAAACAACAACAAAAAACTCCTTGAGAGGATCCTAAGGAACTTACTTACTAATCTAAAAATTGGTAAATAGTCAAATCTCTAACCTGCCTTTACTCTAAGAACTGTATTTCAGAGTAACCAAATAGGTAAAGTAGTTTTTGTTGCATACTCCAGAAACAGAGAAGTAATAATCAAATTAGAACACTGCCATTTTGCTACCCCTAAAGAAATTATCTAAGTGAGTCATCATCAACAGGCCCATAAAAACAGTGAAAAAGAGAAACAACCAGATAATATTTCCTAACAGAATTATACCATGCTACCTATAAAGTATTCTTGGAAAAAAAAAAAAACCCTGAATCAGATCAAACCTGTAGATCTAACTGGAAATATACAGGAAATTCAAAGGCAAGTGAACTTGTTAAAAAATCATAATGGGAATGGAATTAGAAATATCCAAACTGTGGAAAACTCCAAAGGAAAAATGACTTAATTTCCTCAATAAATAAATGGCAAGGAAAAAATGTGGGGTGGGAGATAGGGAAGTTTCAATTAAAAGGGATTTAAAAGACATTACAAAAGTTGTGCGTTTGGGTCCTGATTTGAACAAATCAACAGTAAAAATAAATAAAAATACACTAGATAATGGAGCTTCCTAGGTGGCTCAGTAGTAAAGAATACAACTGTCCATGCAGGAGATGCAGGAGATATGGATTTGATCCCTGGGTGGGGAAGATCCCCTAGAGTAGGAAGTGGCAACCCACTACAGTACCTTTGGCTGGAAAATTCCCTGGACAGAGGCGCCTGGCTACAGTCAATGGGGTTGCGAAGAGTGGGACACAACTGAGCAGCTGAGCACAAGCAATACTAGATAATGGGAGGAATTTGGATATTTGATGGTATTAAAGAGTTATTGCTATTATTTTTAGGGGTGATAATGGCATTATGGCTTTATATCTCAGAGATGCATGCTGATGCAAATATTTATAAATGAAATAGTAAGATGCTTGGGGTTGGCTTGAAAATAATCAGAAGAAAGGACAGGAAAATGAATGAAGTTACAAATAAAATAAGAACAATCATGAGCTTGTAATTATTGAATCTGAGTAATGTGCACTTGGAAATTTGTTATACTATTCTCTCTACTTTCTAAGTCTGAAATACTTCATAATGAAAAGTTAAAGAAAAATTCTATTTAAATATAAATTCTTCTGTCTACCTGACTATATAATATGCCTACTTTTTTTTTAAGAAAAAACTTCTCCCATCTTTCATTTTTCCAAATTTCCTCACTATTCACCATTTATTTTTATACATTTTTCTTATGTTTACTAATACATAATAAGTTTCTATAAGTATATAATAATATATTTCTATACTGATATTTAAGTATTGGCATTTGTTCTCTACCACTCCCATTTTATTATAAGTTCTATGAAAGCATCAAGTAGGTTTTTTAACTGCCTGCCTTTCTAAATATCCTCAAGGGTTCATCTGATGTTTAATTCATCATCATCACTGGTTATATCTGCAGCACTAGGCTCTGTACAATGTCAATAAAATTTTCAAGGGTCAGTAAAGGACCTATAAATTGAAAAAGAAAGCAGTTTATGTTACTAGTCTGCATTTACTTTAATGAACTTCAAAGTAAGTCTGGAATTATATTTTTGTTATTTAGAAACCAGCTTTGATCCAGCAGAATGGGGGGCTAAGGTTGATGACCGCTTCTATAACAACCATGCATTCAAGGTATGGTCCTGATAAGCTTTTGGATTTGGTTAATCCTTCTCTCGGTCTCCAGTACAGAGATCACCTAATCATGAATATTGTGAAAGGCATTACAAATATCTTATGAAATCTTTTTAATTGTGCTATTCTTAATGGAAATAAATTCTTTTCTAAGGTATCTGAATCGTGTACCATACTGAGCTTAAATTTATAGATGATCAACAGGAGAAATGTACTTGAAAGAGATAGAATAATTACTTTCACTTATTGTGCAAATGTTATTGAGTATCACAGTGCTTATCAATAGCAGATGTGCAATAAACAGTGGTTGAACTAATGAAAGCTATTTCATAAAATAAAACACATAAAATAAAACAATCATTCATTATTGTTGATATCTTACAAAAGACTGATTAGAATTAAAGATGGTATAGAGCCTTCTCTATTAAGCCAATCTATTCAGAGTCTGAACCCATCTTCTCAGTAGCATTCTCAGAACCAGTCTTTCTCAACCAAGGCTCCTCGAAATAATTAAGCCCTAAGCCTAAGGCATCCGTTGCATGTCAGGAATCAATGTCTCTCCTTTGTATCTAGAATGATTATGTTTATGTACCATCCTTGGGAAAACTGAGAAAATAATCACTTAAAGCATTCTATGTTCTATGACTCCAATGAGAAACACTGGTTGAGAAAGGCCATGTGTGATCCAGCGTCTTTGGCACCAACTTGGAACTTGGTGGAAATTCAATCTCAAGCTCTACCCCAGGTCTACCAAATCAGAAGTTAAATTTTAACAAGATCCACAAAGTAACTTGTAGGTACGCCAGAATCTGGATGTAGCCTGAGAAGCACTACTTTAGACAACTATGATAATACTTTAGCCATGAAGCATCAGCAGGTACTAGAATTAGAAAACAAAGGTCAAATTTTGATGATATTACAGAGTAGATTTGGGGGATTTTCTGGGCAAATCCCACTGAGACTTATTCTGTGAGTTCAAAAGTGAAGTTCCATCCATTTGTGCCTGCCAGACATAGAGGTGTTCTTTTTATTTCCATCTAACTAGATTCTCTGTGTTCCTTTTTTATTGATAACAAAGGAATAATGTTGAAAATTTTTTAATCTTAAGTCACATAGCAATTTTAGATTATTTTTTCTTCTCTTTTGAATTCTAAAGGCTTTATTTGATTAGCTTATAAGTCCTTAAATTTATGTTTTATGAATTAAGGAAGCTCTCCCCATAGGTTGTAAATTAACAATGCTGCTCTTCTGGAGGAAGATTTCAGTAACCATGTCAAGATAGAACTGGTTTCCTTTTTTTCTATTTAAATCCTTCCCCACAGCAAAACTTACTTCTTTGACTTAGTTTTTACTTTGCAAACTTCATTAAAAAGTCAACTTGACTTCACATTTTGGAACAAAATAGGATTTATTTCATTTCTATTTGAGGAACTATTGGCATCTCATTTTTATTCTTTGTTCAAGGTTCATTACAGCATCATATGAAGTTTTAGTATAAGACAATGGCTTGTTTTTAATATAAAACAATATTACACACATTCCAAAAGCAGAAGGTCAAACTTTTTTTAACCAATTCCTTGGTCTTTAATATTTGTTTATGCTATTCCCTTGAGAGTTTTCTTTGTTTATCCAACCAGCTTTCTTTGTTTAAAAATATGTATTTAATTTCTAGTACTTATCAGTAATTTAATCTTTAATCACCTTTAAAGAGTTTGATCCAAGACTTTATTGTTTTGGAAACATTACCTATTTGGACCTCTCCCCTTTCTCCAGGAGCAAGAATCGCCTGAAAAACATGAGCCTGGAAAAGAAAATTCTCAGACATCTGTGAAAGAGAAGACAGCCTTAGTAAGTTATATTTTCCATGTACTGTTGGGTTCCTACAAAAAAAAACGACTTCACTCAATTTAAAATTATACTTCAAATATGAATCCAGTCTCATCCATATTGCTAAAATAATGAGAAACCTGTATGCAGGAAGCAACAGTTAGAACTGGACATGGAACAACAGACTGGTTCCAAATAGGAAAAGGAGTATGTCAAGGCTATATATTGTCACCCTGCTTATTTAACTTATATGCAGAGTACATCATGCAAAATGCTGGGCTGGATGAAGCACAAACTGGAATCAAGATTGCTGGGAGAAATATCAATAACCTCAGATATGCAGATGACACCACCCTTATGGCAGAAAGTGAAGAACTAAAAAGCCTCTTGATGAAAATGAAAGAGAAGAATGAAAAAGTTGGCTTAAAGCTCAACATTCAGAAAACGAAGATCATGGCATCCAGTCCAATCACTTCATGGCAAATAGATGAGGAGACAGTGGAAACAGTGGCTGACTTTATTTTGGGGGGCTCCAAAATCACTGCAGATGGTGATTGCAGCCATGAAATTAAAAGACACTTGCACCTTGAAAGGAAAGTTATGACCAACCTAGACAGCATATTAAAAAGCAGAGACATTACTTTGTCAACAAAGATCCGTCTAGTCAAGGCTATGATTTTTCCAGTGGTCATGTTGAAGCTGAAACTCCAATACTTTGGCCACCTGATAAGAAGAGCTGACTCATTTGAAAAGACCCTGATGCTGGGAAAGATTGAGGGCAGGAGGAGAAGGGGACGATAGAGGATGAGATGGTTGGATGGCATCACCGACACAATGGACATGGGTTTGTGTGGACTCTGGGAGTTGGTGATGAACCGGGAGGCCTGGGGTGCTGCGATTCATGAGGTCGCAAAGAGTCAGACATGACTGAGTGACTGACCTGAACTGAACTGAACTGAACTGAAAATAATGATTTTGCTTTCTAGATAACTAGCAACAGTGATGTACTAACTGCTGGATCATTTTTAGCCCTGCCTCTTATAAAGAAAACTATTCTTCCCCTTATAAAGAAAATCTTATTTTCCAAGTTTGTCAACAGATGGGAAAAATCTCCCCAAGGAGAAGAACAGACCAAAATCACAGTCTCAGCCTTGATCCTTCAGATTCCTCTTCCACTGGGGGAACTTTTCACTAATCGAGGCTGCCCCCACCACACAGTGGTAAAGGTTCAGACATAACAAAGGAAATTTGTTATGGGGAAATTATTCTCATGGGGAATTACTTATTACAGTCAAATTAAATGGCTTCACTCAGTGAGTCCTACTCATCTTCCATACATTTCACTCTACAAAATTCTGCCTAACGGCCTACATCCAAGCAATGGTGGGTTAGGCTCCATCCACCCTCAAAATGCTTATATTCAGTGGTGTGCTAAAGCTAGCTCTTACGAGACAGTTGTGCACATATCTACACCACCCCAAATATCACTTTGATATTTGAAATCAGCTATAGTGGGAGTATTAAGATCATCATAAATATTATGGATCAGGACTGTTTTTTTCTGAAGAGCCAGTTGTTAAACATTTACTATAAACATATCACTGTCTATATGCTTCATTGTCCAGATCCAAGAGAACCAAGCCTAGTGAGAAGAACTCACTGTCTATAGTGTTAAAGGCCAGACTTCTGAGTTTCTTTTCATATATTAATGTCCCAGTTAATTACCCAATAATTGAAACCCAAAATGGGCATCCCCCTCCCCAGTGCGGTGAGAGTTTTCCTTACAACCTTTATAATTCATTTCAGTGCAACTCCATCTGCTTAACATGAGCATAAGATACACTGGGAGGTCAGGAAATAAGGGAGGGAGTATCCTTTCCTTACATCTCTAATAGATGCTCTTACAGAGGTTTTTTGACTTTGAATTTTGGTCCCATTGATTTCTGACTTCAGCATAAGTCATTTGTCCATGTTAGGGTATCATCTCAGAGAATTTTATACCAATCTGTTTGTATTTTAATAAATTTCAAGAGCTGGACTTGCCCATTTGTCATGGGGGGGTGAAGGGGTTTAAATTAACCCAAAGGTCCTTTAGTAGGAAAATGAGTAAATTAATCAAAATACATCAATGCAATGGAATACAACAGTGCCATTAAAAAGTGGGCAGAATTATGTAGTGAATAACATAGAAAAAGAGAGGCAAGATTCATTGTCACATGGAAAAAGTAGTTGCAGAACATTGTGATTAGCATGATCTCATTTCTTTAAATAAAAAGGCAAATATATACCCATATGATTACATTTGATATATAGAGAAATTTTATAAGGTTATATTTACTTCACCTATAATAAGTTACCTCTTAGGTATAGAACTTTGTAAGACAGAGAAAACCTTCACTCCCACTGTACTTAAGTTTTTAAATGTATATGTATCACTTTTAAAATTTTAAAAATATATTAAAAGCTGTATGTCTATTGACCTGTACACTGAAGATGTGTGCATTTCACTATCTGTAAATTATACCTGTTTTTTGTAAGGAAGGAAACTATATGTAAAAATTCAACTAATCATGTTAAAACTGATTTTGTCACATTAAATGGATTCCTCTGTGGCATTTCATTTTAAATGTATGGTTCTGATTAGCTAATCATTGAAAATTTAAGAATACTTTAATCCATTTTGTGTAATCACCATTCTTTTGAACAGCACACTTACTATTCTTCTTGGCATTTTTACCCTGCTTCAAGGATTCTGAGTTATTTCCCCCCAAAAAAAATGTTAAATAAGAAGCTGTTAAATAGGAGCTATTTCGGGGGGAAGAAATTGACAGCAATCTTTTATTGCAGAGACGCATCAAAAATTGACAAAACAAAATGCCTACTATTTTGGCATTCACTATTCGGTACCCCTATGGGCTTCCCTGGTGACTCAGCAGTAAGGAATCTGCCTGCCAATGGGAGACAAGGGTTCAGTCCCTAAGTTGGGAAGATCCCCTGGAGAAGGAAATGGCAACCACTCCAGTATTCTTGCCTAGGAAATCCCATGGACAGAGGAGCCTGAAGGGCTATAGTCCATGGGGTCGCAAAGAGTCGGACACAACTTAGTGACTAAACAACAAGGACAACATTTGGTACATATACAATGTGATGATATGTAAAATTCCTTCAGGAAGCAACCCATCTCAACTGTTACATCCCTAAATTGATTAAATTTAGGCATTTATTTTTATGGCATCAAAATATGGGGGATGTTTAAAAGTCTCTTACTTGTTCTCCTTTCTGGGAAGGAATCTCCTGAAGAAGACAAGGATATGGAAGAAAATGCTGCTCTCAAAATCCAGGCAGCCTTCCGGGGACACTTGGCCAGAGAGGAGGTAAAGAAAATGAAATCGAGTGATCTTGAAGAAGAGAAAACAGAGGAAAACGAGTGAGGAGACTGGCTTTACCCCACAGAAAACAAGAAAAAAATTGAAATCCATCAACCTTGTTGTGATTGTCCTGTTTTCTTAGTAAGTGAGATTTGATGTCATGAAATAACATTTGTTGCTGTTGTGAAAAATCTGTCGTGAGCATTTGTTTAATAAACATGCCATTGAACACATGCCTCTTGAAGATTTCTCTGATATCATGAGTCTTATTTATACTACTCCCAAGTGTATGTCTAGAGGCCCTTGGATTTAGAGTTACAAAGCTGGATTTAGAGTGTCTGGCCTAACCATTATCTAATGAATAAATATTCTCTATCACATCCCTGAAAATTAGTCCTTTGTCTCTTGTTTCACTCCCAGTAGTAGAGAATTTCACTGCCTTTCTAGAATAGTCCATTTAATTTTTGAGTAACTCAAATTTATTAGAAAGATAAACTAAGTCAAAAACCTATCTCCCTGGAAGTTTCACTCATTGGTTTTCATTTGTCATGCATGCAGACAATCTTTTATTGAAAAAATGTATTGAGCACAATTCATGGGCTGGGATTTAGCAGTAAACATCTGCTCTTACACTCATGCAGCTGGCAGTTTGTTGTGGTTTTTTTTGTTTTTTTTCTTTTGTCTTGCTCTCCAGAACTACACAGAACTAGACTAATGTATAATATTTGCAAAAAAACAAAACCTATCTTAACGTCATAGATGCTCTGTTCTTTAGCTAAAATGTCCCAAGTTTCTTTAAATTGTAAATGATAATACATGTTTCACAAACTCAGGAGCCCATGCCTTTTATTTTTCAGTGAACCATTCAGGCTCTCAGGGCCTTATTTTCAGAAAGTTTAGTTTTCCTTTTTTGAGGCTTCCCCACCCTTGAATATCAAAAAGACTGCAGGGTTCATGTCTTAGGCCAGAAGTTCCAGTTCCCTTCCCAGAATAAAACGGAGAGAAAATGGAGTCTTATCTTTTCATTAGTGCTGTTGCCATCTACCAGCAGACTAAGGTAATGTTCTGCCTGATTTAAGAGACAAAGACTTTTTCCCTAGTGAATATATAACAGGGCAAAATAAGATGCCAGTTAACTTTTTCAATAATTCTATTATACATGGGAAGTGATTAAAACTGTGTCTTCCATGTAGTCAGTGTACACACAGACACACACACGCATACACAGACACATCTAGGGATGGTAGTATTTTTGGTGAAGGAGGAAAAGAAACAAATAGTGGTGGTGTTAGGACAAGCCATATGAATTAACTTTTATTAGCATGTGTTTGAGTTTCTTCTTATCTCTCTGGCTGCTCCTTTTCAATCTTCTCCACTGCTAATTCTTCAACACCTCAACCACCAAATACAAAATGCCCCCAGCCTTAGTCCTTGGACCTCTCTTCAAGTGATCACACTTACTTGTGGATCCCGTCCAGTCTTGGCTTTATTATTTTTTTTTTTAGTGTGTTATTTACTTATCTATGGCTGCATCAGGTCTTGGGTGTGACACAGGAGTCCTCGTTTACAATCTGTCAGCAAAATCTGTAGATTCTATGGCTAAAATCACCCGGCATCTAACCACTTCTGTTGTTGCCACCCTGGTTCTAGTTCCCATCATCTCTCCCATGAAGCATCGCAGTTCCCTTTATCTTGGTCATTGACACACTAATGCTGTACAACCCACTCCAAATTCAATGATTTCAAACATTTTTTTCTCATGCTCAGTCATGTCCAACTCTTCATGACCCCATGGACTATAGCCTGCCAGGCTTCTCTGTCCATGGGATTCTCCAAGTAAGAATACTGGAATGGGTTGCCATGCCCTCCTCCAGGGGATCTTCCCAACCCAGGGATGGAACCCATGTCTCTTACATCTCCTGCACTGGCAGGCAGATTCTTTACCTCTAGAGCCACCTGGGAAGCAAGCTGGGCTGGACTGCGGGCTCAAGAGCAGGTTCAGGTCTGCTGTAAGCTAAGGCTTTGTGGGTTGGCTGTGGAAGGTCTGCTTCAGGCTGTGAGCCCAAGAGTCATCTGCAGTCCCTTTGATTCATGTCTCCTATTCAGAGCCTAGGCTGAATACCTAGGGCATGTTCTTCTCATGGTGGTCACAGAAGCACAAGCAGGAAAAACCAACAGAGGAGAATATTCCAGGATTTTGCTCATAACTCTTCTCTGGAGTAAGAGGTCACCTGGCTGAATTTCAAGGCAGTTTGAAGTCCCTTACAGGAAATAGTGTAATATTATCAGGGGAAAGGAATAGTGGGTGCTGGGCAGCAAACAATACCCTTCACAATATTTGAATCTACAGGGCTTCTCACTATGCTTGTACTGCCTATTAAATCTTCTGTCACAAGCAAAGGCTGGGGAAGTATTGAGAAAAAAAGGAAATAGTTAAAACAGTGAATGAGAGCTTAACAAACACAGACCTGCAGGGATTTAAATCGCCTGCCACAGAAATTGCAATCTGAATGGGTGTTCTTTGGAGCTGTGCGATGCAGACAGGGGAACCTCCCAAAAGAAAGAGCTTTGGATTCTAGGAGAAGATGAAGATCATGTGAGAGAGAAAAAACAAACATTTTTTAAAACACATGCAAAATGTTGCTCTGTGGGATGCTGCATGTGAGAGTCTGTAAACATGCATTTTTCATAAAACGTTCATATGAACATTTCATATGAACACTGTATCTAGAGAGAAAGTCTTCTGTCAAGATCATCAGTCTGTCCTTTTCAGTAAATTTAAATCCAATATCATCTGGAGGGACATGTTCTCTGTTGTGCTATGTACAGAGCTCGATCAGTGTTTCTGTGAGTGAGAAATGAGGCCCAGATTAAGAATCTGACTGTTGCTATGATTCTGCATCTAAACAGGTATCATTCTTTTTTTTTTAAGTCAGATTAGATTTTCTATGACAAAATATGTTTGCCTTTTCATACAGTTATTCTAGTCCAAGATACTTTAATTTTTAAATTAAAAAAAAAAAATTTTGGCCCTGCCATGGTATGCAGGATCTTAGTTCCCAAACCAGGGATTGAGTTCATTCCTCCTGTAGTGGAAGCCTGTAGTCAACCATTAGACCTCCAGGGAATTTCCCAGAACACTTGAGTTTAAAATAATCTTCATTTTAAAGCACTGCATTTTAAAAAAATATTTTAGAACGTGCATCAATATCAAAATTTGCTAATTAAACCAACATTTCTTTCAATGTTTAATAATTTTCCATACTCAGTAATATCATTCACTTTTGTCATTTTCCTAAAGCAAAATAAATACTTACTTCCCTAATTTCTCAATGAAATCCATCCAATCATTCCTATCTGTACCTCAAAACAACTTGAGTTTGAGTTTCTTAACATTTGAAAACATTTCAGCAGGTACTATATTTTCTTCAAACTGTGGGTTTTCTCCTGTGAAATTTTCCCATGGTCTTATTTTATGGGGAGGAGAAGAGGCCATTCAGGAGCCAGCTACTAATTTCCCACATGCAGCTCTCTTGACATGAGGATGTTTCTAAAGAGCAGTTTACAAACATAGGACAAGCACTTTCACTCTTCATTTTTAATCCTGTTTTTCCCATCTGTCTCTGAGGAGTGTATAATCATGACCCAATTTGTATCAATTTATGATGTTGATAAACATTTCAAATCTGAAGTACTTTAGACAAATATAGCTACTGGGATTGACAGTTATTTATGCCCATGAGGCTCTCAGAAGAGACTTAACATGCAAAATACAGTATTACACAACGTGAAATTATTTTCATGAATGAACCGTGCTTGGGAGTAACCAGTCTCTGTTGTGTGGAGCAAAAAAAGAGAATGCCCGCCAGGTGGTGATGTCATAGTAACTAAAATCTGAACAGCCACCATGCTCATTACCACACACCTTGGCAAAGGATGGTCAACACTCCAAAACCAAGAGATCACCAGAGGAAGTATATCAACACTACCAGAAAGGGGGTCATATATAAGGAAAAGGTGTCAACATTGGCCATCATTTTCTCCCTGAAGGCTCCTGTCTCAAAGGATTCTGAACAAGAACTAAGGCATTTTATTCCATTGAAATGATATTACTAAGAAGTAGGGCTCAGGGCTTCCCTGGTGGTTCAGTGGTAAAAGATCTGCCTGCAGATGTAGGAGACACAGGTTCGATTCCTGGTCCAGGAAAATCTCACACGCAGTGAAGCAATGAAGTCAAAGATCCACAACTATTGAACCCGCACTCTAGAGACTGGGAGCTGCACCTACTGAAGCCGGTGTGCCCTAGAGCCTGTGCGCTGCAATGAAAGAAGCCACCGCCATGAGAAAGTCCACGCACTGCGAGAAAGAGTAGCCCCACTCACTGCAACTAGAAAAAAGCCCACAGAACAACGAAAACCCAGCACAGCCAAAAATCTATAAATACAATTATTTTTTTTAAAAGTAGGGCTCAGTTTGATAAATCAGGCATTAAACCAATTTTGGAAGCTATCAGAAAACTTGCTTTTGAGAAAATAGCATGCTTGCCTGCAGACCTAACAATATGGTAAACAATCTTGATGGTGAGTTTAGATTGCTTGCTTTTAGATTGCTTCACTAACTTAAGCCTTCAGCAGTAAGTATGAGCTACTTCAGTCCAGGTTACACTCTCCTTCAAGGCAGCTTGTGTCTACTGACTAGTCACCACAGTGGTACAAGGGCTTGGCCTTTTGCCTCAAAATAAGGCAACCCTGCAGGGCCATCCCAGCTCTCAGTCACAGTATTGACTGAGCTTGTGTTGCAATTTTATCACAGTCCTAATCCAGTCCTGCGTCCCTACCATCCTAACAGATATCAGTCCTGAATGTTCAGTTCAGTTCAGTCGCTCAGTCGTGTCCGACTCTTTGCGACCCCATGAATTGCAGCACTCCAGGCCTCCCTGTCCATCACCATCTCCCGGAGTTCACTCAAACTCACATCCATCGAGTCAGTGATGCCATCCAGCCATCTCATGCTCTGTCATCCCCTTCTCCTCCTGCCCCCAATCCCTCCCAGCATCAGGGTCTTTTCCAGTGAGTCAACTCTTCGCATGAGGTGGCCAAAGTATTGGAGTTTCAGCTTTAGCATCAGTCCTTCCAAAGAACACCCAAGACTGATCTCCTATAGGATAGACTGGTTGGATCTCCTTGCAGTCCAAGGGACTCTCAAGAGTCTTCTCCAACACCACAGTTCAAAAGCATCAATTCTTCAGCACTCAGCTTTCTTCACAGTCCAACTCTCACATCCATACATGACCACTGGAAAAACCATAGCCTTCACTAGACGGACCTTTGTTGGCAAAGTAATGTCTCTGCTTTTGAATATGCTATCTAGGTTGGTCAAAATGAATGTACTCTCCTATAAATGCCCTCCATGCCAACTCTCCAAACCATTGGTCTCAAAAACCATTCCCAGGACACCTAACCTGCAAGGTGAAAATCTCTGATATATCTGCACATGTCAAAAGTCTTTTCTTCCTCTAATGTCATCTGTATCAAAATTCAGTGATGGAGGTGGAATGAAATGGGAGATTGGGATCAACATGTATACACTATTGATGCTATGTATGAAATAGATAACTAGTGAGAACTTACTATAAAGTACAAGGAACTCTACTCAGTGCTCTGTGCTGACCTAAATGGGAGAGAAATCCAAGAAAGAGGGGATATATGTATACGTATGGCCGATTGACTTTGCGGTACAGTAGAAACTAACACAACATTGTAAGTCAACTATAGGCCAATAAAGATTCATTTTAAAAATAAATAAAACTTCTTTAACTGTTAAAAAATTCTGTGATGGGCACACCTGCTGATCAGAGGCTAATCTGTAACAGAAGAATATATGTTTCTATCTATTATCTAAATGAATTCTAAGGGCTGAAATTCCAAACAGTAACACTACATACTGAATTGTGTCCCCTCCAAAATTCATATGTTGAAGCCCTAATGGGCAATGTGATTTATTTGGGGGCTTTGGGGAGATAATTATGTTTAGATGAGGTAATGAAGGGCTTACCTCATGATGGAATTAGTACTTTTATCAAAAGTAATTCCAGATATCTCTTCCTCCCTCCTTTCAACCATCCCTCTCTTTCTTGAACCATGGATTTATACAGATAAATAGCTATAAGCAGCTTTATTGACATCCAGTTGATATATAAATACCTGTACATATTTAACATGTACTATTTGAATAGTTTGGACATATGCAAACACCTGAGGCACCATCATCATCACAACCACAGTAATAGACATAACCAATACCGTCCAGAGTTTTCTGTCTCTTTAAAAAAAAAAATTTATTTCTTATAGATTTGTGTAATACCACTTAACATGAGATTTACCCCTTTTAAATTTTGACATGCACAGTACTGTACTGCTAACTGTAGGCATTGTGGTGTAGAGCAGATCCCTCTAACTTGCACATCTAGTTTAATGGAAATTTTATAACAATTAAACAACTTCTGGTTTATCCCCTTCTCCCAGCCCCTGGCAATGACTATTGCATTCTCTGCTCCGTAAGTTTATTTATTAATACCTCATACCAGTGGAATCATGTAGTATTTTTCCTTCTGTGATTGCCTTATTTCCCTTTGCATAATGTCCTCCAGATTTACCCATGCTGTTGCAAATTTCCTTCTGAAAATCCTGAGGCTGAATAATATTCCATTGTATGTATGCACCAGTTTCTCTATCCATCTGTCACGTGAGTATATGTTCCTCGGTTCTTTGTCTCGTCACAACAAAGATTTGGAGTGATGGACATTAAAGCCCCGTCAGCGTGTCACAGCTCTCAGGTCTTGGATAGACCGTGTTATAGCTCTCAGGTCTCGAATGGACCATGTTACAGCTCTTAGACAAATCAGTGTTACAGCTCAGTGTTACAGCTCTATTTTATTTAGAAGATAGCAGGAAAATCCATCTTCGAGGCGTGAGGGCACGTCGATCCAAAGACATGAGGAGAAGAGCGCCCCAGCGCATGGGAGAGAGAGAGAGCGAGCTGGCTTTGGCTCCTCTATTTATATGTTTCTCTCTTCCTGGGCCTGTCCTATGTAAATTGGGCCAGCCAGGAGTGTTGTTGGTTTTACCTGAGGTCCTCACTCCGGTCCTCGGACCTTTTTTTGTTCTATTTTTGCGGGCTTTTCCCTCCCTTGTCTTTTCGCCACCGCCATTTTGGACTCCTTTTCCCTATTTTACCTACCTAACACATCCATCTTCCCTCTCTTTCTATTACAGTGGAAGAGCTAATGGTGAAGGCTTACCTTTAATTGACAATTGAATATTAAAGTGGGAAAGAGTAGCAAAGGTTGCTCAGCTGTCACTTTGGGCTTCATATCAGATTGTTTGGGGGAGCCGTTTAACTGTTCAGCATCGTCTCCACCATCCTCCTTTCTGCTCTCACCTAGATCTTCTTTTCAGTGTCTGCCTGTTGTCAACACAGACCAAAGGCTGAGCCTTCTCTAGAAATAAATCCAGATCCGCTTAAGCCAAGTAGCACCTTCATCCCTTCAGGCGACTCTCATTATTCCAAGACCAGACATGTGATGCGATTTAAGCCTATCTAATTAGGCAAGAAACTCTCAACCAGGGGTGCTTTCGCCCCAGGAGACATCGGACAATGTCTGGAGACTTTTGGTTGTCACAGCTCAGGGTGGGGAGGATTTCTGCTGTTTGTACCTAATGGGTAGAGCCCAGAATGCTTCTTGTTAGTGTTAGAGTTAGTCGCTCAGTCCTGTCTGACCCTTTGTGACCCCATGGACTGTAGCCCACCAGGCTCCTCTCTCCACATACTTCTTACCATCCTACAATGTTCAAGACAGACCCCCACATCCCCAAATTAGACAACCCAAGTGTCACTAGTGTCAAGTTCAAGAAATCCTAAATTAGGCATTAAAAATGTCATGCGCTTGAGAGGGAAAACAAGTTTAGAATAAAACTGACCTGGTAGGAAGTAGGGCAAAAAGGTAGAAAGACACAGTATCTGTCCTTTTACTGATGGTGTTACGTCAATGACCTGCTGAATCAAAGCTGAAGTTCAAAGACTTTCTACTTGTTTGAGCCAATTAATCCCCTTGACTTTTTTATTCCATTTTAAACTTTTATTTTATATTGAGGTATAGCTGATTAGGGCTTCCTTGGTGGCTCAGCTGGTAAAGAATCCACCTGGAGTGCGGGAGACCTGGGTTTGATCCCCAGATTGGGAAGATCCCCTGGAGAAGGGAACGACTGCCCACTCCAGTATACAGTCCAGAATTCCATGGACTGTATAGTCCACAGGGTCACAAAGAGCTGGACACAACGTAGTGACTTTCACTTTATAGCTGATTAACAGTGTTGTGATAGTTTCAGGTCGACAGCAAAAGGACTCAGCCACATATTTACATGTATTCATTCTCCCTCAAACTCCCCTTCCATCCAGGCTTTCACATAACAGTGAGAAGAATTCCCTGTGCTTTACAGTAGGTATTTTTGTTAGTTATCCATTTTGAATACTGCAGTGTGTACACGTCCATCCCAACACCCAAACTCCCTAACTATCCTTTCCCCCATCCTTCCCCCTGGCCACCGTCAATTCATTCTTTGAGTCTATTTCTGTTTTGTAAATAAGTTCATTTGTATCACTTCTGTTTAGAGTCTGCATATAAGGGATGTTATAGGATATTTCTCCTCCTCTGTCTGACTCACTTCACTCAATATGACAGTCTCTAGGTCCACCATGTTGCTGCAAATGGCATTATTTTATTCCTTCTAATGTCTGAGTAATATTTCCTTGTATATATGTACCATATCTTCTTTATCCATTCCTCTGTCAATAGACGTTTAAGTTGCTTCCACATCTTGGCTATTGTAAACAGTGCTGCAGTGAACACTGGGGCGCATGTGTCCTTTGGGACCATGTTTTTCTCCAGATACCTGCTCAGGAGTGGGAGTCCAGGGTCATATGGTAGCTCTATGTTTTAAGGAGCCTCCATACTGCCCTTCATAGTGGCTGTACCACTTCACATTCCCTTCAACAGTGTAGGAGGGTTCCCTTCTCTCCACACCCTCTCTAGCATTTACTGTTTATGGTAAATCCCCTTTATTTTTAGCAGCTGCAACTGATGTTCTTCTAAACTTTTGAGTACTGTGTAAAAGAATGGGAAGGAGAAATATAGATATGAAAAAAAAAAAAAAACAGAAAGAGAGGAAAGAACCTAAGATAGTGACTAAAGAGAACAGCAGCTGCAGCCCAATCTACAGAGAAAGACAACAAGCGACTGTCCACCAATCTGGCCTTCCCCACCTACCATTTGGGAGTCACTGGAACTATTAACATTGTAGAGGATGAAAGACATACATAATCATAATTTTGTCTTTTCTCCAGGAACCACAGACATTCATCAAGGAAATGAAACCAAACATCCACCAAAAAAGAGTACAGGAGAGAGAAGAGAAAGGATTTTTTAAAAATATGACACAAAAAGCACAAACCATAAAGGAAACTGCTGATAAATATGATCACATTGAAATTTAAAACTTTCGAATATCAAAAAAACACCATAAGCAAAGTGAAAAAAACAGCGCAGAACGAGAGGAGATATTTGCAATTCAAAATGCATAAAATTAACAAAAGATTAGTATCCAGAATATAACTCCCACTCAGTATAAAAGCTGTGCATGAGAATGGTAAACACTAAATCCATGATAGAGATGACTGTGGAAGGATCAGAGAAGAGTAAGAACAGAGAAGGGAACCAAAGGGATCTCAAGAGTGTATAGTCATCCTTTGGGAGCCATGGGGGATTGGTTGCAGCAGCCTCCATGGATACAGAGTGTCCGCTGTGTTTCTCTGCTTTCTTTAATCTGAAGCAAATTAAGACCATGAATGAAAACCAATACAACAATTTAATGAAGCTGGGTGAGGGAAACATGAGAGTATTTTTTAATATTATCTCCTATTCAAAGCTATGGTTTTTCTGTAATCATGTACAGATGTGAGAGTTGGACCGTAAAGAAGACTGAGCATGGAATAATTGATGCTTTTGAATTGTGGTGCTGGAGAAGACGCATGAGAGTCCCTTGGACAGCAAGAGATCAAACCAGTCAATCCTAAAGGAAATGAACCCTGGATATTCATTGGAAGGACGGATGCTGACACTGAAGCTCCATCCTTTGGCCCCTGATATGAAAAGCCAACTCATTGGAAAAGAGTCTAATGTTGGGAAGGACTGAGGGCAGGAAGAGAAGAGGGTGACAGAGGATGAGATGGTTGGATGGCATCACAGACACAATGGAGCTGAGTTTGAGCAAACTCCAGGAGATGATGAGGGACAGGGAAGCCTGGTGTGCTGCAGAGGTCACAGGGTTAGACATGACCTAGCGACTGAACAACAACAGCAGACCCTCTATTCTAATTTCTATCCTTCATATCAGTCAGTTCAGTCACTCGGCTGTGTCTGACTCTTTGCAACCTATGAACTACAGCACAACAGGCCTCCCTATCCATCACCAACTCCTGGAGCTTACCCAAATCCATGTCCACTGAGTCAATGATGTCATCCAACGATCTCATCCTCTGTTGTCCCCTTCTCTTCCACTCTCAATCTTCCCCAGCATCAGGGTCTTTTTAAATGAGTCAACTCTTCACATGAGGTGGCCGAAGTACTGGAGTTTCAGCTTCAACAACTGTCCCTCCAGTGAATACCCAGGACTGATCTCCTTTAGGATGGACTGGTTGGATCTCCTTGCAGTCCAAGGGACTCTCAAGAGTCTTCTCCTACACCACACTTCAAAGCCATCAATTCTTCGGTTCTCAGCTTTCTTTATAGTCCAACTCTCACATCCATACATGACTACTGGAAAAACCATAGCCTTGACTAGACAGACCTTTGTTGACAAAGTAATGTCTCTGCTTTTTAATATGCTGTCTAGGTTGGTCATAATTTTCCTCCCGAGGAGCAAGCATCTTTTAATTTCATGGCTGCAATCACCATCCGCAGTGATTTTGGAGCCCAGAAAAATAAAGTCTCTCACTGTTTCCACTGTTTCCTCATCTGTTTGCCATGAAGTGATGGGACCAGATGCCATGATCATAGGTTTCAGAATGTTGAGGTTTAAGCCAACTTTTTCACTTTCCTCTTTCACTTTCATCAAGAGGCTCTTTAGTTCTTCTTTACTTCCTGCCATAAGGGTGGTGTCATCTGCATATCTGAGGTGATTGATATTTCTCCCAGCAATTGTGATTCCAGCTTGCGCTTCATCCAGCCCAGCATTTTATATGATGTACTCTGCATATAAGTTAAATAAGCAGGGTGATAATATACAGCCTTGATGTACTCCTTTCCCAATTTGGAACCAGTCTGTTGTTCCATGTCCAGTTCTAACTGTTGCTTCTTGACCTGCATACAGATTTCTCAGGAGGCAGGTCAGGTGGTCTGGTATTCCCATCTCTTTAAGAATTTTCCACAGTTTGTTGTAATCCACACTGTCCAAGGCTTTGGCATAGTCCATAAAGCAGAAGTAGATGATTTTCTGGAACTCTCTTGCTTTTTTGATGATCCAACAGATGTTGGCAATTTGATCTCTGGTTCCCCTGCTTTTTCTAAATCCAGCTTGAACAATTGGAAGTTTATGGTTCACATACTCTTCAAGGCTGGCTTGGAGAATTTTGAGCATTATTTTGCTAGGGTGTGAGATGAGTGCAATTGTGTGGTAGTTTGAACATTCTTTGGCATTGCCTTTTTTGGGATTGGAATGAAAATTGACCTTTTCCAGTCCTGTGGCCACTGCTGAGTTTTCCAAACTTGCTGGCATATTGAGTGCAGCACTTTCACAGCATCATCTTTTAGGATTTGAAATAGCTCAACTGGAATTCCATCACCTCCACTAGCTTTGTTTGTAGTGATGCTTCCTAAGGCCCACTTGACTTCATTTTCAAGGACGTCTGGCTCTAGGTGAGTGATCACAGCATCGTGATTATCTGGGTCATGAAGATCTTTTTTGTACAGTTCTATGTATTCTTGCCACCTCTTCTTAACATCTTCTGCTTCTGTTAGGTCCATACCATTTCTGTCCTTTATTGTGCCCATCTTTGCATGAAATGTTCCCTTGGTATCTCTAATTTTCTTGAAGAGATCCCTAGTCTTTCCCATTTTATTTTTTCCTCGATTTCTTTGCACTGATCACTGAGAAAGGCTTTCTTATCTCTCTTTTTTATTCTTTGGAACTCTGCATTCAAATGGGTATATCTTTCCTTTTCTCCTTTGCTTTTCACTTCTTTTCTTTTCACAGCTATTTGTAAGGCCTCCTCAGACAGCCATTTTGCTTTTTGGCTTTTCTTTTTCCTGGGGATGGTCTTGCTCCCTGTCTCCTGTACAATGTCACAAACCTCCGTCCATTCCCTTGGTATCTCTCACTTTCTTGAAGAGATCTCTAGTGTTTCCTGATCTATTGTTTTCTTCTATTTCTTTGCATTGATCACTGAGGAAGGCTTTCTTATCTCTCCTTGCTATTCTTTGGAACTCTGCATTCAAATGGGTGTATCTCTCTTTTTCTCCTTTGTCTTTCTCTTCTCTTCTCTTGTTTTCATAGCTATTTGTAAGGCCTCCTCAGACAACCGTTTTGCCTTTTTGCATTTCTTTTCCTTGGGGATGGTCTTGATCATTGCCTTTTGTATAATGTCAGAAACCTCGATCCATAGTTCTTCAGGCACTCTGTCTATCAGATCTAATCCCTTGAATCTATTTGTCACTTCCACTGTATAATCGTAAGGGATTTGATTTAGGGCATACCTGAATGGTCTAGTGGTTTTCCCTACTTTCAATTTAAGTCTAAATTTGGCAATAAGGAGTTCATGATCTGGGCCACAGTCAGCTTCTGGTCTTGTTTTTGCTGACTCTATAGAGCTTCTTCATCGTTGGCTGCAAAGAATATAATCAATCTGACTTCAATATTGACCATCTGGAGATGTCCATGTGTAGTCTTCTCTTGTGTTGTTGGAAGAGGGTGTTTGTTATGACCAATGTATTCTCTTGGCAAAACTCTATTAGGCTTTGCCCTGCTTCATTCTGTACTCCAAGGCCAAATTTGCCTGTTACCTCAGGTATTTCTTGGCTTCCTACTTTTGCACTCCAGTCCCCTATAATGAAAAGTATATCTTTTCTGGGTATTAGTTCTAGAAGGTCTTGTAGATCTTCATAGAACTGTTCAATTTCAGTTTCTTCAGCATTACTGGTTGGGGCATAGACTTGGATTACTGTGATATTGAATGGTTTGCCTTGGAAACGAAAAAAGATCATTCTGTTGTTTTTGAGATTACATTCAAGTACTGCATTTTGGACTCTTTTGTTGACTGTGAAGGCTACTTCATTTCTTCTAAGGGATTCTTGACCACAGTAGCAGATATAATGGTCATCTGAGTTAAATTCACACATTCCAGTCCATTTTAGTTCGCTGATTCCTAAAATGTCAATGTTTACTCATGCCATCTTCTGTTTTGGTTTTGGCTCCATCTCTTCATTCTTTCTGGAGTTATTTCTCTGCTGATATCCAGTAGCATATTGGGCACCTACCAACCTGGGGAGTTCATCTTTCAGTGTCCTGTTTTTTTGCCTTTTCATACCGTTCATGGGGTTCTCAAGGCAAGAATGCTGAAGTGGCTTGCCATTCCCTTCCAGTGGACCATGTTTTGTCAGAACTCTCCACCATGACCAGTCCATCTTGGGTGGCCCTAGATAGTTAGAGCTAGGGATGGCTCATAGTTTCATTGAGTTAGACAAGGCTGTAGTCCATGTAATCAGACTGGTTAGTGTTCTGTGATTGTGGTTTTCAGTCTGTGTGCCCTCTGGTGGAGAAGGATAAGAGGATTATGGAAGCTTCCTGATGGGAGAGACTGACTGAGAGGGAAATTGGGTCTTGTTCTGATGAGCAGGGTCATGCTCAGTAAATCGTTAATCCAATTTTCTGTTGAAGGACAGGGCTGTGTTCCCTCCCTGGTATTTGACCTGAGGCCAAACTATGGTGGAGGTAATGAAGAAAATGGCAACCTCCTACAAAAGGTCCCATGCACGCACGGCTACACTCAGTGCCCCCAACCCTGCAGTGGGCCACCACTGACCCACAACTCCTGGGTCTTGCACCAGCAAGTCTGGGTCAGTCTCTTGGGTCACTGCTCCTTTCTCCTGGGTCCTGGTGCACACAAGGTTCTGTCTGTGCCCTTCGAGAGTCTGTTTCCCAGTCCTGTGTAAGTTCCAGTGGCTCTATGGCACAGATAATGGCGACCTCCTCCAAGAGGGTTTGTGCCATACCCAAGTCTGCTGCACCCGGCCCCTGCCCCTGCAACAGTCCACTGCTGACCCGTCCCTCCTCAGGAGACACTCAGACACAGTTCTGTCTCACTCTCTGGGTCCTGGTGGCCACAGGTATGTTTGAGTGTTTCTGGTGGGTATGGGGTTTGATTCTAAATGTGATTTCGCCCCTCCTACCATCTTGCTGGGGCTTCTCCTTTACCCTTGGACGTGAGGTATCTCCTCAAAGTCACTCCAGCACCACGCAGCCGCCACTCTAGCACCTACCATCTTGCTGGGGCTTCTCTGCCCTTGGATGTAGGGTGTCTCCTCATAGTCAACATGGATCAGCCATATGTATATATGTTTCATATACATTTTACCAAAAAAATTTATGAATTCTTGCAATTCATTAAGAAGAAAAAATTAGACAATTGGGCAAAAAATATGAGTGGAAACCTGAGTCCAAAAAGCAAATGGGAAAAACATGTTCAGCCTCCCCATTAAGGAAAATGTAAATTAAACAATAATGGGATACAATTTCTCATTTATAAATTGGCAAAATTTAAGTCTGACAGTAATGAGTGGATGCTGTTAAACAGTTGAAACTCACTTACATTGCTCTTGGGAATGAATGTAAATTGGCACAGAAGCTGGTAATTGTGTCAACAATAAGCACACCCATTAGTGGGGAAGAAGGTCAGTACATAATACCCCTCTCTTCCCACCCCAAATTCTGAACCAACTGAGAAAAAGGAGGAATACTGGGATCAAAAGACATTGTTTAGAAACAGAGTATTTGGGTGGAACTGTGGCTGAATTTGATCAGCAATTAATATAGCTCAGAATAGATAGTGAAACCATCTCCCACGTGTCAATACAACTGCTGTTTGGACTTGGCGTCTTCTCATTTGGGGAGAGAATAAGAATGGTTTTGTGAGAAGATGGAGACACAATGTGGATTTTGTTGTAATGAAAGCTCACAATAGGCTCAGCAGGATACACAGGCATTCAAGTACCCGAAAGAATAGACTATACTAGTTAGTAAGCGGCTGTCCCTCAGCTTGCTGGGACTGGACGCCGCACACCACACCTCACACCTGTCTTTTGCAAGCTGGACTCTTTTGTTGTTGTTTAGTTGCTAAGTTGTGTCTGACTCTTTTGCAGCCCCATGGACTGTAGCCCACTAGGCTCCTCTCCATGGGATTTTCAAGGCAAGAATACTGGAGTGGGTTGCCATGCCCTCCTCCAGGGGATCTTCCCAACTCAGGGATCAAACCCATGCCTCCTTCATTGGCAGGAGGATGCTATAATGACTGAGCCACCAGGGAAGCCTTAGACCTCTTTTAGGCTCCTACAGTAAGGCCATGAGGGAGGCTGCAAGGCTGAAGGAGAAGGGGACACGTGCTCATTTCTGTCCACTTCCTGTTAGCTTCCTCTGCCCGTCAGTTTCGCTGTGCTTCTTCTCACCCCAGGGCAGCCTCCAGTCCTGAAGCAGTTGAGCCCAGCTTTCCAACAGTCACAGCCGGCCTCAGCATGCCCCCTCGGAGGTGCCAACCCCGGCCGAGATGTGTTCCTCCTCAGAGGTCTGACTTTCAGCTCCGTGAGCCCCCTTTCACTATGTTTGTAGGTTTGGTTGTTTGTTTTTAACTTTTATATTGTAGTACAGCTGCAAACAATGTTGTGGTAGTTTCTGGTGCACAGTGAAGGGACTCAGCCATACATACACGTGTATCCATTCTCCCCCCAACTCCCTTCCCATCCCGACTGCCACAGAACATTGAGCAGAGTTCCCTGTGCTCTACAGTAGACCCTTGTTGGTTATCCATTTTTAATATAGCGGTGTGTACATGTCCATCCCAAACTCCCTAACTATCCCTTCCCCTTCTCCTTCCCCCTGGCCACCATAAGTTTTTTCTCTAAGTCTGTGAGTCTCTTCTATGTTTTAAAAACTCCAGCTTCTTCTCTTTGTTCCTCCAGGCCTAACAGTTAGTAGCTGCTTCCTGCAATTTCTATCTCCTTAATAGCTGAGTTTCCTCTATTAACTTTTTCAGTCACCGTGTTAACAGTTCTTTACACCTGATTAACAATTCTTCATGTTACATTCTATCTATTAAGATAACTATAGAGGGTTTTGTTCCGTGATTACATGGTGTCTAATTCAGATAGGAATCAAAATATCAGGGTTTTTTTTTTTTTTTTTTTTTTTAGTTGAGAAGAGTGGGACGCAGACTTCTGGATGAAGTTGGAAGACTGAACACGTGCATCTAATTCTGTATCCTCCAGTAACCCCACAAAAACAACAGCAAATGGATTTTTGTTTGTTTTTTACATTCTAGCATGGTTAGTGCAATAGGACCATGCTAGAATGTAAAAAACAAACAAACAAAAATGAGGCAAAAATCAACAAATTTTAGAAGCTGGAAACTAGATTCAGCTGAACTGAGAGCTCCAAATCCCAAGCCTAATGCGAGGAAGGCTGAGCACCAACACAATTCGCACCACCGCATTGGCAGGAATATGCAGGGCTCATTAGTTAAAGGGGGAGGTGGCAGGCGACGTAAAAGAAAATGGCTTAAAAGCTGCTTGAGCAGCAGTCAGATCCTTAGATTCTTTTCTCCATTTCATGCCACTGGGAACCTGCCCCAACACACTAGCAGAAATCTGGAGGTTTGCAATCCAGAGAAAATAGCATAGTCCCTAGACTAGGAGATACAGGCCCCCTTGAGGGCAGAACCACCTCACCCAAAGAAGAGTGTGGCATGACCACGAGCACAGACTCGTGAGTCCAGAGACATCCAACCCTTTTTCCCATTCCTCCCCCACAGCACAAGAAAAAGAATCCTAACCTTCCAGATGAGAGACTGGAAGGTCCTTCTCTGAAGCCTGTCATGGAAATAACTGACATTAAGGGTTCTCCACAAACAGCCCATCAAATCACTTTGAAACTCAAAGTCAACAAGATGACCCATGTGATAGCAGATGTGATCCAGTCAGTTTTCTGGTTCTTTAATTCTTGAATAAAATCGCTCTTGATCTGCCAAGGATTATGAGATACAGACAGCTGGTCAAAGCTACTAACACAAAAAACAGAGTGTTGGTTTTTTTTGGCGGGGGGGTGTTTATTGCTTTTTGGCTGTGCTGGGTCTTCCTTGCTGCATACAGGCTTTCTCTAGCTGCGCTGAGCAGGTGTGAGGGCTTGTCGCTGCAGTGGCCTCCCTTGTTGCAGAGTACAGGCTCGAGGGCACTCAGGCTCAGCAGTTGTGGCTCATGGACTCAGTAGTTACAGCACACAAGTGTAGTTGCAGCACACAGGTGTAGTTGCCTCGCGGCACGTGGGATCTCCTCGGACCAGGGGTGGAATCCATGTCCCCTGCATTGGCAGGCAGATCCTTAACCACTGGACCACCAAGGAGCCCTAGAAAGCAGAGATTTTTAAAAGTTAAATTAGCTTTACAAGATAGGCTATTCAGGGAGAAGAAATCTTTTTTTTTTTTTTAATTCCATTGATATCCTCAGAGAGGAGAGATATTACAATCAATTTTTTTCAAAGGATAAACACTCAAGAAATGAAAAGAAAAGCTCTCAGAAATGTCAAACTTGGTTACAGAATTTAAAAACTCAATGAAGTTGGCAGTTCCTCAAAAAGTTAAACATAGAATTGCCATATGACCCAGCAATTCCACTTCTAGGTGCATACCCAAGAGAACTGAAAACATGTGTTTATACAAAATTTGTACATGAATGTTCACAGCAGCATTATTCATAATAACCAAAAAGTGGAAATAAACCAAAGGTTCATCAGCTGATGACTGAGTAAATGAGATGTGGTATAGCTATACGTTTGACTTTTGAAAAACAGAGGTTTGAATTTCTGGGATCCACTTACACCTGGATTTTTTTTTTTTTTCAATAAATGCAGTCAACCTTTTCTATCTGTGGATTTCACATCCTCAGATATGGAAGGTTGACTGTGTTCTATGCCATTTCATATGAAGGACTTGAGCAGCCATGGATTTGGATTGATTCTGGAAATCCCCACGGATAGTGAGGGACCACTCTACAATGGAATATTATTCTGCCCTAAAAAGGAAAGAAATATTGTCAAATGCTAGAACATGGATGAACCAGGTGAAAGAAGCCAGACACGAAAGTCCGCATATTATATGATTCCATTTATATGAAATGTTCAGAACAGGTGAATCCATAGGAGACAGGAAGTAGATCAGTGCTTTCCAGGGGATGAAAGTAGGAGGCAATCAGGATTAACTGCTAATAGGCACAGAGCTTCTTTCAGGGATGTTGGGAATGTTCTGGAATTTAATAGCAGTGACGGTTGCACAAAATAGTAGACTCAAAACCACTGAAGTGTACATATTTCAATTTTAAAATGCTATTAAAATAAAATCAATAGAATTGAAGGGAATACTTGAGGAAAGCTCCCAGAAAGGAAAGTCAAAGGAAAAAGATGGAAAATAGGAGAAAGAAAATTAGAAATTTAGAGAGAGCAGGAAAACAGAATAGGAGAAATTATCCATTCTAGAAACAACTGAAGGACATAGGTTTCCAGATTGAGGACCCTACGGGTGTCCGGAACAACGACTGAAAGTAAATCCACTGCAAGGCACATGGAGAAAATTTGTGACTATTGCGGACAAGAAGATTCTACTTATTTCAAGACACATATAGGTCCCACATACAGGGTAAGAGATCAGAAGACTTTCAAGCCTCTCAATAGCTACACTGTATTGGAAATTTCTTCAAACTTCTAAAGGAAATCATTTCAAGCCTAGAATTCTATACTCCACCAAGCTATCATACAAGTATGAGGGTAAACAAAGATGGTCTCAGACATGCAAAGTGTGTTATATATCTTCCAGTGTCCCTTCCAGACCTTCATCCTGCTCTGTGTACTCAGAGAATTTTTTTCATGGTCTGCATCGGTGGGATCCCTTGCCTTCCAGTTTTGATAACAAAAGACACCATCAGGAGGTCAGAGGATGCAACAAGAGCAAAGCGATGAAATTTGTTCCCCTCACTTGGCTTCTGTGGATTGTCTCCATCCCTCTATCAAAGGCCACAGCTCTCATCACACACCTTCTCCTACAGTTACTGTCCAAGTTCTGGTAACTCCTCCCTCCCCTTGGTCCTTTAAGGCCTTCCATCATCATCTCTGAGGCTCTGCCCCATCTCTTACTGTGGTTTTTTTTTTTTTTTTTTCTAGTGTATCTGCTGTATATACCAGCAATGCATTTCCACCACTCTGGAGTCCATGTCTTAAAGCATCCATTTGTTCTGACAGATCTCCAGGTCACCTAGAATTGGGATGACTTAGGATGGGCTCAGCGGGACTTATTTACTTCATGCTTAGGTAGCTGGGGCAGCTACTTTTCTCACTGGAGGTCTGTGAGATGGAAGCAACTCTGCTCTAGAGGCCTCTCACCCTCCTTGGATGAGTAGGTATGTTTCTCTCATGACAGTGGCAGAGCAAACAAAACATAGGATTCCTCTTAAAGCCTAAGCTTGGGACCGGCATGGTCTCACTTCCACCACATGCTATTGGCCAAAAAGTCCTCTAAGCCCAAAGAAGTGAGACAAGGAATTACACTCTACAAATAACAATACCATGTAAGGATATGGATAAAAATAAGGATAAAGAATTGAAGTCAGTTATTCAATCTGCTGGTCCCATCTTCTTCATTATAAATAGCCCCTTTTATTAAATCCACCTCAATTACATTATTTGAGTGTGCCTTATGTTGCCTTCCAGGCTCTAGACAAAGGTAAGAATAGATATCAAACAGGGACCCAAGAAAACTGTCCCTAAAAATGGGATTCTAGTATTCTATAGCTCTCATTTTTTAAAAATATTTATTTCTTTGACTTCACTGGGTCTTAGTTGAGGCAGGCAGGATCTTTGATCTTCACTGGGGCATGAGGGATTTTTTTTTAGGTTGCAGCATGTGGGATCTACTTCTCTGACCAGGGATCAAACCTGGGCCCTCAGAACTGGGGAGTGCAGAGTCTTAGCCACTCACTGGACCACCAGAGAAGTCTCTATTACTCTCATATTTAAGAAGCACACAACTAAGTTTTTTACCAGAAGAAAATGGGATACTGATAATCCATGGCATTCAGTGGCATCACAGTGACTCAATTTATCATTGGTGTTGCAAGGGATGAAGTTCAGGTGGTGGGCAATAGAAATAAAGTGACTGTGATACTTGGTCACCATGGCGACAATAGTTATTATAAAGATTGTAGAGTCAGCTGGCTGCTTCTGATGGCTCCAAAGAGAGTAATAAGGGGAAATGACCTGTCGAAAACTTTTAGTACCCAACTCAGAACCAGCTGGAAAATCAAGAAGTCTCAGTGTTTGCTCTAAAGAAAGACTTCTCCTCCTGTAGCCCCTGGATTGATGTGGATGAGGATCAAGTCTAGAAAATGATATTAATGTGGCAGAGTTGCAAACCCAATTAAATACTCACCCCCTTTGGTTTAAGTCCCTTACAATAAGCAGAGGGTATTGATGGGAAAGGCCTCCCTGGTGGCTCAGTGGGTAAAGAATTTGCCTGCAATGCAGGAGACCCAGGTTCAATCTCCAAGTCAGGAAGATCCCCTGGAGAAGGAAATGGTAACCCACTCCAATGTTCTTGCCTACAGAATCCCATGCACAGAGGAGCCTCACGGGCTACAGTCCATGGGGTCACAAAAGAGTTGGACATGACTGAAGTGAGTGAGCATGCACACACTGATAAGAAAGAAGGAAGATCCCAAGGTATGGAATGGAGACATTTGTGCAGACGCAGATGAAACTGAGACCTTGAATACTCAAATCCTCCTAAACCTTCCCAAATGAAAACCTTTCAATGACCACGCCAAGAAAATGTGATTTTTTTCAGAATCCACCTCCACTATGCTCAAGGAGGGTTAAATGGCAGCATAGTTCAGATAGTAAAGTACAAGACATGTGCCTGGAGGAGACAGTTTGCCAAAAGAAGTGCAGGATTTCACTAACTTACATCAACTCCTGTAAAGAGTTCCGGGGAACATGCATTTAACTAGATTCTAAGGTTGCTAGACAAACAAGAATGTAATCAAAGGCCTGATTACCTAAAATCTTTTGAAATGGGTGCTCAGCTGGAAAATAGGATGTAATGTCATGGTTTGAGCACTTGGGAAGAGGTATTAATATTCAACTAGGTTGGCCAATCTTGACAGTAAGCTATAGCCAGTAAGACTGAAATATCAGACATGCTATAGATAGAGGTCTAAATGCTAAAGAACGTGAGGATGCTAAAAAGGATCTATTATATGCAACTTACTCAACCACCTGGCAGCCATATTTCCTCAGGAGTTCCTGGAAGGTATTCCATTCTTCACGGAATTAAGAAATAAATTAACCTGACCCTAATCCAGGTGGCTCAGTGGTAAATGTAACCTAATCCAGGTGGCTCAGGCCCAATGCTTGGCAGGACTCTTTGGAGACACAGAAGCCACGGGTTTGATCCCTGAGTCGGGACGATCCCCTAGAGTAGGAAATGGCAACCCACTCCAGTATTCTTGCCTGGAAAATGCCCACACAAATGCTAAAATCTGAAGCCCCCCACCTTGGTCCACTAGTCAGAGTGTGCTTATGAAAGTCAGATAACAGATCAACCTTTCTTGGAAACTCAGTGGGACCATGGATCTATTTTCATGGTTCCCAGTCTCAGAAAATATACTTGGAACAGACACACATAATAACATAATGGTTCCGTGACCTATAGAGTGCAGTCTATTATACAGAAAGGAGGGCCAAGTAGAAGGTCCTCGAACTGCCTTACCCCAACCCATTCTCCTCTGCTGAGCTAGTAACCCAAAAACAAGCTAGAAACCATGCCGGAGGAATCACAGAGTTAGTGTCACCATTAAAGGCTTGAAGGAGGCAGAGGTGTGATTCCAACCACATCCGCATTTAACTTCCTTTTTTGGCTCTTTCAAAAAACAGATGGTCTTGGAGAATGGCTGTAGATTATCACACACTTAATCAGTGATGCCATTTGCAGCTGATTCTGGATGTGATATCTTTGCTGGAGCAAAGCAACAGAGCCCTTGGAAGCTGGTATGCAGATAGTAGCCTAACAAATTCTCCCCCACTTCCCATTCCAATGGCCAAAGTTAATCAGAAGCAGTTTGACTTCTGGTGGCAGAGACAACAATATATTTCACTGTAAAGGCACCTGCTCTTCGTCATGACAGTCTGGGGAGACCTTGATTGTCTCGGTACCCTAAGAACGTCATACTAGTCCGTCACATGGGTGTCATGGCAGAAAGCTCAAGGATTTGCCACATCAGCAACATTCCTAAGGATTAGAGGTCTAGATCATGTCAGGATATGCTCTGGCAGGCACAGTGCTTGCCTCTGAATTTCAGAGGCAACACATACCACATATGATCATGTTGCTCCTACCCACATATCAGGAAACTCATCATAAGGCTGTCAGATCAATGGTGAGTGAGACAGGGAGTGCCTTCTCCATGAAGATGACTTCATGAAAAAGAACAGGTCAAGGAAAGTTTCTGAGGGGAAGAAGAGGTATGGGATCATATGTTGGAAAGGAAAGATGAGTCCATCCAAGTCAGGAGAAACCGCTATAATACTCAGGTATTTTCATTCAGTTTTGTTTCAAAAACCTCAGAACAAATATTGTACATTAATGATATATGTGGAATCTAGGAAAAGGCACAGGTGAACCTATTTGCAAAGCAGAAATAGAGACACAGATGTAGAGAACAAACGTATGGACACCAAGAAAGGAAAGGGCTGGGATGAACTGGGTGATTGGCATTGACATATACACGCTATTGATTGTTGTTGTTCAGCTGCTAATCATATCCAACTCTTTGCGACCCCATGGACTGCAGCATGCTAGGCTCCTCTGTCCTCCACCGTCTCCCAGAGTTTGCTCAGTTTCATGTCCATGGAGTCGGTGATGCTTCTCCACAACAAGGCTATGGACCATGAGGGAGACACACTACTGATACTCTATATGAAATAGATAACTATTGAGAACCTACTGTACAACACAGGGAACTCTGGTGACTTTTAAATGGGAAGGAAATCCCGAAAAAGAGGAGATTTATGTATATGTATGGCTGATTCATTTTGCTGAACAGCAAAAATAATGTTATAAAGCAACTGTTTATTCCAATAAAAATTTATTTTATTATTTTCAATAAAAAAAGTTTTAAACCCTGAGGCTCAGGAAGAAATATCACTCTTAAATGAGAGAGGTCACACAAAGCTCAGAGCTTTGGGCCCTCTGGTGACATTAGCAGGATTAGGGACCATAGGCTTGCTTCTACCCAAGTTCTTCAAGTCCAAACCCCACTGTAATAGTCTTTGCCACCAATGCCATATCTTGCTCAAATGATATTAGTAGGTGACCCAAAATGGGGGAAAAGAAAGTGGTGCCCCTGGGCAAACCTGGGTGGAGCAGCACTGTGGCCACTCTTAGCTGCTATACCCAGGGATGATTTTTTTTAATCATTTTCATTCTATAACAACCTAGGCCCCTTGAAGGACAGACTCCTTCCTAGGAGTAGACTATGGCTGACCTCGAGGTGGTTTCTCTCTGGAACTCTTCCCTCAAGGTCCCCAAATCCACACTCAGATACCAGAGAAAGGATACCCTGCCTAGTTTTGCCTTCCCTTTGGAGTAGGCAAAGTTGGAAGTAAGGGGTAAGCCTCAAGCATCTCCCGGACAACTGGGAAAAGGCAGGAGCCAGGGGACTCCAGCCAGTGAGTGACACCCCGCAGAAAGGAACCCTGAGATGCGGGCTGGGCTACATCCCTCATGGGAGAAGGAAATGGCAACCCACTCCAGTGTTCTTGCCTGGAGAATCCCAGGGACGGGGGAGCCTGATGGGCTGTTGTGCATAGCGTCGCACAGAGTCGGACACGACTGAAGCGACTTAGCATGCATGCATTGGAGAAGGAAATAGCAACCCACTCCAGTATTCTTGCCTGGGAAAATCCCAGGGACAGAGGAGCCTGATGGGCTGCCGTCTATGAGGTCGCACAGAGTTGGACACGACTGAAGTGACTTAGCAGCAGCAGCAGCAGCAGCAGCAGAAGCAGCTACATCCCTCACCAGCGTCTGCCCTTGTCCCTATCCCTCCAGGAGAGAAGCTGTATCCGGCCAGCGTCTGCTAGTCAGGGGCCAGCTGGGGCTGAGGAGGCGGGGCCAGGAACGTCGTGAGGATTTGGCCAGGTTAGCAGCCTTCGGATGGGGCGGGGGGGGGGGGGGGGCGCGGTTGGAGAGAGAGACTTGGAGGCCCAGGCAACAGGAGCGCGATCCTTGCTCCTCCTCCTCCCCGGGAAGAGGAACAGGCTTTCAGATACCAGCCTGCTGAGAGCGCTCCCCCTTCCCCGACGGGGCTCCCAGCATCTCCCGGAGCGAGCGGGAGGAGCGAAGTGCTGGGCGCGGGGACAGCCGGGGGCGCAAGTGGCTGCACCGTGTCACCAGTCTGGCTGCGGGGATGGCGCTCGGGGGTGGAAGGGCGGCCAGCGGCGCCCTGAGTCGGGGGAGCTGTTCTGGGGTTGAGATACTGCAATGGGAGTTTTAGGCAGCATCGTGATTTGTTTCTCCTCCATCATCCTGTTGTTAGCGGCGGTGTTTTTATTGTGATTCAGCACTCTGCAGTGCCTCGCCTCTCTCAGGGTTCGCCCGCCAGCCCCTCCCACAGCCTTCCCCACCTCCGCCCAGGGCCCCAGGCGCCCCCCACCCTACCCCAGCAGGCCTCCTGCTCGGTCTCCCCTTCCCACCCCGAGCCGAGCCGGGAGAGCGTGGGGCTAGGGAGAGGACAGGCGCGATGCTAAGGTACTAACTGTATTAATGAGAATGGCAAACACACATTCTCTCCATCTGGCGGCACAAAAAGAGAGGCTGTTGGGGATGCAATTACCCACTACAGGAGAGAGTGAAATATTTGTCAGGTTTCGCAATGAAATTATTAATACTAGCCCCAGTTACCAACACCCTACTAATGAGATGAATACAAATCGCCTTTCCTGCTTGCAAGAGGAAAAACAGGTTGAAGAGAATCCAAAAGGCCATTTGATGGCAGGAATCTCTGCCACTCAGAAAGGCATTTTCTGTGTTGGGATTCTGGGTAGCGAAGCTGGAGAGGACGTTCCAATTGCTGGTGACGCATGCTCTGACATTACAAGCTGTGGTTGCGTGTCCGACTGTCCATCTTGAGCTGGTCTCCCCGGACTCCAGAGGGCTCTGGACAATCCCCAACCAGCATGACAAGATGGCCAAGAACCCCCAACCCCCCAGTCACTATTCCCAGGGCATCTGTGCAGCCTTCCAGGTCTCCTGCAGTAAGTGGTTGTAGCCCACCTCAGGCCAGATATTTCTGCAATTTCTGACATTTTTTTTTCCTTCATGAAATTTGTATATAGCAGAAGCTGGGTTTGCTTTAGGAAGAGCATATGCTTCATATTTATTGGAATAAGTTTTCTAGTTCCTCAGCATTCTGTTCACTGATATTCCGTAGGTTAAAAATATCTCTGCTTTTTCCCCTGATACTCTAGTAGGCAGCCACAGTTTTCCTCTCTAGCTTTTCTGGGTAGAAACCAGAACCTGCTCTCCACAGCCTGGGGGAGTATTCTATACCTTTGGAGAGGATGACCTGATTTCCTACCCATGAAGACAAAGACAGTTCTTACTCTCCACCTGTTTCATGGATAATGATATCGGGCAGCTGGATTCTAGGGAGCTAACCAAGACCCTTACATTATAAAGAAAAAAACTAAGGCCAAAGACTTTGTCTCTTCCTTAGGTACTCTGTCCTCTTGTAGGTCTTTAATGTGCTAAGTGGAGGAAGCAAAGAGACTCTGAACACTCCTGTAAGTCTGGGATTCAAGGAGATTGCAAATCAGCTCAGCAGGTCCACAATTCCCAGGAGGAGTGGGCCATAATTCCCTGGGGACCTCACATGCTGAGCCCACACTCCAACAGCCTCTGTGATTTCCCAGGGGTCCGATGGGAAGGTCTTTGCCCTTGCTGATCTCCCTGAGACACACAAGGGGCTACTATCTCAGCAACAGGAAACTCATTTTTATGACAGCCCCAGCGACAAGGGAATAATGAATAAGCTGGAACTATCCACATTTGAAAATCAGAACCTGGAGTTAAAATAGTAAAAATCAATATCCAAATTCATACATGCGTCTCTGTATGTGTGTGCATGTGTGGGAGAGAGAGAGAAAGAGAAGGGTGCGATAGAGAGAAAAGAAAGTAAAAAAGGCAACGTGCCTGGTGGTCCAGTGGCTAAGACTCCTGCTCCCAATGCAAGAGGCCTGGGCTTGATCCCTGGTCAGAGAACTAAGATCCCACAGGCAGCAACTGAAGATTTCACATGCCACAATGAGGATCAAAGTTCTGGTCTGCCGTAACTAAGACTCAGCACAACCAACCATATTAATTAATTCAAAAAAAAAAAAACCCACAGAGAGGGACTGAGACAGTAGTGTAGGTTCAGGGAGATGTTTACAAATAAGACGGAAGAGCAAACCCCTTCTTGGAGGTGACCTCAGCTTCATATGCCCCTCATCATCTAGAAGAGTGGGGTGGAGGATGGAGTTGCCAAGGCCAAGGGTGATGACTCACTTTTCTGAGCCCATCAGCCCATCAGAGATCTCCTGAAAAGACCTGGCCCCTCATCAGCCTTTTATATGAATCAGTACAGCTTGTTGTCTTGTCTGAGCCAGGAAACAGCACAGAGCAGGGTTGCAGGTCATGGCTTGGTAAATCCACTAGCAGGTCAGGTCCCCACCCTGGACCATGTCCTGTCTTCTCTGGACCTAACCTCAAAGAGGTTGCCTAAGCAGATCAAACTCAGGAAGTCCATATGCTTCAATATTCTTTTGTAAGCTGGCTATCTTGTATTTAAAATGCCTTTCCTCACAGAAACAACACCACATTGGTTCATTCACTCAACAGTTGTTTATTGAGTACCAGGTGTTGAGGACACAATGATGAAAAACAGACATAGGCATTATGGTCTCAGATCTATCTATTAAAAAGCCATTTAATCAATAATGAAGGCAAGCTCCTTTGTGTGTGTGTGGGAGAATTCCATTTTGAGCTCCATCTCGGGCTACCTGGAAAATAGCATTCCCTGCCTTGGCAATAGCAGTCAAAACTCCCACCTGGTCCCTTGAGCAACCGCAACCACAAGTAAGAGGTGCAAAAACCAGTATCTGTTGAGGGCCTACTGTATGCCTGGTGGTGCTAGCACTTCACATACCTCTGTGAGATGTGACTCTGTGAAACAGACACAATTGCTCTTGCTTTAGAGATAAAGAATCCAGTTCTCAGAACCTAAGTAAGTTGCCTAAGCCCGTTGCAGAGCATGGGCTCTAGAGGGCTGGCTCATTAACTGTGGCTCTCGGGCTTAGTTGCTTCACCACTCATGGGATCATCCCGGAGCAGGGATCAAACCCATGTCCCCTGCATCGCAGGCTGACTCTTAACCACTGGACCACCAAATAAGTCCCTAAACCAGGTGTCTCTAAGAGTCTTTGCAGTCTCCTGGTTTTGGTCCCCTTACCTAAGCATCCGAGCCATTTTCTCCTTCCTCTTATTTCATAACCTTTGTTGTGAAATGGTTATGGCTATTGTTTCGGAACGGCAAGGCTCTGAGGGTTGACTCAAATGGACATATAGGAACATGTTCATAAATCAAGGCCCTTCCTAATCACACACCTAGTTAGACCCCTCTGTCAGGTTCCAAGGGGCCACTCCAGCCACTGCCATCAACAGATGTCTTTTTTTTTTTTAAATCAGAGAAAAATGGCTTTACATTTTATGTTGTGTTGGTTAGGCGATGTCTTAAATAAACCAAGGCTGCTGCTATCTCCCTACCCTTGCACCATCTCCCCAGCATGTGATCCTTTGCCTTAGTCCAGTTCATAGAGGGCTTCTTTGCACAACAGGTGGCTGCCCACCAGACAGCCCCTGTCTGCAGTGAGAGGGGCGAGACTGTCAGAGGAGACTTGCTCCTCGGCCCAGCCACCCACATCTCAGCCTCAGGACAGTTTTCTCTGCTCCACACGCCCTGCGTGGGCTGGCTCCTGTTGCTAGGAGAACCTGACCATTTGCATTTCCTGCTGTTTTTATTTTAGATTAGCAGCCGCACTGCTGCAGAAACACAGGATATTTTAAGAAAGATAGAAAAAGGAAGGGCGAGGGAAGGACCTAGCATGGGATCTCCTTCCCAAAAGCCTGCAAAACACTTGGACCAAGGTGGCTCCCATCCCAGCCCCCACCCTGGCCTCTCGCCTCCTCTCCCTGAACACCTCCATCTCGCCATCCTGACACCTTGACCAGCACTTTCAAGCTATACAAGAACAAGAGGGACTTCCCTCATGGTCCAGCGGTTAAGACTCTGCCTTGCAATGCAGGGGCTGCAGGTTCAATCCCTGGTTGGGGAACTAAGATGCCACATGCTGAAACTAAGACCAGAGGCAGCCAAATAAGCAAACACAAAAAGTATTTTTAAAAATAAAATAAAAAAGAATAACACAGTCTCCTTCCAGAAGAAAAAGTCAGGCTTTGTACTCAACCCAACACAGAGAGCATAGTTTCCCTGTGTTAAATAGAAACACTTCTAGATTCCCAAAGGAATTCCCAGCCCTGCCAAAACACCTGATCTCCAAAGATTATGTTTTCTCTTCCTCCTGCCCCTTCCTTCTCAGTTCAGTTCAGTTCAGTCGCTCAGTCGTGTCCGACTCTTTGCGACTCATGAATCGCAGCACGCCAGGCCTCCCTGTCCATCACCAACTCCCAGAGTTCACTCAGACTCATGTCCATCGAGTCAGTGATGCCATCCAGCCTTCTCATCCTCTGTCGTCCCCTTCTCCTCCTGCCACCAATCCCTCCCAGCATCAGGGTCTTTTCCAATGAGTCATCTCTTCGCATGAGGTGGCCGAAGTACTGGAGTTTCAGCTTCAGCATCAGTCCTTCCAATGAACACCCAGGCCTGATCTCCTTTAGGATGGACTGGTTGGATCTCGTTGCAGTCCAAGGGACTCTTAAGAGTCTTCTCCAACACCACAGTTCCAGGTGCTGCCCTAAAAATGGGGGCTTGATTTTGCCGTAAGGCTGCACACAAATCAGTGTTCCTCCCTAAATCCCTCTCCCCTCTACTAACCTCTCCCAGGGCTCCCGAGCTCAGTTGCTTCAGTCTGTCCAACTCTTTGCAACTCTATGGACTGTAGCCCACCAGGCTCCTCTGTCCATGGGATTCTCCAGGCAAGAAGGCTAGAGTAGGTAACCATTTCCTTCTCCAGCAGATCTTCCTGATCCAGGGATGGAACCTCGGTCTCCTGCATTGCAGGTCAATTCTTTACTATTTGAGCCACCAGGGATTTCTGAGACAGTTTATTAATAGGGAAACAGAAAATCGGAGTGGAACTTTTTTGCCCTCCCCTCTTCATCCCACCTTTTTCCTTCTCCTGCCTAGAAGACAGATGTTCAGCTAAGGTTCTAGCAGCCATCTTGAGTCATGAGATAGGTACTACATACTGGGACTGACCCTGTGGAACATCATATTGGCTGTGATGGAAATTCAGAAATCTCCTCTAAAAGCTGCTTATGTACACACACACAATTTTGCAAACAACTTCCAGTTTCACGACCCCTGAAACCAACGCATGGACCCATGTCAAGAACCCTGCCTTATAGATGTGGGGACACTCAGCTCTACCCCAGCTTCTTAGATCATCAGGTTAAAGTGATCATACTGAGTAAGTAAATCAGACAGGAAAGGAGAAATATCGTATGACACCCCTTATGTGCCGAATCTAAAAAGAAATGATACAAATGAACTTATTTAGAAAACAGAAAAAAACTCACAGACTTAAGAGAATGAACTTATGATTGCCAGTGGGGAATTATGGGGGAAGGGATAGTTAGGGAGTTTGGCATGGACATGTCCAACTTCTATATTTAAAATGGATAACCATCAAGGACCTACTGTAGAGCACAGGGGACTCTGCTCAATGTCATGTGGCAGCCTGGATAGGAGGGGAGTTTGGGGGAGAATGGATACATGGATATGTATGGCTGAGTCCCTTCACTGTCCACCTGAACCTATCACAACATTGTTCATCAGCTATACTCCAATACAAAATTTCAAGTTTTTTAAAAAAAATAAAGTGAAGAAAGTCTAGGATTGTGTTGTGACTGTTGCCAAAATCTTGGTTCTCTGTGCACCAATGCCAGACAGAAATACGGAGACAGAGTTATGGAGGAGAAAGAAAGAGTGGCTTTATTACTTTGCCAGGCAAAGGGGGAACAGAGTAAGTAGGCTAGCGCTTCAAGAACTGTGGTCCTTCCCTGGTGAGTAGGGAAAGTTTTTATAGTCAGGGAGGAGAATGGGATAAGGATTAAGGCAGTAACAATCTTGCATTCTTCTTTCTTCTGCGGTTTCAAAAGGGCGGGGTTGCTGACAGATTAGGGTGTGTGTAGGGTCCTAAGTGGTCCATCTCCTACACTGGATGAGACTCTGCCTCAGGTGGTTTCATTGCTGTGTCTCCTTTGATTAGAAACTGTTCTCCCTCCTGGAACTCAGAGAAGGTCATGGAGGCTAGAATCTTGCCTACAATTGATGGGGGACCAAAGGCATCCGTGCCCAGGAGTCCCACACTGCCCTGCTGGCATCATGACCACATTTTGTCACCTGACAGCCCTCTTCTTCCCCCTCCCTCGCATCATTCCTTTAGTTCTCTAAAGCTGGGCTACTCATCTCTCCTCCCCTCTCCTCCTCCTCCCCCACCAGCTTTTCTCCTGCGCTGCCAATCCCACTCCAAAGTCACTTCATACCGGGAAGGAAATTAGCATTTGTGTTGGGACAGAAAGTGACACTGCTCAGCGCTCACTGTCATTCTGCTCTTAATTAATATTTAACCTCAGAGAGATTGTGCAGCAGACGGAAGTGGCTGATGGGAGAACAAAGCTGGAGCTGGCTCTCCTTCTCAACACTGTCTCCCCCACTTCCAGCTTCTCTCCCTGTACCTTCAGGTCCTGAAGGACCCAGAGCACCCACTGGGAAGTGAGGAGGGGTGGCCCCTGAGGATCCCCGGTTGTACTTTGTGGATTTGCTCCCTGAAATCTCTTGCCGAGAGAATCCTTCTGCAACAAAATGAGAGCAGCTGGAGCTCAAAACCTGATTCCCAGGGCCCCTGAGCTGGACCCAGGCCTGGCCTGCCCAGCAGGATAAAAAGACCAGAGGGGGAAAGAAGAGCAATGCAAACGTGCCCCTCAACAGATTATATTTAATGCACTATTTTTAGTTGCCTTCAATCCCTCGGGGCTGTCAGGGCGGTTGCAGCCCCACTCCCCCGGGAGAGGAAATGACAGGCATTATTACCCAGCCCAGAACACTGGTGCAGTGCGTGGTGGGTGGGGGAGGTGCCGCCTTGCCAGCTCCAAAACTGGGGAACTGAATTTTCCAACGGGAAATTGAGGACACCAAGGAAGATCAGGCCACGGACGGAGGGCCCCCAGGATCCCTTCCTCCTCCGTTCCCCGCCAGCCTGCCAGACCATCCCCGCATCCAGTCCACTGGGCCGGGACCAGGAATGTGGGAGTCTCCTCAGTCCCCAAGTGTCTGTAAAGTAGGTTATACAACATCCCTCACTGCCAAGTTCTTCCTTGTCTCTAATCTTAGCCCTGCCTTCGGTCTAAGCCCGTTTCCCCTTGCTCCACATGCAGAGGCAACGGAGGACAGCTGGTCACCAGCCCCCAGCGAGAGATCCCTTCTTTGTCTTGAAGAAAATGACTCAGTTTCCTCTTGGCCTTCTCCTCTCCAACCTGAGTCATCCCAGTTCCTTTAACCTTTCCACACATGTCATGTTTTTTAGCTCATCTTCTTGTCACCCTTCTAACTCCGCTCTGAATAGATCCCGAAGTTCCTCCTTGGAACCTGAGCTGACGCTGGGCCTTTGCCAGGGAGCACCTGAGCATCCATTTGAATGAAGGAATTAGTCCCCCACTGTCTTGGAGTGATTTTTCCTCATCGCCTTAGTTATCCTCAGGACCATAGTCTCCTTACAGATCACATCCTCCGCCTCTACCACCTCTCTCACCCTCCTCTACACCCGCGAAGTGCAAGGCTTCTAAGTACTGGTACATGCATTCTCATTGCGTTCAGGTTTAAATGAGACGCATATATAAAAGTTTTCAGGAAAGTAGCTATCATTTACTTTGTAAATTATACAGAGGCCTCTAAGGAGTGGCTTTTATTCTTGTGGTGCCTCCCAGAACTCTGGAGAATGTTTTCTTAACCACAGCATTGCAAACCATAGGATTATTCTGTATTATATTCATCTGTTTGGTAAATATGTTTTGAGTTCCTCTATCTGAGGCAATATGCTAGATTCTGAGATGTCAAAATGAAAGATGGAATCCTGGTTCCACAGGTATTCACAGATGAGTGAGGAAGGTAAGATGTAAACAATTGCTAGGCAGGGCTTGTGTGCTATGCTCCGTCATGTCTGACTCTTTGCGACCCCATGGACTGTAGCCCGCCAGGCTCCTCTGTCCATGGGATTCTCCAGGCAAGAATACTAGAGTGGGTTTCCATTCCCTCCTCCAGGGGATCTTCCCAACCCAGGGATGGAACCCAAGTCTCCCGAGTCTCCTTCATTGGCAGGCAGATTCTTTACCACTGCACCACCTGAGCCCCCTGAGGCTTCTAGACAGAGTGATAACTGCTAATAAAGTGCTGGTATAATTAATATTGAAGAGGAGGAAACAGACCACAGCTCTCCACTCTATGAGTCCACCTTGCTAGGCATTGATATGGATGTGTTTATGGCTGCCAGCATCTCATCCTAGGCTTGGTCCAGTCTGCGTTTTACTGGAGTGCTTGTCAGTATTGTGGAGAAATACCCAAGAAGGACTGCACAGAACCCTTTCAAAATTTGGTATATGGATTCATACAGAGAATGGTCTTTCCCTCTCTCTTTCTCTCTCTTTTTTTTAATTTTGCAGTTTGGTGCCTGTCTGCAGCCTCTTCACCAATGTGAGGGTCAATCTAACACAGAGAGACTCTGAGAGAAGCACTGCGGAACGATGGCAAGGGAAACAGACTTGATAGCGCCATTCTGAGCCCCGGGCCCACCCATGCCAACCCAGGAAAGTGGTCCAATAAAATTCTTGATTTTGTTTAAACTAGTAACTCCAAAAGGAAACAGAAGCCTGACAAGAATCCTCAGAACCAAGATCTTCTCCTAGAGAGGAGCAGAAGGTGGTTGCCTAATGTGCAAACATAGAGCAATTTGGTCACGTGGCTCCAAGACTGAAAGATACACAGGTAGGGGAGAAATTCATCTAGATAGGAGAGTGAGTGAAAGCCGCTCAGTTGTGTCTGACTCTTTGTGACCCCATGGCCTATACAGTCCACAGAATTCTCCAGGCCAGAATACTGGAGTGGGTAGCCAGCCGTTTCCTTCTCCAAGGGATCATCCCAACCCAGGGATTAAACCCAGGTCTCCCACATTGCAAGCGGATTCTTTACCAGCTGAGCTACCAGGGAAGCCCCAAAGACAGGAGAGGTGGCACCATAAGGAAGAGCTTTGCGGTGAGACACATTTGAGTGGAATCCCAGTTCTGCTGCCTACAGCTTGTGTGATTTATTCAAGTTACCTAACTTCTCTTTTTCCCCACAAGTTCCTTGCTGGTAAAACGTGGATAACTGTATTTGCTTCATTGCACTATAGTCATGTACAGATGCGAGAGCTGAGCCATAAAGAAGGCTGAGTACTGAAGAACTGATGCTTTCAAATTGTGGCACTGGAGAAGACTCTTGAGAGTCCCTTAGACAGAAGGGAGATCAAACCAGTCCATCCTAAAGGAAATCAACACTGAATATTCATTAAAAGGACAGAAGCTGAAGTTGAAGCTCCAATGCTTTGCCTACCTGATGTGACGAGCCGACTCACTGGAAAAGACCCTGATCCTGGAAAAGACTGAGGGCAGAAGGGGAAGGCAACAACAGAGGATGAGATGATTGGATGGCGTAATCAACTCATCGGACATGAATCTGAGCAAATTCTGGAAGGCAGTGAAGGACAGGGAAGCCTGGCATGCTGCAGGCCACGGGGTCGCAAAGGATTGGATGTGACTGAGCATGCAAAGGGTCTCTGACCTGTCGATTTTTAAAAACCAATAAAGATCAGCCATCTGACTAGAGAAAAAATGCCTGAACCCATCCAGCCTCATCTATCTTTGGGTTCTTGTCTCTGTCTTAAAGGAATTTTCCCGACTCTCCAGTAAGTCTAAGTATAGCAAGCCGACACAACAGACTTGGGACAAGGGAGAGAGGTGCTGAGATAGACCAGGGGACAAAGGCTTTGAGCGTGACTAGAGAAACTATAAATGGTCACCCAGAATCCTACAATGGTTCCTTAACCAAGCAGAGCCAATCTAGGACAACACACGAGAAAGCCCAGCTGTACAAGATCGAATAAACTCATGTCTGAAATGTTAGCTGTTCCGACTTAGAACCTTCAGGGTCTGTCATCAAAGAATCCCTGGAAATAACTCGCACTTGCTGCCCCTGTCCTGTCAGAACGCTGGGTACGTTAATGTGAGGCACTCAAACATCTCTTGTATTATTACAGCATATTAGAGAGTCATTTGTATATATCTTATAGAAAACCTGAATTGATAGTGGCTTAACTATATAAGAAGTTGTTCCCTCATGATTTTAGCATGTTGCTTTATGGTCAAAAGACAGCTGATGCAGCTCTGAACTTCAAGTCTGTATTCAAGGCAGGAAGAAGAGGAACTGGTGATGCCAGCTGCCTCTGCCTCCTCCTATCTGGAGAGCAAGAGCTTTCCCAGAAGATTTCTCAGCAGAAATCTGCTCATATCTCATTGGCCATATCTGGGCTGTGTGATCAGCCTTAGTTGTCATAAAAGCTGTGAAAGTGGAAATAGGCTTAGACTGATTATGACGCATTGTCAGGTCCGGACCCATGACAGGCTCCAACAAAACTGCTGTTCTGTTAGGAAGCAAGCAGGGGGAAATGCATGGTTGTTGGCTAGGTAACCAATAGCTTCTGCCATGATGGTTTGATTAAGATCTACACATCCTCACATAATATCCCAAATGTGGAACTTTCCTGTTGTTATTTTTTTCTTAAGACATTTTTGATGTGAACCATTTTTAAAGTCTTTATTGGAATGTGTTACAACATTGCTTCTGTTTTATGTTTCAGTTTTTGGGCCACGAGGTATGTGGGATACTAGCTCCCCAACCAGGGTTCAAACCTGCACCCTCTGCACTGGAAGGTGAAGTCCCAGCCACTGGGCTAGCGGGGTGGGGGGTGGGGGGAGGGTCCCTTTCCTGTTGTGATGATCTGACATATGTTTAGCAAATCATAACATAGCTCAATTCTGCTGTTCTGTTCCCAGTAGGACAGACGGTGCTCTCTATTCTCTAAGAACCAGGCTTTAAAGTACTGAGCTTTCCTGGTGGCTCCATTGGTAAAGAATCTGCCTGCAATGCAGGAGACCCAAGTTTGACCCCTGGGTCAGGAAGATTCCCTGGAGAAGGCCATGGCAACCCACTCCAGTATTCTTGCCTGGAGAATTCCACGGACAGAGGAGTCTGGCGGGTTACAGTCCATGGGGTTGCAAAGAGTTGGACCTGACTGAATGACTAAGCACATTAAATTATTAGAGAAATGCAGTCAAAACCACCATGAGGTATCTCCTCACACCAGTCAGAAAGCCCATCATTAAAAAACCCAAAAACAATAAATGCTGGAGAAGGTGTGGAGAAAAGGAAACCTTTGTACACTGTTGGGAGGAAGGTAAATTGGTGCAGCCACTATGGATAACAGTATGGAATTTCCTCAAAAAGCTAAAAATAGGGAACTTCCCTGGTGGTCCAATGGTTAAGCTTCATCTCCAATGCAGGGGGTGCCTGTTCAATCTCCAGTCGGGGTCTAGGATACCACTTGCCTCAGGGCCAATGAAACAACAAACAAACAAACAAACAAAAACATGTAAAGCAGAAACGATATTGTAACGAATTCAATAAAGACTTTTTTAAAATTGTTTTTAAAAAAAACAACTAAAAATAGAGTTACCATTGTGATCCAGCAATCCCACTCCTAAGACTATATCTGGACAAAACTATAATTCAAAAAAAATACATGCACCCCTATATTCACAGCAACACAACCCACAATAGCCAAGGTAAGTAAGCAACCTAAACGTCCATCAACAAATGAATGAATAAAGAAGATGTGACATAAATATATACACATATGTATGCCATGGAATACTGCTCAGTGATAAAAAAGAATGAAATAATGCCATTTCCAGCAACACGGATGGGCCTAGAGATTATCATACCAAGTGAAGTGAGACAGAAAGAGAAAGGCAAATATCATATGATGTCACATATATGTGGAATTTAAAATTGACACAAATGAACTTATCTACAAAACAGAAGCAGACTCACAGACAGAGAATAGACTTGTGGTTGCCACGGGAGAGGTTGGCAGGGAGGGATGGGTTGGGAGTTGGGGATTAACAGATGCAAACTAGTATATATAGGTTGGATAGACAACAAGGTCCTATTGTATAGCACAGGGAGCTATATTCAATATTCTGTAATAAATTATATTGGAAAAAAGTATGAAAAAGATTGTGTCGAACACGACTGAGTAATTAAGCACATACATATACATGTACATGTGTGTATATATGTGTATGTGTATATACATGTGTGTAGATGTACACACATATACATGTTGTATATATGTATATACATATGCGTGTGTATACATATATGTATACATATACATACATGTGCATATACATGTGCGTGTATGTGTGTTTATACATATGTGTGTATATGTATACATATAACTAAATCAGTTTGCTGTACACTGGAAGCTAACACAAAATTGTAAATCAACTACAATAAATTTTTTTTTTTTTTAAAGAACCAAACTTTGTAGTCTCACTTATGAGGAACATCTGTTACAGGATTGTGTCTACTGTACAGACTGTTGACTCGGTCTCCCAGGCGTGTGTGAACACTGAACACCTCTGGAAAGGCTTTTTAAATACCTTAAGATTTCAGGGTCAAAGGGACAGAGTGGTTTTACCTAACGTGCCTTCTCCGCTAAGCAGTAGGAACATTTCCACTAACAACCCAACCCCAAAACAGCTCATGTTCCAGCACTCCCCACCCTCATACCACTCCAACACACGATCCCACGGCAGGCAAAGCAAAAATAACAAAAGTATATCAACCCAAATAACAATCAGTTCATGCCTCATTAAATGCAAACACTCCACCCAAACTGCAGAATAACAAAAGGTTGTAGTTAATAATCCTTCACTTTCCAGCGCTTCAGTCTGACCAAAAAGAGTGAAAAAGAAAAAAGTCAAACCAAAGAAACATCACCAAAGTTAGAGTCAGGGTTACTCTGGGTAGAACTCCTGTCATCTTTACATAGGGAAAGGCACTTGACCAAACGATCAAACTCCTGCGTCATGGTCTAATCTGAGGGGTGTGTGACATGCCTTTCATATTGGGTGGTGCACTTCAGGAAGTTTTTTTTCTTTTTGCTAATTTTAAAAATGTATTTATTTTCGGCTGTGCTGGGTCTTTGTTGCTGCACAGGTCTTTTTTCTCTAGTTGAGGCGAGCGAGGGCTGCTCTCTACTTGAGGTGTGCTTCTCACTGAGGCGGCTCCCCTTGCAGAGCACAGCTCTAGGGTGCATGGGCTTCAGCAGTTGCGGCGCATGGGCTCAGTATTTGCGGCTCGCTGGCTCTACAGCACAGGCTCAATAGTTGTGGCTCACAGGCTTAGCTGCTCCACAGCATGCAGGATCTTCTCAGACCAGGGGTGGAACCAGTGTCTCCTGCATTGGCGGGCGATCTCTTTACCACTGAGCCACCAGGAAGGCCCTTGAGGAAGCTTTTTCTCGTAGAAGGCCTGCCATCTAGACCCTACAATGGCTGAATTCTAATATCTGTTCTCCTATGTCTGGGTCAAATATGCCATCCAATGGGATGGCAGTCTGTGAGGACACATTTGTCCGTGTCCCCTTCCTTGTGAAGTCTAGGTAAGAAACCTTTCCATACCAACACTAACCGTCCTCGCACAAGTTCGTGTGAAAATTCAGTAGATGATTGTTGCTAACACCATCTCCAGCCAGATGGCGGATCTGTATTGGTTCAACAAAAGTGACTGTGGTAGGCCCTTGAAAAGTGAAAGTGTTAGTCACTAAGTCATGTCCGACTCTTTGCAACCCCATGGACTATAGCCCGCCAGCCTGCTCTGTCCTGGAATTCTCCAGGCAAGAATGCTGGAATGGGTTGCCATTTCCTTCTCCAAGGGATCTTCCCAACCCAACAATCGAACCCAGGTCTCCTGTATTACAGGCTGATTCTTTACTGTTTGAACCACAAGGTAAAGCCACCAGGTAGATCCTTGCTTTCCTATAAATGGCAGTGGCAGGCTGATCTTCATCTACCCAACCGGCCATTGGTTTGGCCTGGTAGGCAGAAATCATTAGCATAGAAAATTATTCAAGAGAATAGGGATCAACTGCATCAGACCACCAAATGAAAGAAAAATCCCACTTTTTAAAATGAAAATAAAACCCTCTAAGCTTATCACTGTAAAGAAAACCTCCAAATTAAAAAAGGACAGCAGACTTCCCTCACATTTCCATGGTTAAAACTTTGCCTTTCAATGCAGACGGTGTGTTTTTTACTCCTGGTCAATGAACTAAGACCCCACAGGTGGAGGGGTGTGGCCCAAAAGTTTTTGTTTGTTTGTTTGTTTGTTTGTTTTTAGGGAAAAAGGACAGCAAGGCCACAAAGTCAGGCTCTGATTCCCTGACAGCCAATTTCCTCTTAAGCTCTCTTACTAACGGATGCTGCCACCCAGCTGGCCTTTGGACCTTGAGCCCTGGGGTGTGTCATTCTTCCTTCCATGTCCTTTTGCATAGCTAAGACAAAGCTGAAATGCTCGACCAAGCTAAAGGAAGGAAACCATAAAACAGCAAGAGAATCATGAAACTAGATAAACTCGTTGTAGACAAAGCTCCTTCTCAGGCTCTCAGGCCCTGTCATGTTGTCTCCCATGCTCCTCCCATGAAGGGGTGGGGAGCGGGGATCTCAGCAAGGGTTTCCATGGAACACAGATCCGAACGTCTCCTGTCTCGGCTCCTCAGAATGGAAGCCCTGAGGCTGAATCTCAGAGAGTGGAGGAGTCGCCTCCCTATTTAAGGCCCACCTACTACATTCTTGCTGAAGACATACCTGGGCCTCCACCAGGATCGTGTGTGTGTGTGTGTGTGTGTGTGTGTGTGTGTGTGTGCTGAGTTTCTCAGTCGTGTCCAACTCTTTGCAACTCCATGGACTATAGCCCGCCAGGCTCCTATGTCCATGGGATTTCCCAGGCAAGAATACTAGAGTGGGTTGCCATTTCTTTCTCCAGGGGATCTTCCCAACCCAGGGATGGAACCTGCGTCTCCTGTATTGGCAGGCAGGTTTGTCACACACGAGCCACCTGGGAAGCTCTCAACAGAATCTACGCCCACTGCAAATTAGATCATGCTTGACCACAGAAATATGCACTTTCCTTTACCCCTAACCTCATGTTGATAATATTATTCTTTCACCCCTTTTTCAATCATTAAAAAAGAGAATTTGTGAAGTATCCACTATGTCCTATACATCGAGATAAGGTTAGAGTGGTTAAAAAAGCTATTTTCTTTCTTTATGGAGCTTTCAGTCTAAAGAACATACTCTTTAAACAGAAGGATTAAAGGGTCCCTATTTTTCTGAGAAGCTAAAGGCAAAGGAGAAAAGGAAAGATCTAAAGACCCATCTAAATTTAAAGTTCCAAAGAACAACAAGGAGAGATAAGAAAGCCTTCCTTAGTGATCAATGCAAAGAAATAGAGGAAAACAATAGAATGGGAAAGACTAGAGATCTCTTCAAGAAAATTAGAGATACCAAGGGAACATTTCATGCAAAGATGGGCACAATAAAGGACAGAAATGGTATGGACCTAACAGAAGCAGAAGATGTTAAGAAGAGGTGGCAAGAATACAAAGATGAACTATACAAAAGAGATCTTAATGACGCAGATAACCACGATGGTGTGATCACTCACTTAGAGCCAGACATCCTGGAATGTGAAATCAAGCGGGCCTTAGGAAGCATCACTATGAACAAAGCTAGTGGAGGTGATGGAATTCCAGTTGAGCTATTTCAAATCCTAAAAGATGATGCTGTGAAAGTGCTGCACTCAATATGCCAGCAAATTTGGAAAACTCAGCAGTGGCCACAGGACTGGAAAAGGTCAATTTTCATTCCAGTCCCAAAGAAAGGCAATGCCAAAGAATGTTCAAACTACCACACAATTGCACTCATCTCACATGCTAGCAAAGTAATGCTCAAAATTCTCCAAGCCAGGTTTCAACAATACATGAACCATGAACTTCCAGATGTTGAAGCTGGATTTAGAAAAAGCAGAGGAACCAGAGATCAAATTGCCAACATCTGTTGGATCATCAAAAACGCAAGAGAATTCCAGAAAACTGTCTACTTCTGCTTTATTGACTATGCCAAAGCCTTGGACTGTGTGGATCACAACAAACTGTGGAAAATTCTTAAAGAGATGGGAATACCAGACCACCTGACCTGCCTCCTGAGAAATCTGTATGCAGGTCAAGAAGCAACAGTTAGAACTGAACACAGAACAACAGACTGGTTCCAAATTGGGAAAGGAGTACATCAAGGCTATATATTATCACCCTGCTTATTTAACTTATATGCAGAGTACATCATGTAAAATGCCGGGCTGGATGAATCACAAGCTGGAATCAAGATTGCCGGGAGAAATATCAATCACCTCAGATATGCAGATTACACCACCCTTATGCCAGAAAGCGAAGAAGAACTAAAGAGCCTCTTGATGAAAGTGAAAGAAGAGAGTGAAAAAAACTGGCTTAAAACTCAACATTGAAAAAACTAAGATCATGGCAATTGGTCCCATCACTTCACGGCAAATAGATGGGGAAACAATGGAAACAGTGACGGACTTCATTTTTTGGACTCCAAAATCACTGCAGATGGTGACTGCAGCTATGAAATTAAAAGACGCTTGCTCCTTGGAAGAAAAGCTATGACCAACCCAGACAACATATTAAAAAGCAGAGACATTACATTACCAACAAAGGTCCATCTAGTCAAAACTATGGTTTTTCCAGTAGTCATATATGGATGTAGGAGTTGGACTATAAAGAAAGCTGAGTGCCAAAGAATTGATGCTTTTGAACTGTGGTGTTGGAGAAGATTCTTTTTTTTTTTCCCAGGAACTGATCTGTTTTCTTTATTTTTCAGGTTTGCTTATATACTTTTTGTTATACATAGAGATAGAATACAAAGTCACGCGGGGTCAGCAGACCTGACTTTTATCAAAATCAGGTGCTTCATATAAATGTATACAAAAGGTCTTAGGTGGCTTTACATCATCTTCTGGCCATGAGGCCTGCTGACATTTTATGACCCTTTCTTTCTAATAACAGTCAGCCAGCCAGAAAACCTATTTTCCAGGGGTGAATTTTCTTAAACCAGAAGCCACCCTCTGAAGGTACCAGATAAAGTTGCATTCCTATAGGGTGAAGGTGCAATGGGTTACAATCGAGAAAGGAATTTACTTAGCCTAAGGTTTAACATGATTAATACCAAAGGTTAATACTTATTTCTCTTATATGCTAGTTATATTCATTAATGTGTATAAAGGCAAGGAATATGGAGACTTAGCAGCAAATATTGGCCCAACAAATGAAAAGCCTTCACTAGTATAATTTCTCACCAACCCAATATACTAATAAATTCTAACTTCTCAAAAGAATCTGTGTTTAGAAAGTTTAAAGCATCTCGTGCCTCTCATGGTTGGGAGGCTGTAAACAATCACATGTGGCCGGACGAACCTGCTCAGGCAGGCTAGAGAACCTTCAGAGGAGTTTGTACGTTGAAACACTCTTGTCATGCCCAGGAATTTTTATTGACTGGTGCTGCAAGTTAAATATTTCTCCGAGAGAGGTGGTGGGGGACTGCCCACCGTAAAGTCAGAGGTGTAGTTGAGAGCATAAAGCAGTAAAGCAGGCAGACTCTGGTTTGGGGGGTAGATGCTCGTGAACAGGGGGTATCCTGAGACTCGATCCCACCTTTGCGTATGCCGAAGCCTCCTTCCTCATGACTTTTGCCATGCGCGGAGTTCCTCATGCTGGCTCCCAGCACTGAAGTTCCGACTTCAGCTCCAGATGAGGACCTAAGACACAGCACCAAAAGCAGAGGAATCCCGAGAGGGGCTTCACAACTCGCATGGAGACTGGCCTTTCCTGAGGTAACAAAAGCGGGTCCCTGAGGTCCCCGTCGTAACTTGAGAGGAACCCCACATTTCCTGCCGCAACTGGAGAAAAACAAGTCCCCATCTCCCCTCAAAGTGAGATGAGGCCCTTTTCCACTGCAGAGAAGATTCTTGAAAGTCTCTTGGACTGCAAGGAGATCCAACCAGTCCATCCTAAAGGAGATCAGCCCTGGGTGTTCATCGGAAGGACTGATGCTGAAGCTGAAACTCCAATACTTTGGCCACCTGATGCAAAGAACTGACTCATTTGAAAAGACCCTAATGCTGGGAAAGATTGAAGGCAAGAGGAGAAGGGGACGACAGAGAATGAGATGGACATGAGTTTGAGCAAGCTCCAGGAGTTGGTGATGGACAAGGGAGCCTGGTGTGCTGCAGTCCGTAGGGTCCCAAAGAGTCAGACAATGACTGAGTGACTGAACTGATTGCATTGATATTTCAGGGACATGTGTGCTTAGTCGCTCAGTCATGTCCAACTCTTTGTAGCCCACCAGGCTCCTCTGTCCATGGAATTCTCCAGGCAAGAATACTGGAGTGGGTTGCCATGCCCTCCTCCAGGGGATCTTCCCAGCTCAGGCATCGAACCCAGGTATCCCACATTGCAGGAGGATTCTTTACCATCTGAGCCACCAGGGAAGCCCATATATTTGAACATTTATAAATAAAGTGATAATGGGGGAGTCATGAGGAATATCGGTAAGTTTGGTGATGACCTGAGATTTATTGAAAGTGAGTGACAGGTACCTGGAGTTCCTTTATGTATTAACTTTGTTTACTTTTGCATGTGTTTTTTTCAAAGTAAAACAAAGGGTTATTTTTTTTAAGTGTTAAAACAAGGCAATAGTGGCTAGATGTTAAATGGATGACATCCATGGCCTCTGGATCCAGATGAAAACCACCACTCCACCCAAGCTCTCAGACTAGACAGTGTTCAGTTCAGTCGCTCAGTCATGTCTGACTCTTTGCGACCCCATGAATCACAGCACGCCAGGCCTCCCTGTCCATCACCAACTCCTGGAGTTCACTCAAACTCACATCCATCGAGTCGGTGATGCCATCCAGCCATCTCATCCTCTGTCGTCCTCTTCTCCCCCTGCCCCCAATCCCTCCCAGCATCAGTGTTTTTTACAATGAGTCAACTCTTCGTATGAGGTGGCCAAAGTACTGGAGTTTCAGCTTTAGCATCATTCTTTCCAAAGAACACCCAGGACTGATCTCCTTTAGGATGGACTGGTTGGATCTCGTTGCAGTCCAAGGGACTCTTAAGAGTCTTCTCCAACACCACACTTCAAAAGCATCAATTCTTTGGCACTCAGCCTTCTTCACAGTCCAACTCTCACATCCATACATGACCATTGGAAAAACCATAGCCTTGACTAGACGAACCTTAGTTGGCAAAGTAATGTCTCTGGCTTTTCAATATGCTATCTAGATTGGTCATAACTTTCCTTCCAAGGCATAAGCGTCTCTTAATTTCATGGCTGCAGTCACCATCTGCAGAGAGTGTAGCGTGGAGCAACTGAAACGTGGAATGCTGGCTACACATACATTTCAAGAGATGCCCATTCTGTATGACTTCAAGAGTTGCTATCTTCTGGATGTTTCCCCTTCTTCCCTAAGGTAGACAATGGCAGGAAGAATGGCCTGCACCTCACCTGACACATATTACTGAAAGAACAAGGGATCTCTTTTACTTAAAAAAAAATCTTTTTTAAGTTTTTGGCTATGCTATGAGGCATGTGGGATCTTTGTTCCCTGATCAGGGATCGAACCTTCACCCCCTGCCTTGGAAGCTCAGAGTCCTAACCCCGGACTATTACCGAAGCCCCAGGAATCTCTTTTATCCATTGTCCACCTGAACCACAAAAGGAGAAAGGGTCTTCAAACAGACTAAGGTAAAAGTCATACCTCATATAAGTGTTTTTATAAAAACAAACAAACAATTAAAACAGGCATTATCTGGATCAAAATTGAAGTGGTTCTTAGGTTTGTGTGAGAGTTTAAAATATTATCAGAATGGTTGTTTGCTTGTTATAAGAATAATTTTGTTGGTTCAGTGTTTGCAGGTGGGATGTGAGGCTCAGCAGGTACACATGTTGCTAGGCCTTCACTGGCTTTTATTCATCAGGAAACACGGGGAAGCAAACTGAGGAAAGGGAAATGGAGGGCTAGAGAATAAGTAAATGTTTGGGGTAATATAGGAACAGGGAGCAAACTACATCCAGGACTCAGAATTATGCTGAGACCCAGAGTAACAGGGCATGGACGGGGAGGATGCAGGCCCTGGTGCAGGGGCAAGGGAGCAGGTGTGTGTTAGAGCTCTGAGGAGCAGCGGAGCTGCTGACCAGGCAAGAGCACACAGCTGACGTGACCTCGAGGCCTGGCTGTGCCCCAGTGTGTGGTCAGGGCACTGATTTAGACATAAACCCTGCGTGAGGGGCAGGCGATGGAATTGCTGTGCTCACAGTCTTTCCAGGTGGGGAGACTGCATTGAGCCAACAGCGACACTAAATGCAGGGCATGCCTGAAGTGTCCTGCCTCCTTCCAGCCCTATTCACTTCTTTTTTGAAAAAAACCTTTACTGAATTTGTTATAACATTGTTTCTGTTTTGGTTTTTTGGCCAGGAGGCATGTAGAATCTTAGCTCCCAGACCAGGGATTGAACCCACACTCCCCACACTGGAAGGTGAAGTCTTAACCACTGGACCACCAGGGAAGTCCCCTGACTTTTATTTCTTTGAGTCCTATTCTTACTCCAAACTATCCTCCTCCAGGAAGCCTTCCTGGATCATCCAAATTTTCAATTATTTCTCCCCCATCTCAATTCTCATAATACTTACTGTCTGCATCGTTCATTCGGCATCTATCAATTATTACTTTAGGAAATATACATATATCTCATACATGTACATGTAGACACATATATTTATATACATCTATATCTATATATACATAAGCTATATGTGCACATAGATATATATACACACACATACATATGTACTTTTATCTGTAAGACTGTAAGAGCCAAGAGAAGAGAGACAGCTCACGATTTGCTAACCACTGTGTCCCATTCTTTCGAGCCCAGTAAGCACTGGGAGTTGTAGGGTGAACACTCACAGAATTCAGAGCTGTAATAGAATTCCTGCCTTTCAGTCTTAGTCCCGCAGGGCACCAGACTCGTATCAACAAGACCCGAGTCCCTGAATCTCTCCAAGCCTCACTTCCTCCCCAAATTCATTAAAAATACTAATACCTCCTCACACAGTTCTCAAAAGCACCAAATTAAATCACGATTGTGGAAACACCTTGTAAATCATTATTCAGGTTTCAGATAATATTATCATTCTCTTCTAGGTTTTAATCCAGGCTCTTGCATTTCATGACGGTGGAAGCTTGGGTAAATTCTTCAACCCCTGAAAGTCTTCGCATCCTCATCTGTAAAATAGGAAAGATTAGGCCTCACTTGCAGGGTTGTTATCAGAATTAAAAGAAATCACATTTACAATGTGGCTAGCACGACACACAGCACCCAGCACTCACTTGGAAGTTTGCTCCCTTCTCTGTCTCACCAAGTGTGTCCTGGTTAGCTTTTTCTATTTTCCATCCTGCCCGGAGCAGCACCCTGCACACGGCAGAAGTTCGAGAAATATTTACTCTTGATAAGGATGCTTACGAGAATTATGTTGATGAAAACAGACAGCGACTACCCGCGAAGATGACTTCACAGCGGCCTGACGCCTAGCAAAACCGACTTTTAGATTTGAATGCTGTGTGCTTTCTCCCCCATCCCTTTCTGACATGTGGGGGGAGGGTGGGAGGAGACCTCCAGTCTGGTAGAGGCCCCTTTAAAAATGTACCCGGGCTCCTCCTCTGCCAACCAAGTTGCTAAAAATACTACCACAGCAAAAGCTGAAATATTTGCAGAGAAAACTGAATTTCCTGCTACCTTTACCCCTTCCACTCAAAATCCTGACCTAAGAAGCCCCCAGCTTGGCTTCACCAAAGGCGCAGCCTCCCACGTCCCACCCTCGTCTTATCATGGAGTCCCGCTGTGGGTTAGAGCTAGGATGTTATGTTCAGAAAGTGCCTACTCCAAGGTGGGGAAGCCACAAGTCTTGGCAAATAGCTTGCCATGTGCCTTGGCGTTTGTCTCCGCTTATGAGGACCAGCTCTCTCCAAATCCCCCTCCATCTGTCCCAAGAATCTGTACTGGACCCTAGAAGCTTCCCACTAATCCATCTTTTATCCTCTCTTGAGCCATCTCCTCCTCTGCCAGCTTTGCCTTCCAGCTGTGCCCTCCACCTCCCTACTCCCTGCTGAGTCCAGCCTCCCCTCAGCACCCACGGGCCCCAGCTCACCCTCAAACCAGGCCCTTCCAGAGTTCCTCTCCTTTCTAGGCCTGCAGTCCTTCTCCTTCAATAGCAGTGGGAGACGGGAGTTTTTGAAATGTGAAGAGTCACGGACGATAAATGCAGGGCCCAAGCCCAGCAGGTTAACAAGTAACACTCCAAAGGCTGACCTTGGCCCCAGGCCAGGCAATTCTCTGTGGGGAGTGTCATCTGGTCTCGCCAGTTCCTCAAAGTCCTGGGACCCCTCAGTTCTCACTGCTCCTGTCTCCTTTCCTTCTCATTGATTTGAGAATCAGAGGCTCGCAGATCCACCCAGCCAGACTTGCCGACAACCTTAGTCACATAGTCCGGAAGAGGAACCCCTCACCAGAGGATGTGCGTGCCCTTGATGCATGCTGGTGGAGGGGTCCACTTCTGTGCGTGTCTTTGGATGTGACTGTGTGGCGAAGAGCCCACAGTACCTGTCTCTGAAGATGTGTGACGTGTGTGTGTGTAGGTGACATTACATGGGGACATCCGTGGTGCTGCTCCCCTCTGGATACTTGAGTCTGTGGGTGTCTGCCTTCCTATTTCTGTCTCTGCCTTCCTGTCTGTCTACCTTTTCCTCACCTCTGCGCCTGCCCATCCCCCTGACAAGTGCTGTGGCCAGTTCTGCGTAGGCGCCTCAAGTGGGCTGTTGCTGAAATCGTTGTTTTCCAGGTAGAACCACAGTCGCATATCCATTGTCCCTTGGGCCTGAGGTTGTTCAGAGACACCCTCACCTCCACACAAAGTTGTCCTTTAGGCGGAGGAAAGGGCTGTGCTGCCTGTGCGGGGGTCTGAAGGGGGCCGGGTGCATTAATAAGATACCCCCTCTTCAGCTCTGACCAGCAGGAAGAAGGGCCTAGAGGCAATGCAGCCTGCAGAGTGATGTTGCCTAGCAACTTGGGAGACTTTACTGCAAACTCACTCAATCCCGAATTCCTCAGCTCTAATTTGGGAAGAGATAAGCAGGGAGTCCAGGCCTGATATCCAGTGTGCCCCTCAGGTCCTCCTGCCCTCTCTCCTCTGGAACCCAGAGTTGAAAACTAGTGGGAACTGACACAAACCCAAGGCCCTCATGTAGGCAAGGGCCTGAGTTCCCAGGACTTTCTGCCATTTGGTGGAGGTGGGGGGGTGGGAGATGAAGGATGTGCCAGAGACAGACTGGGAAACAGATTTTCAGTTACAAGGGTGGGTGGGTCCCAAACCTGCTGAGAGAGACACCCCTACACCCCAGGGCCTGGAATCCCAGCTGGCATCCAGCTCAGCTTGGGAGACAAGCTGGCTAACCCTGTCCCCAACCTGAGTGGCCACCAGAATTTCCCTCCCACGCATTTTCCCTTTGGCAAGGAAAGCCCAAATGTTCAGGTAGGAAGAAAGCATGTGACAGCCGTGCCAGGACGGGCACCTCAGCATGCTGCTTCAGCATCCCCTGTCGCAGCCAGAGCCACGGGGCATTTCCCCCCTCCTCCCCTTGGCTCCAGTCCACACACCTGAAGAGCAGGCATCCTTGCTTCCTTCCCTCCTCTGGGACCTCAGCTGAGAAGGACCTCCCAGTTTTCTCAGAGGTGGCCCAATCTCTTCACTAGCATGCCACGCTGCTAGCTCTGGTACCCTGACCGGTTGGGGGAGGTTGGCAAGCTGTTCCCCCACCAGCCTGTTCTCCTACGAGGCTCCTCCTCCCATATCTCCCTTCTCAAGCCTCTCACAAAGCCCACATCCTTCCTCCACCATGGACCCAGAGAACTGATGCCTTCGGATATTTCCTTACACTGGGGTTGAGAGTATTTTCTTCCCCTCCCAGGGGCAAGGGTGAGAGTAGCCAGTATTTGTCTTATACAGAAGCAATGGAACAAGAGGTTGGGGAGGTGTGGTTTAGGGAGTGGGAAGGAAGGGTGTGTATGTCTGTATCTATCTCTCTCTCTACATATGTATATACACACCAAATTGGTGTCATGCATATATGATTTTGTCTTGTTAGTATAGATGGATGGGTGGACAGATAGATATGTAATGCAGACATTTCCAGTAGGGTGATTGCCGTGTACACGTGTGCTGGTGTGTGCACGTAACAGGGAGTCTGCGTGTATCAGCACAGCGTGTGTACAAGGCCTGTGTAGCTGTTTTTGCAGGCTGGGTCTGCGTGTCGAAGAGCACGTTTTAGTGAGCCTGGGGAGTATCATATATGGGCGTGGGGGGCTCTGGTGTGAGCTTTTGTGTTCCCCTGTGCCCACCCCCAGGTTACATACCCACACCTTCCCCATTCCACCGCAGACTGATGACGGTTCCTTTAAACCGCACGTCCTAGGGGGTCATTTATTTCTTTGAGGCCTGAGGGGGGAGGGAAGGTAGAGGGAACCATATTTGGGACTCTAGCTAGTTTGTGGAAGTGTGGGTGAGGGGTGCACGGTTTTCTCTCTGTGGGTGGGAGAAGTGTTGTGCCCAGATGCGAGTGTTTTTGTGCCCGGGATGTCGGGGTCCTCCTGCGTGCGCCAGCATACATCTGCTTGGCAGTCTGCCGCCTCGGCAGCAACGGGCGTGGGGGGGGGGGGGTGGTGTTGGTGGTGAGTTTGGGAGGATGGGGTGTGTAGGAGGAATGGATGGAAGTGTGTAGGCAGAGGGGTTGGGGCAGGAGGCGGGGCGAGGAGGAGGGAGCCGCGAGGGGGCGTGGCCCTGCCTCCATTCCCCCCGCCCACTCTGCCGAGGGCTTCTCCTGATTGGCTTCTCTTCCGCAGGGCTCAGGATACTTTCTCCAGCAGTGCGGAGCGCGGGAGAGAGGACCCGAGAGCTGAGCGGCTGGTTCGGCGCGGATCGGCTGCCTCGCCACCGCCCCAGGGTCCCCACCCGTCACCGCGCAGACCCTCTGCGCCAACCTCCATCCCAGCCAAGGACTCCTGACATCAAACATGGACTGCTGCACCGTAAGTGAGCGGGCCTGGGGGACGGGCACTCAGCTTCGTCTGGGGAAAGGGCTACCAAGAAGCTCCTGGAGGGGGAGTGGGGAGTGAGGGATGGAAGTGGGTGCAGAAGACCTAGGAGCCATAAGGGTGCCTGCTGAGACGCAAATGGTGGGTGGTGAAAGGTGCCCGCCTGACTTGGAAGCCCTAGGAAAAATGCTCCCCAACTCGCGGGGGCGTCTGGGTACCCATCCGCTAAGCCGTCTAGGTTGGACCCGGAGCTCGACAAAGCTCTGCAACAGGAAAGCTGCAGGTTAGACGAGAAGAGGAACTTCCCCAGGGAGACGCTGGAAACCGTCGCCTAGCGAAGCAACCGCGACTCCTTTCCCCTGGCTTTCGGCCCCCACCCCAATCCCCATCCCACTACTGCCGCCGTCGGTGGGCGGACGGGATGACCTTGGTGACCCTCGCGTTCTGTGCAGCGCCCGGTGAAATAGTCAATTCATGTTGTTTACCTTAGTACTGATGATGGGCAGCGAAGAGCCTAGTCCGTGTGGTCCTGGGGAGGGATTGGCCTGGCCTCCAACGCTTTCTAGCTCTGGAGGGGGCTGGGTGAAATGACCGGCGAGAGGGCCCTGCTGGCGAGGGAAGGAAGTGTCTGCAATTTGTCAGCGCCCACAAGGAGACCTGACGCCAAAGCAGGTTGCTGTTACGGTGCGGGCATGAAAGCGCCTTGCACAGGACCAGGTTCCTGGCACATCCGAGGAGTGGTGATCATACGTGTATACGATATGTTTGTATTTGTTTATTTATTTACTTTTATTTATTTTTAGTCCTTACATATGGAGAAAGTCCGACTCCAAAGTCCTTGTATTCTCAGCCATTTGGTCAACCCAGCTAATGACACAAGAAGTTATAACTTTGCCTGCTCCCCACCCTCCACCGTATGGCTTAAAAGGGGGGAAATGAGGTTTGGATGGAAGGAATAGTCCAATTTAGAAGAAGTGAGGGTTCCCTGTGTCTTAGTACCAAGAGGTAGAAAAAAGGGGCAAGTGGTTGTGGCTATGATGTTTAGCTCTTATTAATACAAATAATTGTTGTCAATTTGTGAATGCTTACCATGTACCTAACACTTTATATTTAACCATCATGACAACCCTGTGAGGTAGATATTTTTCCATTTTACAGATGTGCAAAGTGAGGTTTAGAAAGATTAATGATTTGCCCAAGGAAGCACAGCTTCTAAGTGTGGAGGTGGAACACTAGACCTGTCTGATTCCAACAGCTGTAATTTAACCTCTCCTATAAACATTTCCAATATTTCCTCATTGTAAAGGTAATATGCCCATAACAGAAAAAAAAATTTAAACTGAAGAAAAGTATAAAAAAGAAACATGTCAAGAATCTACAATCCCACCCCTAAAGAAAGCCCCAATAACATATTTTCTTCCAACCTTTCCTTCCTGTTGTTCTCCTGGAAGCAGTTTTTGGTTGTGAAAGGAGAATTGGGCTCTTAATGGAGGTTCCTGGGCTCCTCACCCCCCAGTGGTGTTTTACAAAACAGAGAAAATAAATGGATGGTGGGTTCTGGGTATGCCTGTGGAGGAGAGGAAATATTGCCCAGATGGTAAGAATGGTGGGGAAGATAAGTCAGGAATCATGGTCAATGGAAAGAAATGCGAGAGCAAAGACCAAAAAGCCAGAGAAGGACAGCAACTTGTCCCCACTGGCACCTGCAGGACTAATTAGAGTAGGATGTCAGGTGCCTGCCTGTGGGCTCTGGTCTGCCCTGGACCATGTTCCTGAGTGCCCAGAAAGCCATACTGAGGGGCTGGTGGGCATGGCTGGAATAAGTGTCCCCTTAAAAAGAAGAAGCTGCTCACTCAAATAATGCAGCAGAGGCAGACACACAATTGCCCCACTTGCCCTGTATTCTGGGTCACCCCCTCCAGTGCATTCTCTACACAGGCGCCCTCCCCCTTTCAGGCCGTGTCCTAGGTGTGCAGGGCTAAAGGGCTGGGCAAGAGAGAACACCACTGTCAGGCTTTGCAGGGGGTCCAAGAAGAGGTGACAGGGCTGGGGTTTGGGGCAGGGCTGGGGCTGAGCATCTTCCTACCCATCTCCATTCTGTGGAGGGCTGAGCTCTGTGCTGGGAGGAAGCTAGGACATGCATAGTGGACATAGCGCATCTGGGAGGCTGGGAACCAGTCCCTCTTCACCTTCCATCCTGGGCTCTCCCTGCTGACTGTCCAACCTGGTGTTTGGGCAATACCTAGTCCTCCCTTATTTCCTTCTTTCTCCTTGGTAAAGAGGCTCAGTCAGAAAAGGGAAGAAAAAAGTCCTGCTTTCTTTTTTTTTTAAGAGCAAGAGCTGTTGATTTAGATGTATCAGTTGCCAATTTACATAGTCACAAATATCAGGCTTTTCCTGAATCACTTAATATAAAAAGGCAAAGAAACAGTTTTGGACTTTTATTATTATTATTATTTTTTACTTAGTTAGTCTAGTTGATGATCCAACTCATAGAAATAATTACCTGCCCTGAGGAAGTAGTTCGCAGCACAGATTTCTGAATCCCATCACTATTTGTTGGCTCTGTGACCTTGGGTAATTTGCAAGATGTCTCAGATGTTTCTTTACCTGTAAAATAGAGCTTAAATGAAGACATCCCTGCTGGCTCAGCAGTAAGGAATCCACCTGCAATGCAGATGATGCGGGTTCAATCCCTGGGTCAGGAAAATCCCCTGGAGCAAGAAACAGCAGCCCACTCCAGTATTCTTGCCTGGGAAATCCCATGGACAGAGAAGCCTGGTGGGCTCAATGGGGTCACAAGAGTCAGACACAACTTATCAACTAAACCATCACCACCACCAATGGGTGCAAAATGCTTAGCACAGGGCCCAGCATATGACAAGCAGTAGGCAGGGATAATTCTTAAAGTCTTTAGGACAAGGGAGCTGAAGGAGACTGCCTTAATTGGGGCCAACTTCTAGATGTGGCTGAAGATATTGAGGCCCTCAGAGCTGAAGTGATGTTTGGGACCAAGAGCCATGGCTCATGTTTTGCCCACAACAGTCCACTTCCCCCTCCCAGAAGCCCCCTAGTTCATGCAGAGCTCTCAGGCACACACCATCAGATCTTGGTTTTGGAAGGCACCAACGTAGGCACACTTCCTGGGTCTTTTTACAGTCCCTCCAGCTCTGCCCTGAGAACTCAGCTGAAGGGAGAGGGAGTGGGCTCTGGGGAGAAGCAGTGAGTTGGGGGTGGCTCTGCCTGTTGTTCCATTCTGGATGCAGCTGGGGTGGGTGGTGGCAGCAGGTGGGTCTGAGCATTTCTGGGGGAAGATACCCCTTCCTCCGCTCAACCGCTACAGCTGCTGGCTCAGGGGAGGGTGTTGGGCATGGGTTTTTGATCATTTTCCTCTTTGGAGAAGAAACTTTCACCATTCCCTAAGAATATCCCCAAGAAAGGTTTGAGTTCTGAGAATCGAGGATCCAAAAAAAGAGTGATTTCTGTTTATAAGTGGGGAATGAAATGTTAGGGAGAGAGGGATAGACCCAGGAAAGACAAAAAGAGTGTGAGGGGCCCTTCCACAGCCACCCCAGCCCTTGATAACACCTTTTACCTGCACTTAACTCAACTGTGGACATCTTGAGCGCAAACCAAAGATCTCTGAAGCCCAGAAAATGCAGACAACCTTGGGGACCATGATGAGAGGAAGCCATTTGTAAACCTGGACTTAAACATCTGGGATTGAAACCTTTGCAGGTCCGGGGTGGGATCTGGTTGGGGCAGTGGTCACTGAGGCCCCACTCACACTCATCTCAATTCCGTGAACTGGATGGGTGATGGAGGAAAGAGAAAGGAACGAAACTGAATTACTCTTAGTATGTGAGACCTTGGTCATCTCCTGCCAGAGAAATAAAAACACAGGGAAAGTAGTGGAAGTCCTCAGGCAAAAAAAAAAAAAAAAAAGTCAGTTCAAAGGAGAAATGGCTTTTTAACTCCATAGTTAACCTTAAGCTTCCCACCTCACCTCATAGCTGTTGGGTTGGGTCTCCTTATTTTTTAGTTGCTCCCTATGAAATTGTTTTTACAAGACTGCTTCAACCTGCAGAAACAACTATCTTGCACCAACTTACCATTATTTAAAAGAATCATAATAGCTACCATTAATTGAGCAACTAGATTGTGCCAGAAACTTTCTGCATATCACAGTGTTTATTCTTCCCCATGACCCAGAGGAACCTGATTTCACGTGAAGGAATGGAGATAGGAAAAGATTAGAAAACTTGCCCAAGACCACTCAATTAGCAAGTGGTAGAGCATGGTTCATTCTCTTGACTGCCTTTGCTTATCTGCAAAGTAGAGGTTAAAACGGGCTTCCCAGGTGGCACTAGTGGTAAAGAACCAGGAGACATTTGAGACACAGGTTCGATCCCTGGGTCAGGAAGATCCCCTGGAGGAGGGCAGGGCAATCCACTCCAGTATTCTTGCCTGGAGAGTCCCCATGGACAGAAGAGCTTATGGTCCACTGGGTCACAAAGAGTCGGATACGACCGAAGCAACTTAGCACATACACAGGCAGGGGTTAAAAACAGACTCTGGAATCTGATATACAAAGGCTTGACTCTTTGGTCCTGATAACTACCTGTACAACCTCAGGTAGGTTTTCAAGACTTAACTCAGTTTGATTAGGGGTCAACTGGGATAACAATAAAAGGTACGTCATAGCGTTGTTGCCAGGGCTAAATAAAATAACATCTGTAAAACCTTGTGTTGCCATGCCTGGAACAAGGGCAGTGCTTCAGTGGTATTAGGAACTATTGTCATTATTCTTTTCTTTCCCTTGCGCACCTCACGGAAAGAACTTCTTGCTCCTGCTTATCTTTTCCTTGTCCTTTTTTGAAGTGAAGCCTTTTCTCTGTAGCTTCTTGGAGACCATCCCCTCTCTCCTGTATTTAGAGCAGTGCAGAATGGAGCGTGAATAGGAAAACAGTCTCTGACCTCTAGCCCTGAGTCGGGGAAGGCTGCCCCACTGCAGCGTAAGCCCCATCTTCACCTTCATCCCAGCTTTGAGCTCTGGGGTGATTTTACTCAGAGAAGGGTTGATTCTTCTAAACCCTCCCCCAGGGAATCCTGGACTCAGCAGGGACCCTTCTGAGCCAGAGGCACCCTCTGAGGATGGGGGAAAAGCAGCCGTGTCCAGGAGTCCCGCGGTGGTTTACTTTGCCCTTCTCCAGTAATTACGTGCACCCTCCAGACAGCTAGACGGCTCCCCTCACTGGGCTGCTGGCTTGGGCCGTGGCTCACTCACGGCTACCTGGCTGTCTTGTAGCACATCTACTGTGCGCTTCTTTCTCTTGAGTTGGGAACACAACTGTGTCCACCTGACCCTGAACGTTCCTTTTTGTCTGCCGCTGCCCAAGACACACACGCACACACATACACCATCCCTCCCCCTGCCCCAGTGCGGGCCCTGCCTTGGCCCCTTCTCTGCGCATCCCACTCCCGCGTCGTCCTGGTCTCAGTCCCGCAAGTCTCTCCTCCTACCCCACCCTCTCGGGGATCAAGGCCGGGTCACCCCACAAGAAACACCCCCTCCCCGCTACCCCATCCCCAGGAGAGCGCCTGCTCCAAGCCGGACGACGACATTCTAGACATCCCTCTGGATGATCCGGGTGCCAACGCGGCCGCTGCCAAAATCCAGGCGAGTTTCCGGGGCCACATGGCGAGGAAGAAGATAAAGAGCGGAGAGCGCGGCCGGAAGGGCCCGGGCCCCGGGGGACCAGGCGGAGCTGGGGGCGCCCGGGGAGGCGCGGGCGGCGGCCCCAGCGGAGACTAGGCCAGGTGAGGCGGGCCGCAGGCTCTCCTTCCCGACACTGGGCCCCTTCCTCCGAAGGTGCAAGGATGGCTAAGGGCACTGGGGGATGGAGAAGGGTGTGGAGGGAGCCAAGGAAATTGGCGATGTGGGGTGGGGGCGCGTGGTGGGGAGGAGGCTGCGGGCTCTAGAGCTCACCTGTTTCTATCTCCATCCTCCGTTCTGCCTCGCCCCGGACCGAAGGACTGAGCATTTTCGAAGGTAATGAATGCAACTCCGAAGCAGTGGGGTGGGACCCCTGAGTGACAGAAAAGCCCTAGACCCACCCCTTCCCTCCTCCGCCTCCCAGCCAGGGAAAATGCCCCTGAGCCCACGGGCTTTCTGACCCTTGGTGACACCTGACGCTGCGACGGGGCGCACCTGGACTGACACACCTGTCACCCGCACTGGACTGCATAAGTCGGGCCCAGGGATCACAAACACCCCGCGGCTCGCACACCTACCGGCCGCGGGCTCATTTCAGCTCAGTGACTCCTAGCGGGCAGTCCCGGGTGATCCCCGCTCCCCGCCCTGGGTGCCCCGATTCAGGACGGAGGGTAGAGAAGAAAGTACTGGGAGCGGGCAGGTGCTCACCCCTTCTTTCTGCTCAGTTTCCCGAGACAGATGGATGCCGCGTCCCCTTCGCAGTGACGAGACTTCCCTGCCGTGTCTGTGATTCTCTCCTTTCCACCAACCTGCCAGCTTCAGGAGCCCTCTCTGCTTCCCCCAGAGACTCCCTCTCCCAGGAACACCGTCCATCAGTCGCTAAGGCCGTGCCCTTTTAGTTAGCTCTCCAGTCTAGTATGGTCCCCGTTCGCCCTTCCTCCCCACCCTGACCCCCCCATCCTCGCGCCCCCAAATCTTCCTTCTTTAGCTTCTCGCCCACCTCTCCCCGCACCCAGCATGCAGCTCTCTCTCCGCAGCCTCCGCGTGCTTCCCTTCGCGCACTGCGGAGGACACCCTAAGCGTGGCCCAAGAACACTCCAAAAAAAAAAAAAGAAAAGAAATCCTTTAGTTCCACGCGCAGCTAAAGGGGGCGCCCCTGCGTCTCTGCTGCGCCGCTCACGCCCCAGCCTAGTCCAGAACTTCGGGGCGAGGAGAGAGGGGAGGAGGGGTTTTTATGATGTCGGATGCCCCTGGCGGTGATCAGAAGGGAAGTTGCCATGTCACGCCCCAACCCCACGCCTGCCTGTACTCAGCCCTCCCCTCTCCCCAGCGTACCCCGAGAGCCACCTCTCCAGCTCTCAGCTTGTTTACGCGAACGCGGAGCGCGGGGGCGGCCCGGTAGGAGGAGTCTCCCGCGGCCCCGCCTCTGCTCCTGCTGGCCCCGCCCCTACGGGCTCCTGGGGCTGTGGCCGGGAGGGTTTTTATCTCCGTGTGTGCATGTGACTGTGCTGGGTTGGAATGTGAACAATAAAGAGGAATGTCCAAGTGTTCAGAGGGTGCCAGAAGGGAGGGAGTTTGGGTATATGAGGCCACCGCTGGAAATCTGAACAAGTCTCCTTTGACCAAACCAAAAAGTGGAGGTGGAACGGTGAAGGGGAACCAAGCTTAGAAGGTACCTTAGGAACCAAACTTCCCGCCTACAGCATCCCTTCTGGGAATACTCTTTGGGCCGCCTAGAGGAATTTGCTAAACCAGCAGAACGAAGAGAGAGACAGTATGGTACCCAAAAACTTTAATTTCTGATATTCCCCCTCAGGGATCAGGAGAGAAATCAGACAACCATAGGGAGCTTGGACTTGGTCGTCACCGTGCTGGCAGAGGAGGGCCTCTCCAGGAGCCCATTGCTAGAATCTTCACTTTCCAAAGGTTGCTCAGAAACCCCAGGTGCCACGGCGTCCTCCCTGATGGGATACAGGCAATTCTCAGTGAAAGCTGGGTGCATCCCTCAGAGCACACCCATCCTCTATCCCAGGGACTTCTCATTTTTACTGTGTGTAGGAATCCTCGTGGAATTTTGGTTGAAATGACGATTCCAGGCCCCATCGCTCCCCCCAACACACACACACACACAGATTCTGCTTCACGAGGAATAGGAAGTGGTTTGAATCTGAATGTTTAATAAGCTCCTAGTTCAGGTAATCTGAGGACTGGGCTTCCCAGGTGCTAGTGGTAAAAGAACCCACCTGCCAATGCAGGAGACATAAGAGACACAGGTTCCATTCCTGGGTTGAGAAGATCCCCTAGAGGAGGGCATGGCAACCCACTCCAGTATTCTTGCCTGGAGATTCCCATGGACAGAGGAGGGATTGGAGAGGACAGACCAGCAGGCTACAGTCCATAGGGTCGCAAAGAGTTGGACAGGACTGAAGCAGCTTGGCACATAGGCACTCTCCCAGTGTGAGGACCACACTTGGAGAAATGATGCCTGATTCTGGACCCCACAGCTGACAGCTGAAGTTGATGACAGGCAGCTTTTGCCTCTCCTTTCCTTACTACCTCTCTCTGCCCCACACAGAAGAACTAGACTTGGCTGAGAGCTCAGGACAAACAACTCCCAGCCTCTGCAGCCTGTTGATGTAAAAGTTCCTTAAAGGTGAAAAGCAAAACATTCTTCTAAGTGTTAGGAGCGAGAGGGTAGCTCATGAACCAAGCCCTCCACCCTGCACACTTCACTCACACGCAGCACTGCACCCACAGCACAACCAAAGCCCGGGGCTGAGCCACGCCCCTCACCCTGAAACACCCCTGAAGGTGTCAGAGTGTGAGAGCTGCAGTCACCAACTCAACCCAAGCCCTTTCCTCCCACCCTGACCAGCCCTCAGCCCTCCTGCTCACCGTAGGTCACTCCCCCCGAATGTCTCCTTGGGCCTCTTCTTCCTTTCTTTCTGGAAACTTATCAGGCAGAACACAGCCACGGACAGGAACAGCACACCCAGCAGTACCCCAATCACAGTCCCAGCCACTCGGCCTTTGGAAGGGTCTAAGGAGACACATAAGGAGATAAATGCCTGGTGGCTCAGATGGTAAAGAATCTGCCTGCAGTGCAGGAGACCTGGGTTCAATCCCTGGGTCGGGAAGACCCCCCTGGAGGAGAGCATGGCAATCTACTCAAATATTCTTGCCTGGAGAATCCCATGGACAGAGGAGCCTGGGGGCTACAGTCCATAGGGTCGCAAAGAGTCAGACATGACTGAAGCGACTTAGCACACATACAAGGAGACACATGATCGTCATAGCAGCAGACCTTCCTTGATGCCCCAGATGGCTTCACATTGACCCCCTACCCAGGCAGACCAACCCAGCCTTTGCCCAGCAACCCCTACCAGTCACAGAGAGGGTCAGCTCACAGGACGCACTGCCCATCTGGTTGGTGGCCACACAGCGGTAGGTGCCCGAGGAAGCCAGGGAGAGATTGGTGAGAATGAGCTGGCCAGACACCTCATCTAGAGAGTAAGGAAGAAGTGTCCATCACTTATTCAACTCACAGTGAGGTGCACTGTGACAAAAGCATATCTCACTTCATCCTTACCACAATCCCATCAGGAAGGAACTAACCTCATTCTATAAGTGGGCAAACTGGCTCAGAGAAGGAAAGTAATTGTCCAAGGTGACCCAGAGAGGAAGTGTCAAAACCACCGCAACTTCTGTACTCTTTCCACTCTACACAGCTGCCTTTTCAGGGAAGGGGAAACGGCACATATGAACTGGGGTGGGCTGCCTACTGGCTGATGTCAGGTTCTTGGTTGGTGGAAAGGGTTTGATTGCTAGAAATTGTGTCCTCTGGAGTGGGCTCTAAGCTGACCCAAATGCTCTTCTAAGCTGCTTACCTTCCCTTTACAAGGAAGAGTACACATCGGGAGGTGACCTGGGGGCCTTGTGCATGGGTAAAGGGGTTTGCTGGGGTTGGGAGGGGAGCCAGGGCACTGGAGCCAGCATGAGGAGGCTGAGAAGCCAAGACTCTTAGCTAGCTATGTGATCCCCTGAAGGAGAGTCTAGCCAGTCCTTGCTACTCTGCCTTGGCTTCCTCTCTAGGAAGTCTGGAAATGAGTCATGACCATTAAGATATCTACAAGGAACCCAAAGCCCCAGAATAGACAAGTGGGAGTCACAGAATACCCCCTGCCTTCCACTGTCTTCCAGGATATCAGAAATATGTCTAGCTTGAGAAATGCTCCCAGGACCACACAGCTGCAGATGGTACAGGAAGACAGGAGGGAACAGTAAAGGCAGCCAAGGAAGACGTAAGGGAAAGATGTAGCCATGTGTCTCATAGCTGCAGACATGGAACTTGTACTGTGACTGTGTGGACTTTAGAGGCCAGATCTGCCCAGGCTCTGAGTCCCACCTTCCTTAGTGGCCTGGACCCTTACCTTGCACCATGCTGCCAGGGGAAGGTGTAGGAGAAGCTCCAAGGCGGATCCAGTTGTACACAGGCTTGGGGGCTCCCATAGAAGAGCTGCATCTGAGCGCAGCAGAGCCCCCCACGGAGGTCTGACCACTCTGACTGCATGAGGGTCTACTGGGGGGCACTGCAAAAATCACAACAAGTACCTTAGCTTTCTTCTAGCTCCACCTCCACGAAGTGCTAGGCTTTCTGCTTTAATACTCCTACTACCTAGCGGTCCACCTCTGTTCACGCACCACCTCATCTCCAGGAATTTCCACTACTGGAAATTCTGATTGTTAGAAAATTCTTCCTCATGTCAAGCCAAATCTGTGTTAATATGATATCCTCCCATTGGTCCCATTTCCTGCTCTCTGGGCCCACAAAGAAAAAAGAAAAAAAAAAAACTCTCCTCCATAAGACAGCTCTTCAGATATTTGATTGCAGCTGTTACACACCACCACCTAAGTCTTCTCTTTTCCATCTCAACATCCCCAGCCCCTTTAATAGTTTCTTCTGTTTGCTCATCTCCAATCAGGCTCTAGTTTGAGGTGAGATGGATACTCTGAACAGGAAGTTATTGCTTAGTGATGGAGTGCCTTCTTCCTTTAATTGGCCATACCTTTTCTCTGCTGCTAACCTAGAGGAACAGAATCTAGCTGCAAATGGGAGGTTCCCCTAAAGATGGAGCTCTTGGGGGATGACTCAAATCCCCATCTGTGGGAGAGATTTACTAGGGACTGAAGGAGGAGGGTGGAGCAGGGGTAAGATTAGACAACTTTAGGAAGGGGTATTTTTCTTCAAGTTCTCTAGTGCAGTTAGGGGCTTGGGCTAGAAAGCAGGATAGGGGAGACGCAGCAAGGCCGGTGCAATCTTTCAGGTAATGTGGGTGGCTGGAGGGTCCCTAGCCTGCCTTACCCAGCACAGTAAGGTTGATTAGCCCCAACCCATTGGTGTAGAAATCTGGCGGGTTGTTAACATGGCAGAGGTAGGTTCCAGCGTCTGAGGGGCGGACATCGGTCAGTTTCAGGGTGGCCACTCCTCCTGTGGGGGGGTTCTGAAGCAGGCTGGCCCTCTTTGCCTTAGAACCAGTTGGATACAGCTGGCCATTGGTGAAGTACAGGATCTGGGGAGAAGCAGAAGACATGGGTATGTGCTTTTTGCCACCTGGTGTCAATTCTACAGTCCTTCAAAGCAGGTATTAGAGACCTTCCCTTAAAGCAGCCAGGGAAGCTGACACTCTGTAGCAGAACCGTGAAGGTTTGTCTTTCCCCAGATATCATCCCTTCCCAGGTGCGGAATGAACTAGATTCATTGCTTTCAGCTACGCAATCCAGGGGTGGGGGTGGGGAGGGAGAGCAAACATTCCTGGAAGGGGCAGCATTTTATCTTGCTTTTAATCGCAACAGCTTAGCCTCTGTGAGTTTATGAACTGACACTGGAGCTGCACTCACATAGGGAAGTGGCTAAGTCCCGTCTGACTCTTTATGACCCCATGAATTGTAGCCCACCAGGCTCCTCTGTCCATGGGATTTCCCAGGCAAGAATACTGGAGTGGGCACTATTTCTTCCTACAGGGGGTCTTCCTAGCCCAGGGATCAAACCCTGCTCTCCTGCCCTAGCGGGGCAGGTTCTTCACCACTGAGCCACCAGGGAAGTCCGACTATGGGGGAGGAAGTTACAAACTGCAGGACTGTGTTTGTGATACAGGGTCATGCAGACTGTGTTCCTAATAAGATCTAGAAACAGTCCACTGATTTTTTTTTCCTCCAAGTATTTTCGTCCCCAAATGCACTCTCTCTGACCCCCTGCCCTCATCCTAGGTGGGTCCCCTGGTCCTGCCTCTCCTTGTCAAGTCCACCGAAGGCAGGAAGGCCCCCCACTTGCGCAGGTGCCCCCAGCTCACCGGTTGGGACGTGGAAACGGGCTTCCCAGGCTGCACGAAGCTCCACTCCAGGGCAAAGTTGTCTCCCACCGAGGTGCTATAGCTGCAGGTCAGCTCCGCAGTCTTGCCCACCGGTGCACTCAGGGGCTCGGAGGGCACCTTCACCTCCACAGCCAACCCGGGGGCTGGGGGTGCCAGAGACCGGCAGGGGAGGGCTCAGATGACTCTGCCTGTCCTTCCTCCGCCAGGGCTCAGCTCCCTCCTCTCTATGCCTCCCTTTCCGAAACCTGAGGTTTCCGGGAGGGAGGAGCCCACATCCCGCCAGGTTGGTGGGTGAAAGGACCAAGACTGGGCCAGGTCCCAGGGTGTGTTTGTTAGGAAAAGAAAAACAGAAGTTGGGTGCTGGTTAAACCCTCCCGAAAGAGGCCCAACTTGTCCTCCAGCCTCTGTCCTCGACCCTCCCAGCAGCCTTCCACGTCCCCTCCCCGGTCCAGCCGCTCTCATCCCCATCCTCCAGCCCCCTCCTCACCACTCAAGCCGACCCAGCCCAGCAGGAACCTGCAGAGGAAGCACCCTGGGAGCCAGGCCATCGTCCTGCCAACTCTTGGTCTGTCTGAGTGTCTGGGTCTGGGAGAAGGAAGGGAGTGCCCACCGAGCAGCCTGCTGGTGCTGGGCCGAGCGAGACTGGCTATCTCAGAGCAAACAAGGGGAGAGGCAGGGCCCTCAGGTAAGGAAGGGCTCCTCCCTCCTCCAGGCCCAATACGGGACTCATTCTCACCCTACCCCCTTCTGTTGTCCCCTTTTCCCCAATTTCTGAAGCTGTCAGGCGTGAGGGGTGGGGAGTGCCAGGTTTGGGATTGGGTGGGCACTCCAGGGAAGGGGAGGGATCAGAATGGGAGCTCTGAAGGGAAAGAGCGACCCTGGAGGAAAAGAGATGCATCCTGATAACCTGAGATGATGTCACCATGTCAAGGTCTGATACTGTGAGCCTGAACCCCAGGCCAAGACCCCATCACCCCCTTCCACTCCCTTCATAGAGTCTTGTTCCTTCTAAGGCCCTCGGAGATCCTTTCCTCCCGTGAGACCCCTTCTTCGGCCCTTTCGGCATCCCTTGCTGAGACAGGAGTCTCCATGGAAACTACAACCCCGCCCCCGCCCCAGAGCCAAACCATTACATGGGCAGAGAAACTGAGGTCTAGAGAAGCCCCCGGCCTGTGTAGGAAAGGGTGTGGCAGGGTTGGTGTGGACACTCCAGCCCCACATCCTGTGTCTGGCTCTGCCTCAGTACCGGCGGTCACTGCTGGATGGACAGGAAGGATTCAGTGGTCTGGGAGAGGGTAGGAGGGGTCAGGTCCTTCAGGCCCCGCCCTCGAGGAGGAAGCAGATTAAGTGCACAGGCACCCAAGCTGTGAGCTCCAGCAGAAAGTCACCAATTTCATCCTCTTGCTGCTCAAAGGAAGTTAGGACCTCCCCCCACCCCACACCCCCACACCCCCGCTCCCCAGGTTCTCTGTGCCTCTCCAGTACCACCTGACAGCACACGACCCTTGTAAAGACTCTAGAAGAGCTATCCTGAGCCAGTAAGCCAAGTCGGCTGTGTGCAGAAGCCCTGCTGGGTCCACAGTCTGGGTACCATCCTCTTTGCATCATCCCGAGAGTCAGCTTCTCCCTGGGAATTCCAAGTCTGAAAAGGCGACTGGACTCTCACTTTCCGTACAAACACAATATATCTTTATTGAAGTTGGCGAAATACAAACAAAACCATGCATTTCAAGTTAGTTGAAAAAAAAAATCTTCCTTATCCCCTGCCCCAGCAAAACCCAACCAAGCCAGCAGGGTAGGTTATATTAATGCAAGGAGCTGGAGCGGGGAGTGAAGGATGAGGTTAGGTGGGGTGGGGTACAGACCAAGGAGGCCTGGAGGACTGGTTGACTGGTGGTCCCCACCAGGCCTGGGGGTTGAGGGGGAGGCAGTGGTAACAATTTCAGCAGCATCCCACTGCAGACTTAGAGACAGCCAGGGGTGGGAGCGCTTCTTAATCCCAGGTCCACTTCCTCTTCTCCTACTTCCTGGAAACTTGGGTTTCAACTGAGCCTCAGAAAGGTGAGGGTGGAGGACCAGCAGTCTGGAAGGCGGCCACCCTCCCAATCTCAGGCCTCTGTGCCAGGGGTGTCCGAACCTTGCAGGAAGGAGAGAAACCAAATGGCTTAGCCAGCGAGTGGCTGGGCCATCACACCAGAGACCCAGCCTGACTCTGGGCAGGAACCATCACGGGGACAGCACCCATGCGGCTCAGAGCAGAGGAAGAGACCCCCCCAGGGCCAGGAGATATTGGCTGAGGGTGGGCCCCCTCTGTCCTGGGCAGCCTTGGCGAGGGCAGGACCTGACTGGAGAGGCTGGGTGTGGGGGTCAATGCACCAAGCCTGGAAGGGCCCTGGGGTGGCCGGAGGGCTCGCGCCGAGGTAACAGAGGAAAGGGTCCCATTCTTGGAAATTGTGTCTGAGCCCTTGGGCCAGGGCAGCGTCCGGGGAGCGATGGCGTCCTCCCTAGTCATCAGAGAAGTGATAAGAGGTCAGAAGGTGGAAGGAGGAGAGGAGAGTTTCCATATGCTTTGTCTTATTCTCACCTCTCCTCCCTTAAAATCTGCCCACAAAGTGATGTCTCAGCCACTGCCCATTCCTACCTTAGATGGGAGCTCCCTGAATCCCCAAGGAGAGCCCTCTTCTTGGCAGAGACCAGGGACACTTACTTGATATCATTGGCCGGCTCCTCTAGGGCCTTGCCTCGGTGTTGGTACAAGAGCACCAGTCCTGCCAGCAGCCCCAGTCCGACCATGGTGCCCACGACAACTCCGGCAACCACCATAGCCCTGGGCCCTGGAAAAACCTTACTGTCAGAGGTGGACTCTCAGCCATTCTCTGGCCCTTCCCAATCCCGCTGCCCCTCTGCCCCACTGCCACCATACCTAGTTTCTCTCTTTGTTAAAAGGAAGGTGACTGTCGAGCAGGAAGTGGTCACTGACCAAACACCTGCACAAACATGTAACCAGGACAAGCACCTTGTCCTGTTACAACAAGAGGCCTCCGCAGACAGCTTTCCTCCCCTCTCTTGCTGACCCACCCCACCACTGATCAATCTCCTTAACCACACTTACCCCTCACTGACCTGTGCTCACAGTCAGGGTCACATTGCACTGGGCACTGCCCACCTCATTGTGGGCCTTGCAGACATACACTCCAGACATGGAAGTGGACAGGTTTTTGAGGCTTAAAGACCCGTGGATGGCATCTGTGGACACAATTTGGCCATCAGTCCAAGGATCGGTCCCCTTTCCCATAAAAAATCACCCTGCCCTTTGTCTGGAACGTCTAGTTTGACTCTCTGGGAGCCTTAGCTATCTGAATCCCTGATGAAAGGTAAAGGTGTGACGGTCAGTTGCCAAACTGCTAGCTCAATACCCTTTTCCATTTCCACCACTCAGTGTTGCCAAGCGATGTCTGAAAGAAGGCTAAAGAGGAAGTGATGCCCAGAAAGGCCAAAACCCGATTTTTACTTTTATTTCTGAGTAGTGAGAGAGAAAAAACACTGAGCGAGGAATTAGAAAACGTGGCATCCGGAACAGGCCATGGGACTTTAAGAAAGTTATTTGCTATTTCTGGTCCCCAATTTATTCATCTATAAAATGGGGTGATATGACCTAACTGATGGTGTTGAAAGGAATGTATGAAATAATCTAATGATTCTAACTGTTAAAGTTTATTGGCTGCTTACTCTTCACCAAAGACTAAGTTCTTTACATGTACTAATTTATATAAGTCTCACAACAAACCTATTATGTAAGCTCTATGTAAAAAAAAAAATGAAAAAGTTTTATTATAAAAATGGTCAAATAAAAAGTAGAAGGAAGAACAAAATGAAAACCCATATACCCACACTTGCTAACATTTTGCTACACTTATTCCATTTTTTCTCTTTTTCTCAAGATCTTTTAAAATGAACATTTCAGCATGAAACTCCAAAACATAAGGATACTGTCCCACATTACTGCAATACCTTTACCACAGCTGATAAATTAAGAATAATTCTTCCAAAGCATCTGGTATACAATATTAAAATTGTTCCATCAATAATCTTAACAAAATTGAAAAAAAAAAGTTCCAGCGGCGTCCAAGTGTTTTTTATAGTGGCATTCAGGCATGCATGCTCGACTGTTTGCAACCCCATGGACTGTAGCCTGCCAGGCTCCTCTGTCCATGGGATTCTCTGGGCAAGACTGCTGGAGTGGGTCCTCCAGAGGATCTTCCAGACAGGGAGCAAGCCCCCATTCTCCTGTGTCTCCTGTGTTGGCCAGCAGATTCTTTACCACTGAGCCAGCTGGTGTGCTCAAGTCAGGGCTATTGATACTCCCATTTTACAGACGAGGAAACAGCCACCAAGTCACACATGCAGTGAATGGCAGAGCCTCCAGCCCCAGCGTCCCTTGAGTGGCATGGTCTTCAGCGCCTGTCTGCACCTGGCAGGCCTCTTTCTTCAGCCCCCTCCCCACATCCTCCTTCCCCCACCCCCACCACAGTGCTTTTCAGCATTGCCGCCCCTTGCCCCCCAGTCCGTCTGGCCCTCATCATTCCTCTACCCCAGCCACACTCTCATTTGTCTTCAGAAATTCCCTCACCTAAAACAGGTGCAAAAAAAACCTGGGAGGATGGGGGTGACCGCACCCACTGGTACTGGGCAGTGGGCTTACTCCTTGGGGACTGGCAGCTCAGGGTCACGTTGGTCCCCACGTGGGCCACACCGCGGAGATGGCAGGATGGAGGAGCCGGAGGGACTGGGAGAGGGGAGACAGGTTAGAAACTCCTATCAGGGGACCAAGAGCTCCCCTTCCCACACATGGACCCTCTGTCACTCTGTTTGTCCCTCCCCCAACCTTCCCCTTCAGTCATTTGGGGGAGAAGCCTGCCCGACCTCCCACAGGAGCCTCTTGCTCACCCAGGACATCCAGCTCTAAATGTTTGCTGCTTTGACCTTTAACAGTGCCTTGATTATATTGCAAGTTCACAAAACAGAGGTAGGACCCAGAGTCTTTCTCCTGCAGGTCCCGCAGCCGCAGTGACACGTTCCGGGAGGGCATGGGGTGGACCAGGGATGCTCGAGGCTCACTCATTGTGACCTGACCGATGTATGTCAACACCTGGTGGGGGCAACAACACCTCCCCATCACCACGTGCCTGCTCTGTGCCCAGGGCTCAGCTCATCCCCCTCCCCCAAACTGGGGGTCCTCAAATACCCCTTACCTGCACCGTCCTCTCTAACCTGTATCAGCTCTCCATCCACCTCTGTCTCCCTAGCCACCCTCTCACTGCCCCAAATCCTCTGCATCAGAACAGGTCCTCTTTCCCTGGATGCTGTTTCTTCATCTCCCACTTGGGTGTTTAGAAAGATGTAAAAATGGATGTGCGTTAGTTGCTCAGTCATGTCCGACTCTTTGAGACCCCCTGGACTGTAGCCCGTCAGGCTCCTCTGTCCACGGACTTCTCCAGACAAGAATCCTGGAGTGGGTAAACATTCTCCCTTCTCCAAGGGATCTTCTCGACCCAGGGATCGAACCTGAGTCTCCTGCATCGCATGCAGGTTCTTTACCATCTGAGCCACCAGGAGGGGATCATATAAACAAGGGGAGAACATATGAAAGAAACAGGCTGCAGGGGAAGAGCCAAAAAGAAAAAGTATCTTATAAAATTTTCTTTTTCTTGAAGACCCTCCCCTCCAGTGTATAAATCCCAGCCCCACTCCTGCAACCTAAGTTGCTTTCATATTTCATATGCTTTCTTCCCCTATTTATCAAATGACTCCCCCCTCAACACTCTTCCTAGGACTTTGCAGGGAGCCCATGTAAAACAGGTGCTCTGAAAATGACATTTCCCTGGCTTCTGGGTAAATCTACCTCTGATGTCAGGAAAGGAGGACAGGTGAGAGACTGTAGGAGGAGACCCACCCTTGCCTCTCAAGGAGTTTATAAAGGAGAGCGGGGGGCGGGGGCAGATAATCATCTGGGGAGTGGGCTTACTGTGACCTGTGGCCTATGACCACATCCAAAGGACAGATAACGTGAAAACAGGAAGATGCTCAACTTTTAAAAGTTGTGTGACACCTGCCCGAAACTTCCTGTTTCCTGTATCCTCAGTCCCCACTTTCCCCCTCACCCAGCAAAGTACTGGGTTTCTAGGGAACCCTAGGAAAAGGAGAAATGGGTGGGTTGGGGGGAAGCCTCCAAGATCAAAACAAAACCTGAACTGGTGACACGGACCTTGCATTTCCCTGACATCCCTGGCGACCCCTCCCATGGTCGCCAGCTCTTCCCAATCCACTCCCCCACTCCTCTCCCCTCCCTCCCCCAACCCCCTCCCACTCCGCAGCCCCCAGACCCGCCTCTGGTAGGTAGCTAGCCTCCTGCCCAGAAGTTCCCTCACCTGGCTCATATTCTTATCCTTCCCTTCTAGGAAGAACCACATCACGGTGGGCACCTCCCAAGGCTTGGGCTTGGTCGGAGACAGTTCCCCATGCAGGCTGTACCATGCTGGGAGCACCACTTCCGCTCCCTCCACCGCCTGTAGCTTCGTGAGGCTCGTGGACACGTGCACCTCCATCTGGGCCCGCGAGGGGGACGCTGGGGAGGAGAGAAGGAGGGTGAGCGCGGAGCCTGGGACCCTGCCCAGCGCGGTGGCAGCAGAGGACGAACCTCTCAGGGGTCTCTCCCAAGACTGCCCAGGGCCTGCTGGGCTGTGATCCTGCGATGGTCGAGTCCATCACGGCATCTTCTCCCCAGCCTCAGCCCCGCTGGCTTGTAGCAAGGATAGGACCCGTGTCTGTACATTTATTTGTATTCAGAGGCACAGATTTCAGAGCACCAAGTGGAGGGGGCAGATTTCCAACGAGAAGGGGAAGACACCCAAGAGGAAGGGCAGATTTAATACCTTTAATCTACACTCTACTTAAGCCACTTGCTCCTGCAATTTCCCCGGGGCATGAGCCAAGAAGGAAAGACAGGGTCAGGATCAAGAGGGTTCCCATCTCCTGCAGTTCTCCACCAGATGGGCAGAGGGGAGCGGGAAGGTTAATCATTTACCGATTAACCCCGCGGCTCCTTCAGAACTACTCTGAACCAGAGAGACTAGAGCGGCCAGTGCCCAGTGCGGCCCAGTGACTGCTGGGCTCCACGACTTCCTGCTGGGTCCCCACAAGTGGGCTCCCCACAGGAAACCTCTCAAAGGCCCTTTGGGGGCCCAGGGGAGATGGGGGGATACTCTGAGGTCTCTGGGAACCTCGGCAGAGCTAGGAGGAGAAGGAAAGTCCCCTGACCATCAGGTACAAAACTGATCAAGCACAGAGCTTCCATCTGCCTGTGGCTGTCCTTCAGGACGTGGCCGGGGGTATGGGTTTCAGGGAGGGGACTGTCGAATCAGAGCTTGCCTCATGGCGTCCAGAGGCACTTCCTTACTGCCCTTTGGCGAGGCAGAGGAGAGGCCCAATCAAAAGTCCTTTAGGGGAAAAACCTTGGGCTTGTCCGCAGCCAGGCCTGAGGATGCTGGTGGCTCTGGACCTTGACCGGCTCTTGCTGAAGCTTTTGAGTCCTCGGCCTCAACAGTCTGCACTGGAGTCTGAGATTCCACCTCTGCTTGGTGGTCAGGGGGCCGCCGAGCGGACAGAGGTGGCGCACAGGCCGGGCTGTCCACCCTCCTAGAGGCCGGCTGAAGGCCTCTGAGGGCCCAGGAGCGGATCCGGCCAGGATGCGCGCCACCCCTTCCGCTTCCTGGTTGCGCGTCTTTACAGAACCCTCACCCCAATTCCTTGGCCTTCTTAGCACCCCCCTCCCCATTTCCTGGCAGGGTCCCTGAGGGCTGAGCAGGAAACTTGTGCCCGGTGATAAGCCAGGAGACAATGCAGAGGGCGCCGCTGGACCGGAGGCGCTGCAGGCGAAAACAACCTCCGACTCAAGGAGCCTGCCGCCGGCTGAGGACCGACCGGGCTGGCCGGGACACCAGAGAGGCCTACGGGGGACGCAGGCCCTAGCCGGGCCTTCCTGCAGCTCACTCCCAGTGGCCAGACACAGTTCCCGCCGGAAACCTGCCGGGGTCCCAGGAGAAGAGTGAGCCGCCTCGCCCTAGGCGCCCCTCGCTCAGGTCCTGCATTTATAATGTCACTTTACAAAGGGGAAGGGGGCAGGGTAAGTCAGTAAGTAGTAAGTTGGACACACTGGGGCCTGGACACAGGTCAGCTAGGAGCTGGAGAGGGCCCCAGGCCTCACTGCTCTGATCCTGGGTGTCCCCCGGACCAGAACCCTCTCAATTCTTCAGCCCTTTTTGCTCCCAGGTGCCACAGGGAGAGGAAAGAGGGGCGGGCGGATCTGAGTGAAGGAACCCAGGGCAGGGAAGGGACCCTTCTGGGCCTCTCCAGACCAACTTGTGGAGCAGGCAAGAGCGAAGGAGAGCGAAAATGGGCTCTGGGCTGGTTCCCCAGGGCTACTATTTTTAGTTTCCCTCTTTCTCTGAGAAACTCCCCCCGCGGGCTTCTCACGCCCCAGGGGCAGCATCGCTGAGCCGCGAGGGAGCATAAGGGCCTCTGGGTAGAACCCGGTCGGGCAGAGCCCAGTGGAGCCGGTATCTCCCAAAGTGCTGACCATCCAGAGGACCATTTAACCCTCAAGTGGCCAGCCAGAGTTTGGCAATCCCCAGCGGGGGTGGGGTGGGGGGGCTGGGGAGAGGTAGGGATGCTGAAGCCTGGACCTTCAGTGCAAAAACTGAGGCTCAGAGTTATCAGAGCTCGGACAGAAAGAGGATGAGTTGCAGGAGAGACACAGATGATCAGATGACGCCCTGGACACTGACTTGAATTTTTCTGCCTTGCTTCAGAGATCCCCAGCAGGAAGGGGGATGGGGAAATTGAGGATAGAATGCAGGAAAAGAGACAGTTGAGTTGGGAAAGGGGGCACTGAGAAGTGGAGGGATCCTACAGCAGGCCACCAAGCCTAGAGGGGCTGGCAGTCTGGTCTTGAGCCCCACTTTGTCTGGGGACCCTAATACTTCCTGCCCTGACACCCTTGCAGCACAGATTGGGCTAAAGAGTACCCGGGTGAGATTTTGATGGTCTCCATCTCAGTCTCCATCACTACAGTTCTTTCCAAGCCTTATTTGCCCTGGAGACTTCCAGCCTGAGAGAAATGAGGAGTTAAAGCTGAGCCGGACAAACCCACCCTTCACCCTCATTCGGGATCCTTGAAAGACAGCAAGAAAGCCTGGGAGGCAGCATGTGAAATGGTTTATAATGAGCTTCTTTCCTGTGGGTCCTTTTCTCCCAGATGTTGGACCGGGCCACCCCAGCTTCTGGGTGCTCCTGGAGGCCTTCACACAGGCCTCAAGCACTTGCCCCAAGGAGGTGGCCTTCCTCTCTGACTCTCTGAGGCCCTCCTCTCTATTTCCTTTGTTCCTTTGGCTCAGGGAACCAACGAGGGGTGATGGACCTCTTGGGGGGGGGCGCTGTCACAATTCTGCTCCTCTAGGCATTCGAACCCCTCCTCCACTTCCTGTGTCCTACATGACCTCACGGTCAAGCTTTGGGGGCACCTCCCTTGATTCCCAGGGCAGGAAGCAGAAGGAGGGGGCCAGAGGGAGGATCCAGGCTTGGGAATTGAGGTGAAGTCAGTGCGTGAGTCAAGCTGGGGTACCAGGGAATTCCCCAGGGGCTCTTGCACATCAGCTTGTGTGTGGGGCAGGGGGCTGGGAGGGGGGCTGGAGTTAAGTCCTTAAGCTCTTTAGCCTGTGTCTCCTCTAGCAGCTCAGCTCATCTGGCTCTGCCCGGTGGAGGTGGGGAGTGAGGGTGAGGAATGTTTCCAACAAACGGTCTCTCCTGCCACAAACATACTGCGCCCAAAGTGGTGGCTGTTCCCCAACACAGGCAACAGAAATCAGCACCAACCAGTGACACCCAACCTAGGGGAAAGTATAAGTGCTGGGAGGGAAAGAGCCAGAGTCCGGATCCTGTCCCACCCAGCTCCTCATCAGCGCCCCAAACCACCCCCTTAGGGTGGGATTCACCCCATCTCCCATCTCATGTCCTCTCCAGGTCCAGGCTTTCACTCACCGAGAGTAGTCAGCCCCAGGAACAAAACCCGCAGCAAGCTGGTCGCAGGAGACCCGGGCAAGGAAATCATGGCCTTCCCTGGCCCCGACGGAGTCAGGGGCGCCGGCTCGGGGACACACCGACCGACAGGTGTTCAGGCTGCCCGGCAGCTGGAGCGGACGTGGGAATCGGGCCACTGATACTAAGGGCGGCTCTGGCCAGAGTCTCTGCAAGTGTGTGCTGGTGGCGGGGTGGGGACCGCCGGGGACTGGGGGGCGGGGCACTCGAGGGGGCGGAGAGGTCGCCGTCCTCCCGGGCGGGGCTCCAGGGTGACCCGCAGCAGGGGGGCGATCCTCGCGCTCCGACGGCCGGATCCCGCGGCCTCCACCCAGTCAGGACGCAGGGTGGGGTCGGGTGAGTCGTGGGGCGCTCGCAGCCGGCGGAGGTCCAGGGCAGAGGAGAGGGTCCTGACCTCTCAGACCACGCCATACCCTTCCTCGTCCGCTGCATGGGCTAGGAAGGAGGGTCAGGAAGTAAGGGAGGTTTGGGGATTGTCCGACGTCCAGGGGCCACCCTAAGCGTCCGGGGGTCCCGCCCCATTAACCGACTGGGGGAGCTTGCGGGTACAGCGTCCTCAGCCGCGTGTCCCCTGGGCCACTGGGGCTCGCAGTGTGGGGGTCGGGGCGGCAGGAAGGGGCCAGAGTGCCGGCCACGCGGGCCCGGTTCTGCTGCCCGAAACGACCAATTTTCCAAGGCCAGCGGCGGGCTGGCCGCGGGATCCGGCCGGGAGAACAGCAAAAGGATGCGGCCGCGGCCGCCCCGGCCGATCCCTGCAGGTGCCGCGGGATCCCTAGGCTGCGGGGCAGGATGCGAGGAGCTGCGGGCGGAGATCGGACCTCTCCGCAGGTTCCCCGAGCCTCCCTAAAAGGCAGACCCGAGGGTCACTCGGAGCTTGTGCCGCAAACCCAAGCAGGGAAACGATTGGCGCAAGGAACCCCAGGTTCTGAGCGGGAAACAGGAGAAAGGAGCCAGGTTCCCCCTCTCAATTCTGAAAAGCCTTAGGCAGACCGGGGAGGAGAAGGCAGCTGCGGGAAGGTAGACTGGACTGAGTCCCTCGGTTTATTTCTGCCCATGTCTTCGCTGCCTCCCATCCCGCCCCCGGCGCGTTCTGATCTTTTAATTCCCCGGACTAGATCATGTTCTAGTGAAATTTAATTTAACCGTCCCTCCCCCACCCCACCCCGCCCCCACCTCCCCACGCCGGTCGGTCAAAAGCTCCTCTGCACCCTCTGGCGGCCGCAGTTCTCTTAGAGAAGGGCGCACACCTGTTCTGTCGGACAGCCAAAATAAAGATGCTTCAAACGTCCCGGCACAGCTCAACCACCGAGTCAAGGTCACCGAGGACAGAAACCATAACAACGAATCCCTGGCGCTGCCTGCTCCAGGTGATAGTCGACTGGGCAGAAAAGATGCCAGGTCTCCTGGATTCCATTTACTCCACATGGTTCTCAGTGTGGTCTTTGAGCCAGCGCTCTCCAAGGTTTTGTTTTGAATACACGGTGCCCCACTGACCCTCTCAGCTCCTTCTTCCTAATATGACCTGCGTGACTGCTCTTTAAATACCTGCCATGCAGTGGCGTTGAGAAGCGGCCATGCACACACTAGACTGCTCATGCAATCCCTGGAATCTAGTGCTCGGCAGCTTAGTGACTGCAAAGGGAGTGGTAATAGGTAACTGCTGGTCTCATACCTTTATGCAGGGCTACAGGCTTGAAACTGTCGACCACGTTGTGTGTGTGTGTGTGTGTGTGGTGGGGTGCTGTTGGTTGGGTTTTTCTAGTCTATCACAGTCATTTTTTTAACTTTAGTCTTCATTGCAAAGCACCTTTTATAAGCATCCCTCCTTTGCTTCCAGGTCAGGATAGGTTACCCCTTCTAAGAGCAGCAGTGAGCTCTTGGTTGTCTCAGGTGCACTAAAGCATCTGATTACAGGCTGTGATCAAGTGCTACCTAACGCAGAACCTCAACATTCACTCTCAGTAGCTAACTATTCAGAATTTGCACCCCAAGTAATTTACATCAGAAGTAAAGACACAAATATTACTTGTCTGGTAACCACCACGGTAATCATTGTTGCAGGCAAGAATATTAATATTATAGGAACAAGTGAATATATAGGGGAATACTTTGTACTGTTTTTACAGTATTTTATAAATCTCAAATTATTTCAATTAAAAGTTTAAGGGAAAAAAAGAGGTAAAAATACAAATAAAGATTCGTAGGCAGCGACTCTCTCCAAGTGACACAGAAACAGCGCTTTCAGGACTCTTTCACTGTTCTCACCCAACAGAAGAATTTTCTAAACTATCTCCTGTTCCAACCACTTCTTTTTTTTCCTGCTGACCCTGAGGGGGTCAAGTGCAGAAGTTAGCAGAGCAGTTCTATTACTTCCTGAAGGTTTTTGCTGAGATGCAGTAATTTGGGGTGAACATTTCTCTTTACCCTTGTGTAAAACGGGAATAGTAGATGATCTGAGTGATCTGGGAGCTGCTTGCACAACAGGTTATCTGCACGAGCTAAGTTTGTATGTTAAAGAGATTTGCAGTTCACTAGTGTATCTCCCCAGAGAAGGCGATGGCACTCCACTCCAGTACTCTTGCCTTGAAAATCCCATGGATGGAGGAGCCTGGTAGGCTGCAATCCATGGGGTCGTGAAGAGTTGGACACAACTGAGCAACTTCACTTTCACTTTTCACTTTCATGCGTTGGAGAAGGAAACGGCAACCCACTCTAGCGTTCTTGCCTGGAGAATCCCCGGGACGGGGGAGCCTGATGGGCTGCCATCTACGAGGTCGCACGGAGTCGGACACAACCGAAGCGACTTAGCAGCAGCAGTAGCAGCAGCAGTGTTTCTCCCAGTCATACATCATCTTTTACCCCTACAGTATTTTAAGATTTTTTTTTTATGTGGACCATTTTGTCTTTATTGAATTTGTTACAGTATTGCTTCTATTTTGTTTTTTGGCCCCAAGGCATGTGAGACCTTAGCTCCCCCACCAAGGATCAAACCCACATCCCCTGCATTGGAAGACAAAGTCTTAAACCCTGGACAACCTGGAAAGTCTCTACAGTACTTTATTTTTAATGCTGATTTTTATATTTGAATGTAGTGTCTCCATTCCCCTGGAATCAGTTATAAGGCTTCATTAAGGTCTAAATAGTCCACTTTTTGTTTTTAGGAAAACTCAGTTATGTGACACCCGGCTGTCCCTTTTTCTGGATTGTTCCAGCCAAAAAGAATAGATATTCAGAATCAGCAAGGTACTTTCAAGTCTCCATTTCCCAATGCTCAGCTTTGTCCTCTTGCCCCGACTCCTCATCCATCCCAAGCCACATGGTGAAAACACAAACACGATCAGTCTTTGCCATATTCTCCATACTGCTCATAGTTGTCTAGCAGTGCCCTGTTCTCAGTAACAGTAGGTAGATCTCAAACATCCTCTCTAAATGTTCCCAAATGTTCTGCCCCTGCTAAGTAACCAACAGCAGTGAGAATTGGGATGGGGAGAAAATGTGTTAGTTTTAGGGTTGACCAGTGGCAGTTTGGGGAATGCCATGTACTACTCCTGGCAATAACGCTTTTTCCTGCAGCACTTGGCACTGATATTATGAGATCATTGCTTCAAAATGGTCAATGTAGCCTTGGTCTTCAGGATAACAATTCCAAGTTCCAAAGAAGAGCTAACTCATGAGAATTTCCTAAGGCCCATTCCTACAGCCTGTGCCCGGCAAGACGTGCTGCAGTCAAACATTCCAGACTATTTATGCACTCTCTGAACTAGCACCCACTTTAGCATCTCATGTCAGGAAACAGTCAACTCCATAAAGCTAGCCTCAAATGACATTAATAAGAGTCATCTCATTGATCATAAGCTCTCATTAGACAAATAAATAAGCACTGACCAACCAGAATGAGGGCTTCCCAGGTGGCTCAGTTGGTAAAGAATACACCTGCAATGTGGGAGACCTGGGTTTGATCCCTGGGTTGGACAAATCCCCTGGAGAAAGGAACGGCTACCTACTCCAGTATTCTGGCCAGGAGAATTCCATGGTCTGTATAGCCAATAGGGGTCACAAAGACTTGGACACGACTGAGCAAGTTTCACAACCAGAATGAGAAAAATTACTGATATAAGGCCACTCAGGCTACAAGAAAGAAACTTTTTTTTTAATCAATATGCAATTTTATCTTCAAGAAAAATGGGGAGAATTATAGCTACTACTTGGACATGTAGACCACTTAAAGTAGAAAACCTGAGAGATGTTGGGGGACTCATTAAAGGTAAATAAATCTAACAAATCCCTGCCTAGAGACTAAAGTATCCCTTCACAACACTACTGGTAAGCTAGTTCTTAGCTGAGTACTAACCTCTATGTGGAGTGCACAGACATCTCTGAAAGATCTGAACATGATAGCCACCCTCCTAATGAATCGACACTTTACCATTTCCTATCCTACGGACCGCTTAAAATCTTTGTTTGGGCGTTTCTCTTAGACCTTCTCTCCTTTTCTAGGCAGTACGATGTCAGTCCTCCACCCGTGCTCTTGAGACAGCTGCCCCCAATTACTCAGTATAAAGATGAGGAATGAAAGTCTCTTGCAAATATGATGTACCGAGGGCCAAAAGGAATATCCTTTTGTAGCTTTTTAAAAAGTAGCACAAAATGAAATGTCCCAGTGACCTTTGGGGCTCTGAAAACGGATAATGACATTGGCCAGTGGGGTGTAGAGAGTGAAGATGAGTAAAGAAGTGAAGCCACTACCCTGCTCTGTTTTGTTCATCCCTTGCAGTAAAGTCAGAGAACAGTCCCACTGCCAGTGAGACCACACTCCGCTACAAAAAGCTCCACTACTACAACGCCAAGAGGCCAGGAATTCCTTTAATTTTTTTTTTTTTTTTAAGTTTTAAATGGTAACACAACCAAAAGTTGGTACATCACAGAAACAGAGGGCTTTGCAGGCAACACTGATTGGGAATAGCAAAACACTTGGTTGGTGAAAAAAAGTGAAACTCTAAATTATATACAATAGTAGCTAAAGGGTAATATTGAAAAACAGTCTTATTCACTGTGACTCAAGATTTTACTTGCCATTATCTATTGCTTATTTATTCAAGGTTGTAAATAATACTTATATAGAGACATAGAGATGTGTAAAAATGAAACATCGTGAAAAAAATACAATTTTTCAATTTCATATGAAACTCAAAGTATAAGTTTTGTCCAATATGGAATGTACCTACATTTGTTTACATTAGGGCTCTAAAATTCATTTAAAAATTGTTTTTTTGTTGTTTTTAAAAAAGAAACAGCTGACCCACCACGCAAGTCTGCTGTGTAGCTTGTTTGCTCAAAATGAGCATTTTTCAGGTGAGGTCTGTGTTCTCTGCCCAAGGTCTACTATGGTTTTTTAGTTGTACTGGCCCGATCGTGGAAAGAGTTTCCATGAAGAGTCGATGGCAGCATCTGGATCAGGGACAGTCTGGGTCACGGGACAGGGGTAGAGAAGAGAGAGGTAAGAGCCCAGATCCTTATGAAGGATGACATTCAGTTGTTATATTTTAAGGGGTACCCGATGGCTTTTTCCAGGCACTCAACTAACGAGCCAGCAGAAAGAAAATCCCTCTCAACTTCTACAAATTTGATGTAGATGGATTTGGGGGACACACCGGGATCCACAATACAGTTCTGAGACAAAAACCCATTTATACCAACCCAATCCTTGCTGAAGGTTTTGGTATTTGCTTGGAAATGTAAAAACAAGCATTGCTGCAGAGTCCTGACCTCAGCGATTCCGAGGTAGCAATAGATAATTCGAGTGGGTTCTATCTCCACCTGCAGTGAGGCTTGTGCTGAAAGGGTTTCCAAGTCAACCCGGCCCTCCTTTCCAGGGTCCAGGGTATGTCGCTCCACATGGGGGGAGGGAGGCCTCTCAATACACTCCTCGTAGCCAATGGCATAGAGACCCGGGCTTTTGGGAATGCCTCCTGGCAATAAATACTGAACCACATTCCCACCAGTTGGTTTGGAGTGGGCAATGGGGATCCAGTCAATTTCCATGTGCAGCTCCAGGCACCTAGCTTCGCTGATAGTGATCTCCAGAAATTTGTAGTATACATTCTTCCAGTTCATTTTCTGCACCCGGGTCATGATGATCCGGCCCTCGGGCTTCTCAGAATTGAAGTATTCCCGGAGTCGCTTGCCAAGGGGCACCTGGGAGCTGATCTCAGCGTAATGGTAACGGATGTCCTCTTTCCAACGGGTGTTGTAACCGATTCCAAAAATGGCCAGTTTATTAGAAAGGTGAAGCCTTGAAAAGTCTGTCCAGCTCTGAAACAGTTCCCATTTCAACTGTACTGATTCCAAAATTTGTACAATATTCTGCATGATGTCTCTTTTCCTAGAAAGAGAGATAAAAGTCAGATTCCTCAGGTGTCTAGATGAGCACTGTCCAACAGAACTTTCTGCAATGGTGGAAATGTTCTATGTCTGTGCTGTCCAGTATGTTAGCCATTGCACGGAAATGTGGCTACTGTGAGTGAGGTATTAAGTTCTTAATTAGCTAAAAATTACATTTAAATCACCACAGATGGCTAGTGGCTACCATATTGGACTGTGCAAGTCCAGATAATCATAGTATTAAAATCTGAGACATGCTTACCCCGATGAAGTTTCTAGAACCAGTGATAAACTGCTTTCCATTATTCCATAGTCTAGTTGTATTACACTTAGTAACTATTGACACATAAGACCCTAGGATTTCAGAAACTCAAGAATAATGTGTGTGTGTATATAATAGTGCATATGATGGCCTTCGGACCTATCAAAAGTAGGTGAAGAATGCTGCATTCAGAAAGGTAAACAGAATCACTTAAAAGAATGAACAGATTAATTTCTAACTCGGAAATTCTGGAAGTTAAGGAAGTCCGACCCATACATGCTGGCCATAGGAAAACATGAAATTGATTACGACTATTGATCTGAATTTTCCAAACCAGGCTTCAGCAGTATGTGAACCATGAACTTCCGATGTTCAAGCTGGATTTAGAAAAGCCAGAGGAACCACAGATCAAATTGCCAACATCCACTGGATCATCAAAAAAGCAAGAGAGTTCCAGAAAAACATCTACATTTGCATTATTGACTATGCCAAAGCCTTTGACCGTGTGCGTCACAACAAACTGTAGAAAATTCTTCAAGGGATGGAAACACCAGACCACCTGAGCTGCCTCCTGAGAAATCTGTATGCAGGTCAAGAAGCAACAGTTAGAACTGGACATGGAACAACAGACTGATTCCAAATAGGGAAAGGAGTACGTCAAGGCTGCATATTATCACCCTGCTTATTTAACTTATATGCAGAGTACATCATGAGAAACGCTGGGCTGGATGAAGCGCAAGCTGGAATTAAGATTTCTGGGAGAAATACCAATAATCTCAGATATGCAGATGACACCACCCTTATGGCAGAAAGTGAAGAAGAACTAAAGAGCCTCTTGATGAAAGTGAAAGAGGAGAGTGAAAAAGTTGGCTTAAAACTCAACATTCAGAAAACTAAGATCATGGCATCTGGTCCCATCACTTCATGGCAAATAGATGGAGAAACAGTAGAAACAGTGGCAGACTTTATTTTTTTGGTCTCCAAAATCACTGCAGACGGTGACTGCAGCCATGAAATTAAAAGACACTTGCTGCTTGAAAGAAAAGCTATGACCAACCTAGACAGCATATTAAACAGCAGAGACATTACATTACCAACAAAGGTCCATCTAGTCAAAGCTATGGTTTTTCCAGCAGTCATGTATGGATGTGAGAGTTGGACTATAAAGAAAGCTAAGCACTGAAGAATTGATGCTTTTGAACTGTGGTGTTGGAGAAGACTCTTGAGAGTCCCTTGGACTGCAAGGAGATCCAACCAGTCCATCCTAAAGGAGATCAGTCCTGGGTGTTCATTGGAAGGACTGATGCTGAAGGTGAAACTCCAATACTCTGGCCACCTGACATGAAGAACCAGCTCATCGGAAAAGACCCTGATGCTGGGAAAGATTGAAGGGAGGAGGAGAAGGGGATGACAGAGGATGAGATGGTTAGATGGCATCACTGACGCAATGGACATGAGTTTGAGTAAGCTCCGGGAGCTAGTGATGGACAGGGAAGCCTAGTGTGCTGCAGTCCATGGGGGTCGCAAGGAGTTGGACACGACTGAGCAACTGAACTGATCTGATTCAAAAACATGAGAAAAGGGTATTTTCCTCTATTTGTCTAAAATACATTACTACTCCCAAATTTAAAAAAACAGTTTAGCACAGAATTAAGATCTGAAAATTCAGATGGAAAAGCCCCATTACTAAGCTTCCGTTTTAAGAGAGAAAAATTCCAGATAATGAATTGAGATCGTCCTAAAATGTATTTTTATAAAGGGAAGCCAAAGCATGAAAATTATTTCAATTTTGATTTGGACAGTTAACAGAATAAGACAAAGTGCAGGGAAATTCTTGTTTCAAATGCTGCTTAATTCAAGTAATTCCAACTGACACTCATAATGACTTATACAGATATGAGGATATTTGTTTCTCAGGGCACAACTCTGATATCGGAAGACTGAAGTTTGTTAAAGGGTAACTTGGCAGCAAATAATCACACTCTACATCAATCACAAAAATACTCAACTACCACATTCACATATAATCAAAAGCAGGCAAGAAAAGAGGGGGTAATGGTGGTTTGTGAACAGCTTCTTGGTAGAAGACAGACTGTACACTTTCCTCTTAAACTCTCGAATCTTCTAGAAGAGCTTTTGGAACAAACTAGGGGATCTTCCACATAGCCATTCTCTCTTACTTTCCTTTACTTTCTTTCCAAGATGACAAAGAGTGAATGTTTTGTTATCAGTTTTCTTGGTCCAGTTACTGTCCTGGACTCACCCTCTGCACTTCAGTTTGTCTAGAAAGCTACTCAAGTACTTTGGTGGCCATGCAGATGAAATCACTGCATTTCTGGGGACTGTTCCTCTTCTCAGAGTGCACAAAGGCACTCGGTCACTTTGCTAATGTTGAGGATGTGGTGTCTGTGAGGCTAAGATAGAGGACCATATTTCTGCATGGGTCGATGCTGTAAAAAAGAAATCCCTGTTCAACGCTACCATTCTTCCTTGTCCTCTCTTAAAATATTGTCCTGATCTCAACAAAGACTGGGCTAAGGAGGTGGGATGGAGGCCAGAGACTTTTGTCTGTTCTGTTCACTGCCGTATCCCAATGCCTGACATACAGTAGGTATTTGATAAATAAGGGGTGACTCTTCTTCATGGGTGAAGGATGGTATAATTGACTGGTGTAAAAGAATGTATCAGTTAGTTCAGGGGAATTCCACCAGAACTGGAGAGTGAAAAAATCCAGTGCCCAAATGAAGTTGTCATATTTGGCACTGTCACAGCCCTAAGTCAGCAATAAGGAACAGTTCTTAGGAAACTGGTACACTGGGAAATGAGTCGCCTCTTAGGACCCACTCACCCTATGGGCTGAATCCTGGAGAAACAGCCATGCTGGACATTTCTGCAGAGTCTGCCAGTTTCCTGCCCCACTGATCTGATCTCAGCCTGGAAGTTCCCTGGGCTTAAGCCTCAGACCAGCTTTTGACAGCTGTGGAACACAGCAAGAACTAGACCCAGCTATTTAAACAGTTCCTGAGAACTGTCTGCTGTATTTCTGAAGTTCCAACTAGGAAAAGTTCAGGGGGGTCTGAGACTGGTGACACCAATTCTGTGAAGCTTGAGTTCATCTCCAGTTACATTAGTTGGCCTGCCCTGTAGTTCCTAAGAATTTACTTTCTGATTCCCAAACTGGAATATTATAACCTGGGGTCCCTAACTTCTGGGAGCTAATGCCTGATGATGTGAGGTGGAGCTGATGTAATAATAGTAGAAATAAAGTGCACAATAAATGTAATGTGCTTGAATCATCCCAAAACCATCCCATACATCCTGGTCAGTGGAAAAACTGTCTTCCACAAGACTGGTCCCTGGTGCCAAAAAGGTTGGGGACAGCTATAATTTAAGTGTTCCTCTGGCCCTCCTATCATTTCACGTAACCCCAGACAATCTCTGGGCCCTGCACTTCATCTCTGTGTCATATTTAAACATCCAAATGCCATATCCACACAAATACCACAGACACACTTATTTTCATGTATCTATCTCTTGTCATATAAAAAATTCTCCGCATTTTTGGATTAGCCACTGGAAAACTTAGGCTAAGAAGATGAAGAACAACGAGACATGCTCCCTCAGTGGCATGGCAGGTTCTTTACTGTCTGAGCCACCAGAGAAACCCCTAACTTCCATAGCACGTCTAATTACAGCAAGACTTTTGTCATTAAACTTAGGTATTTACACTTTTTAGAAAGGGGGAACATCTACTTACTGTGCTTCTTCAGAAGACTCTTGTTTTATTTTTAATGTTCTCTTTGTGACAGGTATTTCATCTGAAAAACAGAGGGTTTGCAAACATTATATTTCCCTAAGTGGTGACATGTATTTATGTAGATGAGTAGCTGTAAGTTTACTGCTTGTTCCATACTTTCCAATGCGAGAACTTAATTCTAGTGTCAAACATGGTCCAATGCCAGATTTATAATGTAACTCATATATAATGAGATGCATATATTTATATACAAGATCAGAAACCAGCTCTGTGAGTATAAAGTTCTTCAAGGTCACTAGTGGATTTCTAGCTAGGAGCTTAAAGCTTAATTTCATGGCAAACATGATTTTTAAAGGAATGAGAATGAAAATAATTTTGTTTTATTTAGATTTTCTATGTAGGTTTTATAGAGCAATTATTCGCCCCCAGCCCAATATCAGGATCAATATGCTCTACATGTTATTTTTGTCCCAAAGGTTTGGGTGGCTTAACTCTCTCCAGCAAAACCAGAGTTATAGGATGCCAAAGTAATTTAGACCTTAGAACTGTTTTGAAATTAAGAGGCAGTGATCACTTAGCATCTGCCTTTTCCTTCCAGTAATCAATTCTCTTACATAGTGTCAGTCTTACGGTTTTATAACCACTTTCTTTGCTCCTTCTCTCTTTCAATATTTTAAGATTTTTTTTTTTTTTAGGAACAGCATTTGAAAGAAATAGTGGGTTGGCCAAAAAGTTCTTTCAGGTTTTCCACACCATTTTATGAAATAATCCAAATGCATGTTTTGGCCAACTCAATATTAGTATTTAATCCTTTTTCTTTTGAATTAGCATTTCTTTGTCATAGGAGGATCTGTAAAACAGTGCCCGTGGACTTTTGACTTAAGCTGGGGAGGCACATTTATAGAGCCAATTCTACTTATCCTTCCTGGGGGCTGCCCGAGTGCTTCACTAGAGAGTAAGAACACTCACTTACAAGTGAGCACTCATTACACAACTTGCTATGAATGTACAAAGCCTGCAGCAGACACTTGATTAGTACTGGCAAATTATGAAAACTAAAACCAGAACATTTACTGCAAAAAACAAAACAACCCCACTACATATATATATATATATATATATATATATATATATACACACACACATATACACACACACACCCTCTTAATTAGTCCATACAAATTTACATTTCATGGCCAGGAGTTCTATTTTCCATTTTTAATGTAAAGATAGTGAATAAATCATTCCAGCTATTGTTGGGATGGGAGCCTTTATGAAGTCGGAAGGAGTATGATCCCTGATGAAGTTCAATTATCAGCTCCTTTCAAACCAAGGCTTTCCTTCATTTATGGTTTAGACTGAAGCCTGGAAAGGGACCTTTGGCAAATTACAAACAGGGGTAGGGGAAAGTTTTGGGGATAAAAGAAGGAAATGACAGTTATATCTATACCGGGAGTTGAGCCAGGAGTCAATACTCTTAGCAGTCACCTTAGAACAAAGAGGTGCAGGATATTTTTAACTGCATAGCCTGTCACTGAGCTTCCCTGTGCAGCCCAGAATTAAGAATTCTTGTGTGTCTTTAGGGACTTTGTGGAACTCAAGGCACCAAGCCCCAGCGGGCAGTTTAAGGCTAACTGAAGGATACCCAAACTGCCCCAAACAGACACTGGCTCTATGTGTTGTGCTACCAATGGGAATCGTAAAAAAAAGGTGTTACAGATATGAAACACCTGAGCACAAGTGAAGATATGTACAGACACACACACATACACACTGCAAGTATCACAGACACTGGCTTTCTTACCCAATTCCTGATCTGTGGGGTAGCCGTGGAGATCCTGACTGTGGTTTCCCCAGTCCTCCTGTGAATACTCCTCCATAGTGCTGCCATCTGACTCCAGCTCCTGGTACAAGCCACTACTGTTAATAAGTACAGGCTGGCAGGGCTGAGCATCCCATCCTCCCTGACCAAACACCTGTTCCAACTGTTCAAATGTGTAACTGCTCTTTCTTTTCCCAACACCATGTTCTTTCACCCGACTGTAACACCTGCGAAGGGTCTAAGACACAAAGTCTTTTGTTATTCCTTTAAAGCTGAACTTCCTCTTCCAGGTACGGACCACAGATATTAATTACTATTAGACAGACACGGACAGACAAACACAGACACATTGTTACAGGAATGCTAGATTTTAAATTCATTATTATATTAGAAAAAAAATGACTAATTTAGCATTTACTCAAACATGTTATAATTTAAACAATTATTTTGCAATTAATTATCCATTAAACAACAAGAAACATTACAACATTATTGCATGTATCCCATACACATATTTTTATACCCCCCACCCCCATTTTAAAAGAATAAGAAAAAAAAAAAAAAAGAAAACAAGAAATACCAGCCAGCCAATAGGATGCACACCTGCCACAGAAAAGAAAGAGCTGCTGTTGTGCCCAGAATTTGGAAAAAGTGAGGGGAAGGAGGACAGAAAGAAGAATTTCCCAAAGCAAAGAATGTACCCTTCCTTATTCTTGATTAAGAAGGAATATAGGGTAAAAACAATTGCCTAAACGAATTAGCTAGTGAAACAAATTACTTACATAGTCCATACTCCTTACTAACTCACTCTGTCTTTGGGGCAGTTGCTAGAATCGAATTTAAAAGAGATCAAATCAATAACGCTACAGATGCTCAGTCTCAAACATCAATCATCAAGAAACAACAAGACACTAATACCAACATCTAACAATTAGCCAATGATAATACTAGCCTATTCTACCAACTCAAACTGCCAGCCCAACACCAACAAACGAAGCCCATCGTTTCTTTGGGGTGGGGTCACAGAAAGTGAGGTAGAAGGGTGTTATTTCACTCCTTTTTATGCTTCGTGGTACACAGCGAATAACATATCCTTATGCAAGTCCACAGATAAAACCTGTATAATTTTATTACCTTGCACAACCCTTCAACCTGCTTCATGGTCTTCTAATGCATATTTCTGATAATTAACCCAGTTTCCTTAATGGTATATCTTATGCTAGCTTACATGATATTTCAAAAGATAAATCAAGGATTTAGTCCCAGGCCTTTCGCCTCAGTTCCAAATTTAGTTTAATTATATTCATTCTCTGTCCCATCTCTGCCTCCTTTTGTTCCTTCTAATCTCCTTTCTACTTTACTGGGTTTTACTCTTGAGAATTTTCACGGCAAACAAGACTCTTTTTCTCCAAATGCTTTTGAACTCAACTGTGCCAAAGCAGCTTACCTTAGACTTAATTTACACACGTCAGCCAGACTGTAAATTTCTCCTGAATGTGAGATGACTTTCCATAACCCAATACCTCACCTACTCTCGCCAAAATCAAACAACTCTGAATAATCTTCATGGAGCCTCCTCGAAAGTTCAGTACTGTTAAATCTCAGTTGACAAACTACTGGAAGACACTCTGTCAAACACTGCGGATCTCTCCCTTGAGGCCAGAAATCCAGACGGGCAAAGGGAATAACAAACACGAAACACACATGACGATCTTCCTCCGACACAGAGCAGCGATTAAGAGTTGTCCATCCTGAAACCAGCCAGCCTACCCCCTGCAAAAGCACCTGCCTCACTCTCCCTTTCCGGAGATTTCTTTTGGTGCTCGAAAGGATGCCTTAAAGAAGTGAGGTTTCTGATCATACACTCTTTAAAAGTGTTTCTTCTTCCTCTTTGTAAAGGATATTCACAAGTACATAACACATAACTTTCTGGAACAAATCGGCAATGAACCTGGGAAATGTGTCATAGGCAACTCTTCAAATGGGAGGGGACAAATGCCTCCAGCTGACTTCACGTGACTTTCTATACCCCATTACCCAGCACCCTCTGCCCTCCTTGCCGGGACTGGAATTTGAATTGCAAACATCTGCCAATTTATTTTTATCTCACAACGTCTACTTTCTGCCTCCAGGAACACCCCAACTGCACTTTTCAGCTCCTTCAAGAGCCGTAAATGGAGAGTCCCAGCCTTGCCCCTCTCCACTTTCAAGGCCATAAATGGAGACGGGAACCATTCCGCTCAGTGCTCACTGCTTGCTGGCTGCCTGGAGCACGGCGCTCCTCACACAGAGAGCCCCGGTGGATCTGCCACTGAGGGTCATTTCGGAAGTCAGGGAGTGAAACTAACACTCCTCTGAAGGAATGTGCCACACTTAGACGTGACCAAGGCGTGAGTAAAGCGACCAATCTTTGACACTACATTCGGTGGGAAACTACAGAGAAGATTTACTTTCTTTGAAACCATCAAATAGTGCTTAACATTTCACTTCTTCTATGTATGAATAAGCAAACCAGCAGTATTTAAGGGTTCCAGATATGGAAGAACAGTCAGATGATATATTTTATATTCTATCCCCCCCAAAAAAGTCTAACAGATCCTGTCACCTCTTACTTTGCAGTGTAATTTTGAAATACACTTTGGTAGTGTAACACGCTGAAAGGTAAAATATCTATTAGGTGTCTGAATGAAAAATGTTTGGTGACATCTAGATCCATAAGATGGGAATTTGATGTATTGAAACAATGTTAAAAAGATTTCCAACTCTCTGGAGACATAAATACACAAAAGAGGTACCTTCTGGGTTCAGTGAAGAACACAGATCCAAGCAGAGGCTGTTTAAATAGCATGTATCAACTGAGATAGAAAACAAAGCAAGAAACATCAGCTTGACTGCTACTTTAACAACACTGGGATTTAGATAAACTCGAGGGACTTTAGAAATGGACAGAAAGGACATGCGGAGGCCTTCCAATCCTTATCATCCATAATAAATCAAAAGATGTTACACTTTCCACACTCTAAATGATTAACCAAAGCACAAAATTAAGCGATTGTATGTCTGTGTCAACAGTCCTCAATAAACCAACTGAACATCTACTATACATCTTAGATTAGATAATGCTATGGTATCAAGGGAAAACGAAGTCTTGCCTCCCATTTTGGAAAGCTGTACCAAGCCCAACAAGAACCTCAATTCAGCTCCCTTTGAGAACCATTTCCTGTTCTACACAGAAACCTTGTTTCCCTTCCTTTCTTCCTTTATCTCACCCATCTTACAAATTCAGAGTCACTTGGCTCTAGCATTTTTCAAAAAATTAAGACCTCAGAGAGAAAAGAATTTGCTTAAAATTATTAAAGACTATTCTATTCACAGTTAGAAACATCCATGGTAAATCTCTACTACTGTCTCCCCCAGGAGTTATGAGATAATACTATATCCTGAGTGAAGTCACATGGATAGAAATCAAGAAAACCTGGATAGAAGAACTAAAACAACTTGACCAGGTGGTCAGATCAGAGAAATCCAAAGGTATCTGATTCAGAAGAACTGCCAAGTGAATGCATGATAAATCCCCAGTGTCAAGTGTTCAACGACTCCAAAAGAAAAAGAACCAGAGAGAAGTAAGAGATGTCCCATTACCAAAGCATGAAGAAAAAATCAGATGGCTGACAACTGACAATTCATAGACAGAGGGAAGGTTTTGCCGAAGTTTAAGATTACAGTGAGAGGAAATGAGAGAATAAAAGATGACATTCATTGTGGATGAATGTAAGGGGAGTCTGGGGGGTGGGGAGCGGGGCAGGTAAACAAAGGCAGGAGCTTTAAGATTGGCAGGATTGGGGGTTTAACGGCAGCAATGGCAGAGAGAGACCCAGGGTTACAGTACACGTAACATTAAATACAGTGCACGATGCAGCTATCTTGCCAAAGTAAGTAAATCCAGTATTGGGTTGTATAAGCAGAGGAATCACATGTAAGCTATGGAGGTGGCTCTTCCTCTCTATTCAGCACCGGTGAGGCCACAGCTGGAACACAGCATTCAGTTCTGGGCATCGAACCAGCTACAAGAGAGGGAAATTGCAGAGTTCAGAAAAGGGCAAATAAAATAATGAAAGGCTTGGAAAATAAGATCTTTAAGGAGGGCCAGTGGTTTCATCAAAGCCCTTCCTGACATTATATAAGCTACTCTGGGGGTCAAAAATTAAGGCTTCTTTTTATTTCAGTGTCCTCCAACTCCCCTTTGGCTTTCAGGAAGGGGGCAGAATAGAACTCCTCCCTGGTATGTCAGAGCAGGAAGCAGGCTCAATAAATTACATGGGCATACGCCACCTAATTCTGCTACTGGCTCCATCATTTTTTCAAAACGTGCCCCATTTCATACAATCATAAAATCATCACCATGACAAAATCACTGTTCTGACAGAACTGTCTGTAACTGGAACAGGGTCTATAACAGGGAGGAATAGAGATAAGGCATATCGCCATATGATGTTTTGTTTAGAAAACACTGGCACGATCAGTCTAAGATGTCAGATGAAAAAACAGTCAAATTGCAGGGAGGACAGCTTAGTTATAACAGCAGGAAACAATGTTATAAGAAAAAAACAAGCAGTGAAACAGATTTTCAAATGTGGTTGTCAAATTAGCCATACTAGAAATGGCTTACAGTTTATCTTAACCCTCTGCCAACTAATATGATAAATTTAAGACTCTTTAACCCAAATGATTAAATAAAGGATACACTTATTTGGAAACAAAGTCTTAAAAATCACATACTATATTTCCACAAGCAATAGAGGAAATGACACTAGGTGCAAATCTCTAGCGATTGTTTATAAAAAGTGCTAAAAACAATACTTCAGCCTAAGCTGATGTGTACTGTAAAGCAAAAGAAACAGATCTATCATCTTTTAAACTAAAGCTGCTGCTTTACTGTGTTATAATTAGTTGCTCTTAGTTAACTGAGGCAACAGAACAATACTGAGTTTATTTCAATATTTCTAAGAGAGACTCAGAATTTCTTAAATTAGTTTGATTTTCCTACTGTGAGCACAAAGGCAGTGGGGGGGGGGAGTTTGAAATGGCAGACAACTATAAAAACATTTCTGCACACAGTAAAAGGAATATTAAGAATATAGCATAAATTTATATATATATATATGTATGTATACATAGACAGTGTTGTAACTAATGACGAGGAAATCAGTTAAAGCAAAACCCATCTAAGGTCCGTGTAATTTTTACTACCTGTTTTCTTACATTTTCTGTATGTTAAAATTTGGCAAATTGACTTGCCAATCACCTAATCCTTCAAACCAAACTAAGTCATTTAAAACCAAAGCAATCAACCAAACACCCCAACAAAAGAAAACCAAAAAATACAACAGCACTTGTTTCACACTCCCCAGTTCTTAGCACTATAGAAGATCTGACAAGTGAGAAATCTTTATTCTCAAGATGCCCCTTTCCTCTCTACAGCAGAGGTGCTTTTTTGGGTCCTGGATCCCCTCCTCAGAAGAATACCTGTACAAAACTGTTCTATACAACATCAAGAGGCACATGGACTCCCTGAAGAGCTCACACAAGAACCCTAGGTTAAGAAACTCTGCTCTATGCCACGTGGATTTTTTTCTTCCACAAAAGAATACATAACATATTAGTCAGAAATCCTAAAATAAGGTAGACTTGGTCTGTGTTTTACGTTTTACCAGAGAGGCTGAAGACTGGGGCCAATTCAAATACAATTTCTCCAGCTTCCTCAGAATCCTACTCATTTAGATAAAGCAGCCTTACTATTTTCTTTAAGACGTAAATTAGCAAAATTCCCATTTCTTGAAAGAAACAATTTCTATAGGTAAAAGCATACAAAGGTATCAACTTACTCTTCACAAAAATATAGCACTTTTTTTCTACCTACTGGGAAAGAAATGTTTTTCTGTGGTGGCAATGAAACAGTAATAAATGATTCATAAGTTATGCTATCTGTTCCAGCCCTATCACAAAGTACTTGATCATTCATTATCTGATTAACTTATCAGTTGAGATTCTAGGTAAATCACCTAAGGTAACCACTTAGACCAGGGAAATTCACACACCTAGAAACAAGTATAGGAACATTAAGTCTTGACCGCCTTCCTTAGAGGACAACGGCTAAGCCTTAACATCTCCCCACTTTAATAGCCTAAAGGGACTCCAAGGAATAGGCAATGTCTACAGGAACTCAATCCTCAACTCCATGGGATCAAAGTTGATCTGTTATTCCACTGAAACCATCATGGTCAGCGATGCCTTCCTAATTACTGAGAACAATGGTCCTCAAACTTTGTCCTTAACTCATCTGACTTTCTTGCGGTGCTTGATACTATTTGTTACCTATCCCTGTCACTATGCTTGCCAAGTGCCTCTTTTGTAAAATTGCCCGTAATGTAATGATTGACAGAGAGAGGGTAGGGCTGCCCAAGGCTCTGAGAGGAAACCAGGTACAACTTCCAAAACCTTACAGAAGTTATGAATGGAAAAGAACTCAAGATCATCTAGTGCAACGTCCTCATTTAACAAATGAGGAGCCAAGGCCCCAAGACAAGTGTTCCTTCAGAAGGGATCTGGCATGTAAAAATTACCAAATGACACTCTAAAATGTTACTGTATCCTAAAAAAGCTATTTCACTAGATTGTAAATTCAAAGGGGCAAAGGCTGTCTGCCTTGTTCCCTGTTTCCTGGAGCCCAGAATAGTGCCTGTCATGTAAGGATTGTTCAGTATATGTTTATTAAACAAATTAAGGTAATTTTAAAGTATTAAATCACTTGCAAGAAGGTGAAAATCTTAGCAAAGAAAATGGGGAAATTCACTGTATAAACATACAATGCATTAAATGTATTAAAGGCAATAAATCCAAGGCAGGTAGGAGTCCTAAAACCTTTTGAAAAGAGCAGGAGTGGCAAAAAGTATACAATGCAGATACTGCTATAATTAGCAGAGCAAACTAATTTCTTTGCAATACAGGAGGACTAACTGCAGAGGGCAAGGCTATTTTAAAATACCTACCATTCCTATTAGACTTTTCTTTGGTGGGGGATGTGGGGTGGTGGGGCAGGATGGATTGCCTGCCAAATACAGCTCTGTAAACCCTGTCCAAATTTTATTATTTCTTATGCTTACAAATTAAACAGTGAAGAATATTCTTTGACAGTAGTTCAGTTAAAGATACAAAAGGGAAATAAGACTCGATTGCTTCCTGGATTCTAACAGGGCCAAACCCAAGAATGACCACCAGAAAGCAAGAGCTCTTACCTCTCTAGCGCCTCAGTCTTTGTGGCGAACTGTCCAGGATCGAGTTCTATCAGCTGCACTTCATCCCAAACTTGGCTATCAGTGACTCACTTTTGTGTCTATATCTGATCAGTGTGTCTTTATGAGGGAGAAATTCTTACATAGAACAAATCATTCAGGAAACTTTCTCAGTGAGTATGCTAAGCTTTCTAGCTTCCTCCATGCTAGCAGCTGAGGGTCTTACCCATTCTGAGTAAGAAGAAAAAAATCCCTCGAGGAGGACAATACTAATTGTCAAAATTAAACATCTTCCATTGCTCAAGAAACTAAACTCATATGGCTATAAAGCTTTTAACTCTACACTGTCTATAAATCATACGGATACTGATACAAAACCTCATCTTGGCCGCAATACTAGATAAACCATACCTATCTGCATGGTCAGTTTTAAGGGCGTCTTTGGGATACAAAAGTCTTTCTAGATATGGAATCCTCAAGGGTTTCTCTATTTAAGACAAGTAAAAAAAAAAACAAACAAACAAACTAGAGTTTACTGAACTACTTAATTATTTCAGACGTAGGCAACAGGCAGGCAGTCATCAAACCCAGTCAGATAACACTATGTATCTAGAACTTCCCCCACCCCACCCCCAACTTGAAAGGAAAAAAAAAATCAGTTGTTTCAAAAAGCACTGACTTGGAGGAGAGGTTATTTTCATCTGACCTCCTATATCAGCGCTGACGTTGCTACATTAGCATCTCTCTTTGTTGAATCTTTTCTCAGTACTTCACATCCCAGGGCACCACCTAAAAGTAGTATTTGGATGATGTTAAAATGGTAGCTTTTATTAGTATGTGATAACTAAAAAACACATTCAAGAGAATTATCTAAAATCTCTCTAGGATAGCGGTGAGAGCCATTCATCTTTAAAGTCCTCTCTCATACAAACATCCTGCATTAAACGCTGACAGCTCCATAATCAACAGTGTCTAAAAGTTAAGCACGACACACGCACATGAGCACACGTGTTCCAAACATCCTCAGAGCATCATCCTTACAACAGTGTTCTGCTTCCCAAACACAAGTACTTTCTTCGATTCATGAGACCAATGTTCAGGCAGACCAGGCTCCCCTCTGAAAAAGGCCACTTGATCTGTTTCATAGGGTGACCATGTGATTCTCAATTTTGCAGTTATCTTCTTGCTGAAAACTACCATCTATGATGCAAAGATAACTTACAATAGTTTTTTTTTTTTCCCCCATTAGTAAATTTTAGGTATTTGGTTGTGAAAAAAATAATAATTTGGACATCGAGATAAAATCACCTAAACAGTAAGATTAGAAATCCTCCAGAGATACCCGGGTACAAGCATTAGGTTAAGATTCAGTTGACTATTAAAACCTGGTAAATATTATTTCAAAAGGGTTTTTTCTTTCTGCATTTACAGGGTATAAGCTATAGGTCCCAAATGCATGAAAATAATATATTTTCATATCTTGACATATAAACTTTCTATGAAAAATCTGAAAATAAGCCTGCTTTAAGTTTGTGCACCTGTCTTTGAGCAACTTGAACTTACTGAGAAACTTGTTGCAAACTCAGAAAATCTACTGTGACACTTTTTATAGCTCAGTTGGTAGCATTTTTATATTTTATTCTTACCTTTATGAGGACTGCTAAAAGGAATTACCATATGGAAAAAAAGTCTGTACCTTCTACAAAAATCAGACATTGTCCAAAGGTGGCTCAATGTCCCATGCAATGAAAGGAAACCATAACTAACATTTTCTCAGTCTCTACCATGTGCTGAGAGTTGGGGGTCAGCAGGTTACATTTATTATTTCTACTTTTTACAATGATGTGAAAAGAGAGGGTCCCAGGAAAGACACTGAGGAGGCTGTGCAGGACGTTTACAGCGGAGAGCTCTTCAGAACAGCATTTGTGAGCACAGGACGGGGAAGAGAGAGGTGAAGTAACTCACGGCTGCCGCAGAGGTCTTGGTTAATCCTAAAGTGAAGTATGGAATGTAATACTTTAGAGCTCCCTTAAGGCAAGGCGGCTGGGCTTTTGAATTTCAGCACTGACCAGTCACTGAGTCCAGGCTGCCAGTGGAGAGGGAGCCTAGCCATGGGCAACCAGACATTCCTGGGAGGGTTCCTTCAGGAGGGTTCCTTCAGGAGGGTTCCTGAAGCCATCACCACTCAGGCAGCTGGTGGGGACGCGCCAGCGGCTCACTCCCCGGGGGAGGGATCCGGGCAGTGTATTACTATACACAGAAGACACGTCATGCTGCCCTATTTAACAGAAAAGAGAACGAAGAGAAAGGTAAGAGCTTATCCAAGGCCGCTATCAGTGTCCTTAATGAAAATTCATCTTAGGTTTTAGAACGAGGACCTTGTGTGCTTCCCTTCTGCAGACAATGAAAAGTACAGAAAATCACTGTAGTTACCTTTTCGCCATAGTTGCCGGGAAGTTTACAGCCCATTTTCATATTTAGCTGAAGTGACCACATTTACCTGGGTTACTGCTATACTCCCTGCACTCGCTTGATTTCTCACTTCTTGAGTCTATTTCGAGCTTTCTTCATCTGCAGTCTCCTTTTTTGTATATTTATATCACGCATTACGGAACAGTCCATCCCACCCTCCTCACCTCTGAGGAGAGCACTCAGTCATTCACATGTTAGGTGAACAAAGGCAGGCGTAAAGCAATGCTCACTCTGCGGTCTCCCTCAATAAGCCACATCCTTATCCACTTTTACTGTCAAAAAGCTCATTCTACCCTGTAAATGTTTTTCCTTCTTTAACCTCAAACTTAATTTCTTTAAGAAGAGCTGGTAGTCCAATAAATACCATCACACATATAAAGGCCTGAATGAATGACTGAATGAGCTGTCTACAGTGGAAGTCTTATTTATGTTTCAACACTTCGTTTTAAATTCTTGGGACCTTCAGATCAATGTTTCTCATTATGTTCATAATCTTAGGATACCATGAATTATCTGCAAGGATTTTTAAAATTTGTGTTTCCATTTCTATGACAAGAAACATATATGAGCCCTATGAGGTCCATCTGTGTGTTGCTGTGTGATTCTGGCATTTCTGAATTTATGATTTCATTGTTGCCAAAATACTGTTTCAACTGTTAAATTTTAATAAAGGTGGACGGATAATTCACAATGGGGCAATATAATCAAGTGGTTAAAAGTGGAGTCAGACAGTCTAGCTTCACCACCTGCTAGCTCTGTGACGTTAGAAAAACTAATCGCTCTGCACCTCAATTTCTCTATCTGTAAGGTGGGGCTGGTAACAGTCTCTCCATCATGAAGTGAAAGTGACAGTTGTTCAGTCGTGTCCAACTCTTTGTGACCCCATGGACTGTATCCCGACAGGCTTCTCTGTCCATGGGAATTCCCAGGCAAGAATACTGGAGTGTGTTGCCATTACCTCCATCATAGATTTGTATTGCATAAAAAAAATTTAGAGCATTTAAAACAGTGTTTGCTTAGTAGCTTGTACTCAGTAAATGTTAAATATTTGTTATTATTACAACAAGAATAGTCACACCACCTGGAAATCAAGGTGCCTTATGTGAAGGTTAGTTCAAGTAGAGAAAAAGTAGTAGTGAAGCTTTATCATTAAGCACATGATAATAACAAACTCAGAAGAACCTTACTATAGCAATCAGTGTCAGAACCTTGTTTAGAAAAGCAAGTAACTTTCAGCTAAACATCACCCAATATAAAAGAATGCTCACTTCTTTATTAGCACTTAAAGTGTTGTACCAAGTTTTGTTTGACAACATGTGAAATCTTTAAGTATTAATAAAAGGAGTTTATACCTAGACTTAGGTTTGTTACATATTTAGGTAACATTGTTAAATGAATATGTTATTGCCCATACATTATTCAAGTTTCACCAACACCTGGCTGTGTCATCCTAACTTCAACTTTTCACTCATATTCATTCTTCTATGGCTAAAAGCTAATCATTTAGCCATTTTCAAAGGTTTATAGTCTGAGCAAGAATATGGTGACTAACACAGTAACATATAAACACGGGAGGAAAAAGGAATTCTTGCTACCCACCCGGAGTGAGGACTTAGCCTCACTGGGCAACCTGTTTGCAAGAAGCAGGAGGCAGGCACAAATCAAGTAAGAGGCATGAATGGCCTACATACACTCTCGCGGAGTTCAATAAAGCAGAGAGCATCCAGGTTTTCTCATTTCTTCGTTGGTGCATGGAAATTTTGCCTGTGTGCTGTCATGTCCGACTCTTTGCAACCCCATGGACTGTAACCCACCAGGCTCCTCTGTCCATGGGATTTTCCAGGCAAGAATACTGGAGTGGGCTGCCACTTCCTTCTCCAATGGAAATTTTACTGGAATTAAAATAAGCTTCACCACCACTTCTTGAAAAATAACATCTCACGGACTTGTAGATATGCCATCGTGAAGAAGTTAAACACTTTCCCTTGCTTTTTCCTTAGTTTTGTAATGTGGTTTATATAATTTATGTCAAAAATTGTTTTATACTGTTCTAAACTGGCAAAACTCTGATTTCTCAAATCCAACTATTAACCATATTTCCTGATTTATACAAGACAGAAGGAACATTATATATTTCTGCTGAAGGCTGTGCCACCAGGACCAGCACAGATGTGCTCATTATCTAATGACAGCATGAAAACCAGCAGCATGGCACTTTGCTGCTTGGAGGGACAAAACTCAGTGACAACTGGACATAGCACAATAAGAAGTCATAATATAAAAATCATGTAAATCATTCTTAATAAAGCCAAAGCAAATGAATTTCTATTTCCTATGCATAATGGAAGGTTGAGAGCTCAAACCTTCTAAGGTCAATAAGGCTAATATAAAAGAATTTCTTATTTGAGGGGTTTTCTGATTGTGTTAATAGTTTTGAATTAACATATTTAAAATATTCATATTGTTTTCTACTGGAATATAACCTCTTCGAAGGCAAGCGGATTTGTTTTTGTGTTTTTTTCCCAGTTTTATTCTTTGACGTATTCTTAGAACCTCCATCAAATATTTGGCACACAGAAGCAGCTCAATATATTTTTGCTAAAGGGATGAGTGAATGACGAAAACTTAAGACTGTATGTGGCAGTTGAGAGTTATAAGATCAAGGTACTTTCTGGCCTATCACACTCTTTTTTTCTAAATCATTAAGCAGCTCTATCCATTTAGAGAAAAGCATTTGTAAATTTTAAATAATAATGATAAGAGCAGGTTTTGGTAGATATGAACTTTATTCTGGTTTTATTAATATCAAGTACAAACATAATTGACTTATTTGGATAAATGTACTAATCTGAAGGTAGATAGTAGAGAAACAACATTGTGAGTTTCAAAAATTCAGGCTGTTACAACAGTCATTTTACACAGGCTGAGAAAATGCTACTAGAAAACAAATCTAGGTAAATAACTTCCATTCTATTTCATCATTTTATAATGAATGAAGTTATTATTTGGTAGCTCAAGAAATGTAATTTATGAATACAGCCAAGAACACACATATAAAAATAAGATGATGGCTGTTATTCCTAAAATGTCTGAGAATAAACACAGGTCTGTATTCTACTAGGAAATAACATCACACCCCACCCACTAAGTGACAAAGTAACACTCATTTGATTAGTGCCAAGAAAAAAAGTATTTCCATTGGCTCTCAAGGACTCTCTCAACTACAAATAGGTTAAGAATTACACAGATTTAAATATACACCTTATTCCAGTATGCAGACATTTTTCAATTCTTCAGAACAATAGCGGGGAAGACTCCGCAGAGATTACAAACCCCAGATAATCTGTAACATATGCAGCATAGGAGGCGCAGATTCACTGAGCATGCATTTTCAACACTGAAGGAAGTTTCTGCAATGGTAAACAGCAGGCAGAACACACTGCATAAACCCCACAACAGAAATACAATTACACAGTACCTAATAATCAATGGGCAATCCTAACAATCAACTATCTAAAAAATGGTACTGGTATTCGTTTTTGAAACTCAAGAAGTTTTTTCTCCCTTTTTAAAAAAAAAAAAAAAATTTCGCAAACACCACACAGATACAACCATCCAAAGTGTACGTGTGTGTCGGGGTGGGGGGCGGCCCTGCTATTCTACCTCATCCTAGTGACATGAGCATACTTCTGAGAGAATGCATGAAAATTTACATTGAAATTTTAGATCTGATTTTAGTTCTTGCCCTCTGGTAATGTTAGGAAAAAAGAAGGCAGGACCATCACTTAAGAAGCCTGGGGAGCAGATCAGAACCCAAGGGAGTCTGTATAACACAGACAGGACTGCCCTAAAGCATTGTTTTATTTAGCTGGATCTCAATGGGTTCTGGGCTCCCCTAGTGTCTCAGACAGTAATGAATCTGCCTGCAATGCAGGAGACCTGAGTTCAATCCCTGGGTCAGGAAGATCCCCTGAAGAAGGAAATGACAACCCAGTCCAACAGTCTTGCCTGGAGAATCCTGTAGACAGAGGAGCCTGGCAGGCTACAGCCCATTGACTCACGAAAGAGTCAGATATGACTGAATGACTAACACTTCCACTGGGTTTGAGAACCAAACCTAGGGAATTCCTTGGTGATCCAGTGATTAGGACTCTGCGCTCCTCCTGTAGGGAGAACTAAGACCCCCTGCCACATAGCACAGCTTTAAAAAAAAAAAAAAGGACCAACTTAAAGCTTAAAACTTAAGCAATGAATTACTATGATGACCTCTAAGGACTGCAATTACAATCCTCTGTGTACACTGGTAGAGAAGTACACAGTGAGTTGTGTAGCCAGGTTAAGATCTAGCAAATCTAAATTTTCAGATTCTCCAAAACAGCTCCACTACTTTTGATTATGTCTGAAATCTGTTCTGTTCTCTCCGTTTTCACTGCCACTATTTCATCTCCTATGTAGGTTTCTGCAAGGAGCCTCTAAAAGATCTTAGTACTTTCAGTCTTAGCCTTGCCAATTCATTTTCCACCTGACATCCAGTTCGAGAACCTAAGAGGAACCATGCCACTCTCCAGCTGAAAACTCTCTAGTAAGTCAGAACAAAGCCCAAACTCCTTAGCCCATCCTCTGACCTCTTGTTTGTCTCCAGTCTGATTTCTTACCACTTCCCACCTCCTTTCATGTTCCCCTCAAGCCATAGGTTCTAGGTCTCTAGAACTACACAGGAGAAAACATTTCATGAGAATATCGGGGACATGACCTGTCCCAAATGAATGTTTCTGGAGTTTTGATACCTTGCGTCTAAAGTAGCACAATGACTGAAAAAACTGAATGTCACCTCATTCCCTTCTATTCCTCTTCCATCTACCTGCAGGTTCTGGCCCATGAGCAGGTTGGTAATCAATTCTAATGAGTTGTGGGCAGCTTTCTCAACACCCCACACAGGAGATAAAGGGATAACCATCTACGGGAACAGGACCTGTTCTGGTGCAGAGGATCTGGGGCGGTGAGGGGGTGGCTAGGGAGACAAGGGTGGATGGAGGGCCGCTACAGGTTAGAGGGGACGGTGCAGGTAAGGAATATTTGAGGACCCCCAGTTTGGGGGAGGGGGACGAGCTGAGCCCTGGGCACAGAGCAGGCACATGGTGATGGGGAGGCATTGCTGCCCCCACCAAGTGTTGGCGAACCTCACTGAGGTCATGTCAACAAACCTAGAACATCCCTGGTCCACCCCATGCCCTCCTGGAGTATGTCACTGTGGCTGCGGGACCTGCAAGAGAAAGACTCCAGGCCCTTCCTCTGTTCTGTGAGCTGTTGGTCCCCTGGATGTATTTAACCTGTCTCCCCTCCCCTAGTTCCTCCAGCTCCTCCATCCTGCCATCTCCGCGGTGTGGCCCACGTGGGGGCCAATGTGACCCTGAGTTGCCAGTCCCCAAGGAGTAAGCCTGCTACCCAGTACCAATGGGTGTGGTCACCCCCATCCTCCCAGGTGTTTTTTTGCACCTCTTTAAGGTGAGGGAATTTCTGGAGACAAATGAGAATGTGGCTGGGGTAGAGGAAAGATGAGGGACAGACGGACTGGGGGGCAAGGGGCGGCAATGCTGAAAAGCCCTGTGGTGAGGGGCGGGGGAAGGAGGATGTGGGGAGGGGGCTGAAGAAAGAGGCCTGCCAGGCGCAGACAGGCGCTGAAGACCATGCCACTCAGGAGACACTGGGGCTGGAGGCTCTGGGTTCAAGTAGAAAAGAACAAACCAGACTGTGTTGCACAGGTAAGTATAGCGCCACTACGTGAGTTAATTAAGTTAGGTTTGTAAAGCACTTGGAACAGTGCATGACACACTGCAAACGCAATGTAAGCACTGCTGCTCTGTGAAATCTGCTTTGGCTACACATACACCGTCATCTACTTATGCACATGTGTGTGTCATGCGAGTGCCAGGCCACAGGGCAAAATACATTTCTTCCTGGATGTTCAAGAAGATGCATGGCTTTGGTCTTCTTTCTAGTATATGAATTAAGGAATGAGATATGTAATGGACGTAACTGCAATTCAAGCTATGAAAAAGTTACTTATGGAAACAGAAAGTCCTAGAACTGGTACATCTGCTCTTGTCCCAAAACCAGTGACTCCACCCTTTGACCTGACCCTGGATGACAGCCCCACCAGTCGCGTGTGGTGTCTAGGGCATACCCTCATGCACTACAGCAAACGGTTCTCCAAATGAAAGGCATGACTTTTAAACAGGCTATGGCACCAGGAGCTTAATGTCCACACAATCCATAGACCATGCTCACAATACTGGAGGTGGTGCTCTAGCATCCTGACTCCTGCTTCCCTAGAAAGGAGACTCTTTGACGGTAAATGATACACTGCTGTATGTCAAGGGCCTCCCACAGAAAGCCCTCACGTATCTGTTGATGAATAATGGAAAAAAAAAGTCCTTATTTCAGACCTTAGTATTTAAAGAAACCCTGTGATGCATCTGTCAGATGAGTGTGATGAAAGCGAATGGGTAAGATTTCCAAGTCCTCCCCAGATGCCTGGCCTTTAGCCAAGAGTTAAGTTTCAGTCTCTCCTGGCTCCTCCAGGCAGTGGAATTCCAAGGGCCTGGGAGCTCTATATCAGCCAAGAAAGAAACAGAAAAGATGCTCAAAGTTCTAAGTTAGGGGTCTTAAACTGTAGTGCCTATATGCTTCTTTAATGATTAATCAAGGCACCTTAAACCTTAGGGACCCTGTCATTCTCAGTCTTATATATATTCTTTAGGCACAAAGCTTGGCTACTGAATTTAGAATAGTCAAAGGAATATAGGTTAATCATATTGTTTAAGTGTAAGTGGAATATTGTGGGATCATCAACATTGATATATTTGATAAAACCTATAGATAAGAATTTGGGGTGACTCTTTCAGATTCAGAGCACATTATTCAGTAAGTTTTACATCAATCTCATCTTACTGATATTAGATTTAATATGTCCTATATCCTGTTCAATTCAGTTCAGTTCAGTCCAGTCGCTCAGTCGTGTCCGACTCTTTGCGATCCCATGAATCGCAGCACGCCAGGCCTCCCTGTCCATCACCAACTCCCGGAGTTCACTCACACTCACATCCATCGAGTCAGTGATGCCATCCAGCCATCTCATCCTCTGTCGTCCCCTTCTCCTCCTGCCCACAATATCCTGTTAATGCCCCATAAATTTTAAAACATATGATGAAAAAAAATAAAAATAAAAAAAAAAACATATGATGAAAAAATATTAATGTCAGCTTTCAAACATTCAAGAGAGCGCATGGATTTCAAAACTCTTTTGGCAGTACACAGCAAAAAAAGCCTGAACACTGGAATTCCAAAGCTGTTCTGGTCAATATGATAGCCACTAAATTAACTTATTTTTTAAGTTAATTTTCATTGGATTACAGTTGCTTTACAATGTTGTATTAGTAATATAAATAAACTTGAGATTAAAAATCCAGTGGCACAGTCACACTGGCCACTTTTCAAGTGTTCAATTACTGCCTGTGGCCAGCAGCTATTGCACAGTCTGCTAGACAGTGTAGATATGTTTTGCCCCAGTCAACTGAGATTATAATACTTTATTCCTTACAGGAAAAGCTCCTCTTCCTATAATGGCGAACCATATCTCTTGACTTGTCAAGGTTCCTCCTACTCAGGGGTAAAGCAACAGGGAGGGCACGAAGAAAGAACTTCCAACACGACTCCCGCCCCCTCAGAGGTCTGAGGGTGTAGCCAAGACAGTCCTTTCATAAAATAAAGCCTTCTTTAATATTCTGAATAACAACTTTTTACCTATATTGTTCACTATGGTAGCCACTAGCCATATGTTGCTATTTATAATTTAAAATGTAATTAATTAAAATGAAACATAATTAAAAATTCAGTTCCTCAAGCACACTAACCACATTCAAAAGCCTAACAGCCTTTGGCTAGTGGCTCTTGCCCTGAACTGCAGCAGATACAGAACACTTCCATCATTATAGAAAGTTTTATTGAACAGCACTGCTTTATACTATGGGTTTGCTCTTTTTTTTTTTCCTTTTTTTTACATATCCTCTTAATGAAGGATCCAGAATATTTCACTCCACTTTCCAGCAGATTTCCCAAAATGCCAGGAAATAAACTCAGGTGCCTATTCACGCACAGTTTTAAGGTGTGCTTACTAGAGTCCTTACCTCCAAAACCAAAAGCCTAAACATACGTGTGTATGGCTGGGAGTCTACTCTTTCAGTATATATATCAAATCTCCATCAGATTCAAAAGCAGACAAAAAAACTGGAACACATAAGTTTTCTGGCAGCAGTGGCTTGGGAACAAAAGAAATGGAAGGAGATAAATCTGACTAAATCTTTCGTATAAACACTTTTGAGTGGCAGACCATATTTCTGAAAAATCTTTCAATGATAATGCAGAAAGTCTAGTGTGCTAACATCAGAAAAGTCCTTAGAGATAGGCAGAGTCTTAAAATGTTCATACAGGGACAAGAGTATTTGTGGGCTCCGAGTTATCTTTGTCCTATTTGTTCTCACAGGACAGATAATGACAAGTCTTGATAGTTACAATGAAAGATCAAATATACCACACTGTGATCTGTCTGCTAAAGCATCATATTTGTTCCAAAGATTATGATGAATTACTGAAGAATATAGATCAAGACAATGTCCCTAAAAAGTTAATCGTCTTGCTTGTTAGGCAGAAGACTCCCCACCACTTTTAAGTTTATCTCATAAACAATCAGCACTGACAGAGCAAAGACAAGTTCTTTAGGTTATGATCACCTTGCATTTCATCTTCAGGCAGAGCCAGAGTAAAGCATCTGTTTGAGAGACAAAAAGCCAACTCTCAAGAGCCAAATTTTTGGAGAAGACCTGAAAATACGGGACTTAAGAATGAGTTTTGCAGGGCATCGGATTAACTGACTTAAGTGTGAATCCGGCATCTGGCTCTGAATTCCAAGTCTAGATAGGTCTCTCAACTACTATAGTATGGGCTGTGCTGCGCCTCTTCCTCCCTTGAAGTCAGTCATCACACTTATGGTCTGCTTTTGTCATCCGATACTAAGTACTGCACTGCATACCATCCCCTGCGTTGTCTGGTACAGCTTTTTAACTCATAGGTGTGGGTATACAAACATTAACTACACTGTAAGTAAGCTCTTGGACTCTGTACTACAGTTCTTCTCTTCACCTAACACCGAGCAGACAGTAAACACTCAAGCATTTAGAAAATGGAGATATGACAACAAGGCTTATAGGGAAGGATAATAAATCACCCATTTATTTATCCGACTCCAAAATTAGGCTGGAATTGTTAGCAGATTTATTTTCTTCTGGCAAACAAACAGAAAGCAACAAAACTTCAGAACCAAACGATACCAAACACGTGTAGCATGCCAGTCTCAAATACACCCATTTTATCCAAAAAACTGAACAAATACCAGTAACAGGACATGTCAGACTTTGCAGCAATTAAAAAAAATAATGTTTATATCTGACTTTAAGTTAAAAACCTGTGCACTTAGAAATACACATATTCGCTTGGATAGTATTTAAAAATAGTCCTTTGGTAGCAAAATCTAAGAGTCATCATATGACAAGGTTGTTACATCAATATATTGAAACTATGATTCAGGGAAAGTTTCAGGGAAAAACTGAAGTTACTATATATCATCCTTCCTTTCAAACTTAGAAGAAATTATTTACTTCATAGCTGAATCTTGACAGATATTTAAATAAATACATTGGACTAGAAATGTAACTGATGCACACGGTGCTCCTTCCCCGGGAGCCTCTGACATGAGTTCACACTTAAATGAGCTGCATTATTCTGGATAAGATATACCTCCATGTCCATATCTCACTGCACTACTTTGTTTCTATTTTGCAAATTCCAAAGCAAAAAGGACTGTCGAATTTCTTTTTGTTGTTCTCATTAACAGAATCAAGTGAAACAGATTTCTGAATTACTTGTTCTAAATCGGCATTTCTGAAACTGGGATTGAAAGATTTGTTTCAGTGGTTTGCGATGGTTCCCTGGGAATTTCCTAAGGTTGCCTTTTGATTTTCACAAACATAATCTGGAGTACTTGGAGATCCACCTCATAACTGTGTAAGGCTATGATTTCAGTGACCACGTGTGCATCTATGTTTAAGATTACATTCATCTTAAGTCTCCAAGAGGGACAGAGTTTAGTTTTTAAGGAAGTATTTCTCAAATGGGTTTCAAAGTCTATGTTTTGGGGTTAAAATCTGGACACTGCTCTAGATTTTTATGCTTTCCAACATTCTCCTTCAAGGCTTTGTTTACTTGGTGAATTTAATAAATATGTATCCAGTGCCTACTTATGTCCTAGGCACTGGAAATACTGTTGGGAATAAGAGATCAGAACTCGTCTTTATGGAGCTTATAATTCCAATAGGAAAGACCAATGCTGTTAATGAAGAAGTCTGGTTCCTTGGTTGAAATCACACTTAAGGAATTGTTTACGTAAAAAAGAAAACAAAAAACAGTGATCTGGTCACCCCATCAACTGCTACTGTGGATTAGAGTACATCAACATCCATATAGTCTCCAAATAGTCTAAGAACTTGAGGTCAATCTGATCTTATCTGCTTGGAGACAGAGAAAACGATCCTCTTGAAAATTCTTCAGAGAAGCCCAGTTTCCTTTCTTTGCTTTAGGTTATGCTTCTCATAACTGGACAAAGATGCAACCCAACTAGAGACTTCCTGGCTTTCTGAGAAACAATTTTATAATCAGTGAGATTCATAAGCAGCTTTGGATAACACCCTTTGTCCTTCTGATTGGGAAATTTCTATGGACAAAGAAAAAATCAATAAAGCTAAAACAATTACAAAAGCCTAAAGGGTACTGCTAAACTCAAAAAAGTTTATGGATAGAGGCTAAACAGCACAATGCAAAAACTCCCCAGAACTTAACCTTAACAACCTTGAATAGAACAAGGAATGAGATTCAGAGAACAGTGGCTACTATTCGCTACTATTTATCCTATCTATAAACTATTTACTTTCATGACATCCTTGTTTAAAACGGAGAGGGAGGGGGACCCAAAGATAACATGTTATCAGGTAAACCACTCTAATTTTCTAATTGAGAAATGGGTGTCAGATTTCCTAAAAATAGGAGGTTTGAAATATCTTGGTTTCTGGACCAAATTTTCTAAGCCACAATGTCCTCAAATGAACACTTGAGACAAGATCTCTGGAATTTTGGAGCCATATCCTTCTCCAGTGTGAGTGTGACAGTTCCTACTGGATTTTTACCCCACCTTGGAGTTCCAAAAAAGTGTTAGCCCTGCCAGAAACGAAGCACACTGATACTATAACTCTGAACAAGTAGTAGTTCCGTGAACTAGGGGGAAAGTCTTCTACCAGAATCTTTTAGCAGACCCTGCGAGAAGGACACCAACCAACTTACCTAAAAAACAACTCCGTATCTGCCAATACTACAAATCTGAACTCCCAGATTAAATGTCAGCAGGAACAGAAAACAGTAACCCGACTGGAGGTAACATTTCTAGCCCAAATTAAGTCTCTGTACTGAACCTTTAGGTACACAAGGATGGCCAGAGGCACAGTGAGAGCTTCACTTGTCACCACATCCGGCACAACAGCTAAAGCAGGGGAACACATGCTTTCAAGAAGGAGCTTCGTCAGAAACACTGCAGGGCCTCAAGCCAACCTAACTCTGGAGACATCACACTCAAATTTCGGACCAACTATCAGCCAGGCTAACTTCAACTGTGTCCTAACTCCACAAAAGCAATACAGTATCTGGCTACAACCGAGCCTTCCCAATTCTCCAAAGCATCTCAACTCTTGATCGCCCTTCGAGTTAGAAGCAAGCTCAAGGCAGAAGCAAGACAACTGACACAAAGGCCATCGTCTGAAGGCGCCTTTCGTACGGCTCTGCCCCTGCCACTCACTTGAAAATTCCTAAACTGGGGGGTGAGGTGGGGGAGCTCAGCATCTCCCCCTCCTCCCCCGCTTCTATCCCTGCTCCATCCCGCCCCGGCCGGTAAGCCTCTGCCTGGGAGCCCCCAGGCCTGGAACAAAGCGAGGGGCCCCGGCGGTGGGGGCGAGAGGCGCCGGCTGCACGGGACCGTCGCCGGGAGCACAATGAGAAACTACCAACTTCAGAGCGCAAGAACATCCTCGATTGGCAAGAAAGAGGGGCGGCGGCAGGCACGCCCAACTTCAAACTCAGAAAACCTACGGGCTGGCGGCCATCTGGAAAAAAAGGCCCCCCCTTCCCAGGGAGAGAAGAAAAAAGGCGGAGGAGATGCGAATGGCCCACCGGGCCCCGGAGGGGAGCCCTGCGCTCAGACCGGCCCCCGCCCCCGAGGCCCGCTTCCCCGCCTTCTCTCTGCCTCTGGTTTGCTGCCCCAGGCCGGGCGGCCGGTTACCTTGATGCGCTCCCGGCACTGGGACGGGGTCCGCTCGTAGCCCAGCTCGGCCAGGGCCCGGGACACGCGCTCGTACATGGCCGGCCCGGGGGCCTTGCTGCCGAACACCGTGCCGGCTCCCTCCAGCTGCTGGTACCGTGCCTCCACCAGCCGCTCGTTGCCCCACACTGCGATGAGCGCGTTCGTCTCTGCCGGCGTCCACGACATGCCCCGGCAGGCGGCGGCGGCGGCTGCCGCAGCCCCGCCACCACCGCCGCCACCAGGGGAGAAGGAGACCGAGGACGAGGCGGCGCTGCGGCCCCCCAGCCCCAGCCCGAGACCCCCGGACGCCGCTGCCCCCGAGCCCGCCGCACTGCCCGGCCCGAGCGGGGAGGCACCCCGAGGCGTAGAAGGGTCGGACAGCGATGGGTTTCCGTCGCTCAGGCCACCAGGAGAAGCCGGAGAGAGCACCTCCATCTTCGGGATTTTTAGCGGCGAGTTGGCGGGCAGCTCCGAGCCACAGGGCGCAGCCATCTTCCAAGCGGCCGCCGCTGCACCGCCCGGAAGTGACGCGCCCTCACATCCGGCCGCCCCGGACTCCGGGGCTGCCCTCGGGCCTGGCTTGCTGGCGGGCGGGCGGCTGCGGGCCCCGGCGGCCGCGTGGAGGCCGCCCGCAGCCCCTGGTCTTTCTCCGCGCACCCGGCCGCGGCGCGCGCTCCTCTCCCGGGGCGAGGGGCGGGAATGAGGCTCGCCGGAGCCCCGAGCGGAGGAGAAGGGTTGGGGCATGAGGGCGCCGGTGTGAGGAACAGATTGAAACCTTCCCACTTCCTTTCCAATCTCAGCCCCCGGGAGGAGGGGTGAGGCCCGCGAGGGGGCCCGGAGTTAAGGAGGACTTGACCATTTCGCTCTCTCGCTCTCCTCCCTCTGCTCTGCCGCTCCCCTCTTCGGAACTGGCCTCGGGGTACAGGGGCTGACGTCCCGGGCGGCGGCTGGGGAGCCCCGCGCCGGGCTCAGCCAGGAAGGCGCCGAGGCTGCAGGGAGAGCATTCCTGGGGAAGACTTTAAAAAGCATCTGGGAACCAGGCTTGGTTTGTGCTGTGTAGCTTTTGGAGACTCCCAAGCGCAGTATTTGAAGTGCAACTCCTATTCCAGTTGTGATCTATTTTCCAGTTTGGACGGGGGTGATGGTTTGTAGAACAGTTAGGCGTCTTTATGGCGCTTGCACGATCTGTCTACAGCTTAAATGAGTATGAACTCCCAGCCTCAGCAGAAAAGTTACTTTCCCATACCGCTCTCCATCCTCCCTAATTGGGAAGTTACATCGTTTTTCCCACAGTTTTCATACTCTCCAGTGTAAGGCGACGAAAAAAAGACTGTCAATTGTGACGGCTCTTGTGACCTCCAGTAATTAGTGGTAATCCTTCCATAAAGTGCTGCAGTTTAATGAACGTTAAACACCCCAAGTCCGATACATCGCTGTAAGCTATTTCAATATTCTTCAAAGCCAAACATCTAATCTTGGTTGCTAAACTTGAAGGCCCCAGCTGCTTGTTGTTGTTTTTCAAATATAAATAAGCTATGAAATGTTTTTTATTCTTTTAATGGCAAATATATCTTAGATTAAAAAAAAAAAAAGCTGAGGTCAGCTGCACTTTAAACTCAAAATCAGGGCTTCCCTTGTGGCTCAATGGTAAAGAATCCACCTGCCAGTACAGGAGACGTGGGTTCAATCCCTGATGGGGGACGATCCCACATGCTGTGGAGCAACTAGGCCATCATGCCACCGTTACTGAAGCCAGGGCCTCTAGAACCTGTGTGCCACAAGAGAAGCCACCGGAATGAAAAGGCCACACACGGCCAATTAGACTTGCTGGGATCCTGGCAACTAGAGAAAAGCTAGTACAGCAAGGAAGACCAAGCACAGTCAAGAATAAACTCAGAGTCACCCCAGAGAATGACATGGTTGTCATTGGAAAGCCAAAGGAATAAGCACCAGGGACAAAGTAGAGGAGATAGTTGTCTCTGTATGCCATTTTAAAATGTCGCCATACTTTATAAGATAGGAATATGAATGAAGAAGCACAAATTCCAACATTTATGCTATCTCTTCCTTTTTTTCTAAGAAAAAGTTATAGTCTAGTAGATGTATAACCGATTTCCTTTGCTCTACACCTGAAACTAACAACACTGTGTTAGTTTCAACTGTCTTCAACTAACTTCCAATAAACTATTGGAATCAACTATCTTCCAATAAAAATTCAAAACTGGGGTGGGTGAGAGGGAGGCTCAAGAGGGAGGGGAGGTATGTATACTTCTGGCTGATTCCTGTTGTTATAGGACAGAAACCAACACAATGATGTAAAGCAATTATCCTCCAATTAAAAAATTCAAAGCAATAAATCTTTCACATCTTTATATATATATAATATATATTATATAGTCTATATATATATATATATATATATATATATATATATATATATATATAGTCTAGCATCAGAAAGCCTGGCTTCAAATTCCAGTTCTGTAAGCTCAACCAACTTATTTACCCAACCTTTCCGTGTCATGGTATCGTCAGCTGTGAAATGAGGATGACCTCACAGCATTGTCATGAGAGTAAATGCATTAACATAGATAAAACTCTTCCAAGGGTTCCTGGTTCTCACAAGCATGTGTGAGCACTAGCAATCACATCACTTTGCTTGTACTCTAGTTAATCTAGTCTTCCCCCTTCACTTTCTCTGTACTTCTGGCTTTCAGTGTTCTCATTTCCAACTCTCTCACAGGCTCTAGTGGAATCTTAGACACCTATGAAAGCAAAACTCACTCTCATTTAGGCCAACAGTAATTTTTTTTAATGACAAGGTGTATAGTGTGTATGAAAGAGAGTGAGTGAAAGTCGCTCAGTCATGCCCGACTCTTTGCGACCGCATGGACTATACAGTCCACGGAATTCTCCAGGCAGAATTCTGGAGTGGGTAGCTGTTCCCTTCTCCAGGGGATCTTCCCAACCTAGGGATCAAACCCAGGTCTCCCTCATTACAGGCAGATTCTTCACCAGCTGAGCCACCAAGGAAGCCCTGTGAAAGAGAGAGATGTGCCTAAAATCCATACATGAAGTCAGAAACGCCGCAGAGATAAAATCATTGCTTCTCCCACTCTTATTTTTCCACAAGCCTGAAAAAAAAGTTGCCTCCTTCTATTGTTAATTCTGGATGATCCTCAAATCACTCTGACTCATGCAGGAAACCTTCCTAGATAAAGTGGGTTGACTGAGAAGTCTCCCTTCCCACTAACTTCTGTTTTAGACATTATTTCTATATATCCCCCCCTTTATTCCCACACCCATCAGTCTATCCAATGAGAAAAGCTTGTATCAAAGATAAAACTTCCAGTAACATTTTGAAGGTAAAAGGAAGTCAATAATGTAAAGGCTATTAATACGTATTCCATTCTATAGTGTAGAAGCCCTGCTATCTAGGCCACCAGGATCATGTGACCGTGGTGTTGGCTTCTAGGAGTTGTGTGATATACTTGTTCAAGACTTTATGGTTCAATCAGGACTTGTGGAATGGCTACTGTGTTTGAAGTAATTTGCTATCACCTTTTATTGTGGATCTAGATGGTAGTCATAAGTAGATAAAACTTATTTGAGAGATAATGCATGAAATGCCTCAAAAATAAAATAATGTGCAAAAGAGTCCAGGACAATACAAAGCTTCTGCCTGTAAGCAATCCACCAATCTCCTTTAACTGTATCACCCCTCATCCATTTCCTCCATAATCTGTGCCAACTGTCTTCCCAGCTTTTAAAAAATACTTGCTTCATCTATTTTTAATTGTTTGTCCGTGCCGGGTCTTAGTTGCAGCATGTGAACTCACGGGTGTGGCATGCGGGTTCTAGTTCCCTGACCAGGGATGAAACCCAGGCTAACACCTTTGGAGCTCGGAGTCTTAGCCACTGGACCACCAGGGAAATTCCTTCCCAGCTTTTCTATGAAGCCTTCCCTGATGTGTCAGACAGAAGTCCTCCATCTGATACCCATTCACACAGCTTAGCACTTCACATTAACGTTTTCTATTTCAGAAGCTTAGTTAATTCTGTTGCGTACTCTCACTGTGTTTTATGACTGTGTTTGTTGCTGTATTTTTTGCCCTTCATATTCCATATCAAGTCCTGTTACCTCTAATTCTAAACTATTTCCTATATCTGACTACTTCTCAACCCTCATCCAAGCCTCTATCTTGTCATTCCTGGACAACTGGACTTCCTGCTTACATACTTGCATGCTTAAACAGTAGCCAGGGTGAACTTGGTATTATAAAACTTTTTTCTTGTGAAATACAATGTACATAAAGCATGCATCACAACTACTAAATGAATTTTTATAAAACAGATACACCTGATGCTGGGAGGGATTAGGGGCAGGAGGAGAAGGGGACGACAGAGGATGAGATGGCTGGATGGCATCACCAACTCAATGCACATGAGTCTGAGTGAACTCCAGGAGTTGGTGATGGACAAGGAGGCCTGGCGTGCTGCAATTCATGGGGTTGTAAAGAGTCGGACACAACTGAGCAACTGAACTGAACTGATATGACCACACCCAAGACAGTAAAAATAAAATATAGCCAGCACTCTAGAAGCCCTACCCTACCACCCCTTCCCAATGTTAAACTCTATCTTCCTCATAAAAATAACCACTATGCAGGCTTGCCCTTCTTTACAGTTTTATCGAATGATTGAAAAAAGTGAAAGTGTTAGTCGCTCAGTTGTGTCTGACTCTTTGCAACCCATGGACTTAGCCCACCAGGCTCCTCTGTCCATGGTTATGCATCTCTAAAAGTTTTCCCCAGTTTTGAATTTTTTGGAAATGAAATCACATGTATTCTGTGTCTGGCTTCTTTCATTCAATATTATGTTTTCAATTTAAGATTCATCTAGTCTGTATGAGGCTGCAGTTTATTCATTTTTGTTGCTGTAAAATACTCTGTTTTATGAATATATCACATTTTATTTATCCATCCTACTGCTGAATCTTTGGGTTGTCTCTAAATTAGGATATTATGAATAATGCCGCTACAAACATTCTTGTACATGTCTCCCAGTGCATATGCGCAAGTATTTCTGCAGACTATATACCTCCCCCTCCCTTCTTTCCTTCTTTCTTTCCATGTGGATACATAATTACTCCAACTCCATTTACTGAAAGACCATCCTTTCCTTCTTTTATAATGCTATCTTTGACATAAATCAAGTGTCCATATGTGCATGAGTCTATTTCTGGTTTCTATTACGTTGGTCTATTTATTTTTCTATCTGTGTTCCTCATGTCAGTATCACACTGCCTTAATAGTGGATGACACTGGCTTTATGGTAAGTCTTATATCAAGGATAGAAAATCCTTCTTCCACTTTTCTTCCTCCTTCTTCAAGAGTGGCTTACTATTACTGATCCTTCACATTTCCATATACATGGTAAGAATTAGCTTGTCAAGTTCTATAGAAAAAAGCTGTGGATATTTTGATTGGCATTGCACAGAAACTATGGACCAATTTAAGAAAAACTGACATCTTTATAATAATTGGTTATACAATCCCGGAAAATAGTAAATCCATTTATTCAATCTCTAGGTTCTCTCAACAGAGGTTTGTAGTTTTCTGCATAAAAGTCTTACACGTATTTTTGTTGGATTTATTTCTAGGTAGTTGGTATTTTTAAAACACTCTTGTAAATGGTATCACTTGAAACACTTCATTTGCTAATTGGTTTTGCTGTTATATAATAACGCAATTGATGCTTGCCTGTTGATTTTGCATCTTAGTAATCCTGACAGACTGACCTTTTAAAATTGCAAATCATTTCGTATCATTCCCTTGTTAAAAACCCACCAATGACTTCCTGTTGTAAAAATCTGACCCAAAATCTTTGCCATGAGTATGATGGTTTTAAAACATGCACGCATGCTAAGTCGCTTCAGTTGTGTCCCAACTCTGTGCAACCCTATGAACCGTAGCCCACCAGGCTCCTCTGTCCATGGGATTCTCCAGGTAAAAATACTGGAGTGGGTTGCCATGTCCTCCTCCAGGGGATCTTCCCGACCCAGGAATTGAACCTGTGTCTCTTATGTCTCTGGCATTGGCAGGCATGTTCTTCGCCACTAGCACCACCTGGGAATCCCAGTTTTAAAACATATCCAGATATTATTTGATGTTTTTCCAATAAGAAGTTGAATTTTTGTTCCTTACCCTTGGACCTGGGTGAATCTTTGTGACTACCTTGACAAACCAAATGTGGTGGGAGTGACATTATGTGACTTCAAGGCTAGGTTTGGAAATACCCTGAAGCTTTTGCCAGTTTCTGCTCTGAAAACCTTTAGCCACCATGTAAAAAATTGGGCTACCCTAAGTCGAAAGAGAGAGAGAGCCAAGGAACTAGAAATGTTCTATCCTTTAGTTATTTGTCTAAGTAGCCCAGGCTCTAAATAGGGGGATGAGGAATCTTTGAGATGACTCCAGTCCCACCCATCACCTGATTGCAACCACACAAGAGACCTGTAGCAAAAGTCACTTAGCTGACCTCAAGCACCCCTAGATTCATGAGTAAAGTTCATGATTGTTGTTGTTCTATGTTATGCATCAGTTGGTAGCTGGAACACTGATCTACAAGACTCTTTTCCTCTAAGCTCAAGACCCTGTTGCTGGGAAAAATTGAAGGCAGGAGGAGAAGGGGACGACAGAGAACAAGATGGTTGGATGGTATCACTGACTCAATAGACAAGACTTTGAGCAAGCTCCAGGAAATGGTGAAGAACAGGAAAGCCTGGCGTGCTGCAGTCCATGGGATCGCAAAGAGTCGGACACAACGGAGCGACTGAACAACAGTCTACCTGCGGCTCCAACTTTGTCTCCCATCTCAAATACACTCCAGCCACACTGGCCTCGTGTTTGCCCTATAAAATAAGCCAAGCTTATTTCTGTTTGGACTTGTCATATCTCCTTATCTTAGAACACACTCTTAGCTCTTCAAGTTACAGCCTGTTTCTCATAAGTCATCTCCTCAAATGTTGCCTCCCCAGAGAAACCTTGCCTGCATCTCTGTCACATTACCATCTTATTTTATCAACACACATTTTCTGAAATCGTTTATTTATGCAAATTCACTCTTCTTTCATATATTTAGTGTCACTCTGGTCTGGAATGTGGGCTGTTTGAAACCAAGGATTTTGTCCATTTTGTTCCCTTCTACTGGATCCAGCACTTAAAAGAGTCCAGGCAAGCTTTCATAGTCAACCAAGATGAGCAGCAGGAACCAGATACACCCTCCTCCCTCGAATCACTAGAAAACCAGACAAAACATATGAAACAAGGGCTTTCGAGACAAAAGACATCAAAAAACAAATGACAGTGAACCTAAGAGATGGGAAACAAACAAGGTGACTGTGGGGATGGTTTCACAGGCGCGTGCATTCGTTGGGTGCGTGTGCCTAGCCACTCAGTCGTATACGACTCGTTGTAGCCCCACGGACTGTAAGCCACCAGGCTCCTCTGTCCGTGGAATTTTCCAGGCAAGGATACTGGAGCATGCATATGTTAGTGATTATCGAATTGTTCACTTAATTGTGCACAGTTCATTGTATGTTGATTATATCTCAGTAAAGTTGTTATGAAAATATAGTTCCAGAAAAATGATAGATATTTACTGAGTGACTGTTGGTTTTCTCAGACTGTGATTTCTTAGTGGTTAGGGATTTTTTTTTTTAATTAATTCTTATTGGAGTAGAGTTGCTTTACAGAGTTGTGTTAGTTTCTACTGTTCAGCAAAACAAAAATCAGTCATACTTGTACATATGTCCCCTCTCTTTTGGACTCCCTTAGCATTCAGGTCATCACAGAGAATTAAGTGGAGTTCCTTGTGCTATACAGTATCTTCTCATTGGTTATCTATTTTATACCCAGTATCAATAATGTACAGGTGTCAATCCCAAGCTCCCAATTCTTCCCACCCTCTTTCCCCCTTAGTGTCCATACATTTGTTCTCTATGTCTCTGTCTCTGCTTCTGCTCTGCAAATAGGATCATCTATACCATTTTTCTGATTCCACATACAGGCGTTAATATACGATGTTTGCTTTTCTCTTTCTGACTTACTTCACTCTGTATGATACTCTAGGTCCATCCATGTCTCTAGGAATAACTCAGTTTCCTTTCTCTTAACGGCTGAGTGATATTCCGTTGCGTGGATGCACCACATCTTCCTTACCCATTCCGCTGTTGATGGACATCTAGGTTGCTTCCATGTCCTGGCTGTTGTAAACAGTGCCGCCATGAACATTGGAGTGCATGTATCTATGCCAAGGAGTGGGGTTGCTGGGTCATATGGCAGTTCTATTTTTAGTTTTTAAGGAACCGCCATACTGTTCTCCATAATGGCTGTATCAACTTACATTCCTAGAAACAGTGTATAATGGTTCCCGTTTCTCCACACCCTCTCCGGCACTTATTGTTTGTAGATTTTTGATGATGGCCATTCTGTCTGGTGTGAGGTGATAACTCATAATAGCTTTGACTTGCATTTCTCCAATAATTAGCGATGTTGAGCATCTACTCATGTGTTTGTTGGGCATTTGCATGTCTTCTTTGGAGAAATATCTATTTAGGTCTTCTGCCCATTTTTTGATTGGGTTCTTCACTTTTTTGATATTGAGCTTCATGAGCTGCTTATATGTTTTGGAGATTAATCCTTTGTTAGCTGCTTTCTTTGCAATTATTTTCTCCCATTCTGCATTTTGTTTATGGTTTCCTTTACTGTTCAAAAGTTTTTAAGCTTAATTAGGTCCCAAGGCTATGGTTTTTCCAGTGGTCATGTATGGATGTGAGAGTTGGACTGTAAAGAAAGCTGAGCACTGAAGAATTGATGCTTTTGAACTGTGGTGTTGGAGAAGACTCTTGAGAGTCCCTTGGACTGCAAGGAGATCCAACCAGTCCATCCTAAAGGAGATCAGTCCTGGGTGTTCATTGGAAGGACTGATTCTAAAGCTGAAACTCCAGTACTTTGGCCACCTCATGCGAAGAGTTGACTCACTGGAAAAGACCCTCATGCTGGGAGTGATTGGGGGCAGGAGGAGAAAGGGACGACAGAGGATGAGATGGCTGGATGGCATCACCAACTCGATGGACATGAGTTTGGGTAAACTCCAGGAGTTGGTGATGGACAGGGAGGCCTGGCATGCTGCGATTCATGAGGTTGCAGAGAGTCGGACATGACTGAGCAACTGAAATGAACTGAACTGAGGTCCCATTTGCTTATTTTTTGTGTTAATTTTCGTTACTCTAGGAGGTAGGTCAAAAAAGGATCTTCCTGTGATTTATGTCAGAGAATGTTCTACCTGTATTTTCCTCTACCAGTTTTAGAGTGTTTGGCCTTACATTCAGGTATTTAATCCATTTTTATTTTATTTTTGTGTATGGTGTTAGGTTATGTTTTAATTTCATTCTTTTACATATAATTGTCTAATTTTCCCAGCACCACAGTGATTAGGGATTCATTCTTCTATACATGTTTAGTAATAACCAGCAAAGTACCATGTTGAATACCAAGTAATCAAATGATGCTTTATAAATATTATCATGGCACATTTATTACATACCCATTATATTAATGTCATTTAAGTGGGACTAAAGATGTTTTGCTTGACAAAATGTTTAATTATCAAAGAAATACAAATTAAAGGCATAAAATACTAGTTTTAACTTTTTAATTTGCAAATAGTTTTAAATGGTAGCATAAGTATGAGTTATTTTTGTATCCAGAAGGAAAAAGAAAGCTATTTCAAATTCTGAAGCATTTTGTAATACCTCCTTAAGAGCCTAGGGAAATAGATGCTTTCTCTGTACTGCTGATAAGCATGTACACTGGGAGAAATTTTCTGTTGGGCAATTGTAATAAATATGTACTTTCCTGGTGGTTCAGCGGTTAAAACTCCTGCTTCCAATGCAAGGGGGGCCTGAGTTCCGTCCCTGATCAGGGAACCAAGATCCCACGTACTGCATGGAGCAGCCAATAAATAAATGAATTACAAAAGCTTGAAAAAAATAAGAACTCCTTAATCCAGCTAGCTATTCCACTTCGAGATATGTATAGTGAGAAAATAAGATTGTACACGAAGATTTAGTTACAAGATGGTCTGCCACTACTTGGTGTGCAATACCAACAGTTAGAATGGATGTATAAACCCAGCAGTAAGATACTGGCTACATGAACACTGCTATAATCATTCCATGAAATACTATCCTGACAAGAAAAGTACTGTAGTAAGTAAGTTAACTTAGAGAGATGTTCACAGTACATCTTGTTAATCAAGAGTAATAGGCTTTAGAAAATGAAATGACAAGCCAAAGGCTGAGAGGAAATATTTATAAATCTAATATTTAATAAAGGATTCATCTAAAATATACAATGATCACTTAAAACTTAACAAGAAAATAACCCAATTAAAAAATGGGCAAATGATCTGAATGGACACCTCACTACAGAAGATATATGAATGGAAATGCACATTAAAATATCCTTAATGTCATATATTTTGAGGAACTGCAAATTGAAACAATGACAACATACTTCCAGACACCTGCTAAAATAGTTGAAATCTAAAACACTGACGGTGCCAAATGCTGACAGGGTTATGGAGCAACAGGCACTCTGATTCATTTTTTGTGGGAATGCAAATTGATTCAGCCACTTACAAAGCTAAACATATTTTTGCTGCCTGGTCCAACAATGGTGCTTACGTCCACACAGAAACCTGCGTGCGTGCGTGCTTAGTCGCTCAGATATGAATGTTTGTAACAGCTTTACTTACAATTGCCAAAAACAGGAAGCAACCAGAATGTCCTTCAATAGGTTAATGGAAAAACAAACTGGTACATCCACACGATGGAATATTATTTAACAAATAAAGGAAATGAGTTATCAAGCCATGAACAGGCACGGAGGAATGCATACTGCTAAGTGAGGAAAGCCAATCTAAAAAGCTACATACAGTGTGACTCCAACTATATGATGTTTTGGAAAAATTAAAACTATGGAGACAGTAAAGAAAGGATCAGTGGTAGCCAGGTGGGGCAGGAAGGGAGGGAGGGATGAATGGGTGGAGCACGGCAGATTTTTAGGGCTCTGAACCTATTCTCTGTGATATTGACATACACACAAGGATACATGGCGTTATACATTTGTCAAAACCCATACAACTCTACAACACAAAAAGTCAGTGCTAATGTCAACTACAGACATCAATGAATATTAATATTTCAGTAGTATTAGTTCCAAGTCACCATTATTTCTTGCCTAGATTGAAGAGCTGCTTAAGTTCTGCTCCCAACCAGTTGCCTCTCTGACCTCATCTCATATTGCCATTCCCTAGACAGTCACATTGGCCTTCTTGCTGTTTCTTGAATATATGAAGCATGCGGATGAGCTTCTTGGGTTGGCAATAATCTGCATATTACCATACACTGATGCCAGGAGGGAAACACATTCTTGAGGACACAGAACTTTTCATTTGGAACCCGCTCCATTCTATATTCTGCCATATGTATCTCTTCCCTTGGCTGGTTCTAATTTGTATCCTTTTATTATAACAAAACTATAACCATGAGTCCTGAGTTCTCTGAGTCATTTTAACAAAGGATGGAACCTGAAGGTGGTCATAGGCGCTTCCTAATTTGTAGCCAGCTGGTCTGAAGTGAGGGTGGCCCTAGGGATCTCTGAACTTGCAGTTGGTGCCTCAAATCTCAGGCAGGGGGTCTGCGCTCTTAACCTTGGTTGGCTGTAATGGTGGCATTAGAAGAGGTCAGGCAACAACATCTAGTATCTTAGGTTGTGGGAAATAGTGGTGTCCCTCAGGCAGTGATAGTTTAGAACTACTGAGTTTCTCCAGCCCACATTAGATCCTGGGTGGTCCCCAGTACCTTTAGGTGAACATCTTAACACCATATATTTGTAAAATTTACCTTTGCAAATTGCAATTTTGAGTTTCTAGACAGGTAACATCATCCTCCTTTTACAAGCAAAGAAACAGAAGTGAAGGGGGGACGCTTGTCCAAGGTCACTAGACTCAAACACACATGTTCTACTTCAATGTAGAACTCTTTAAGGCATTTCTATTTTCATCCACTAGTCTGCATGCTTTGCTTCAGATGTGTCTGACTCTTTGCAACCCTATGGACTATAGCCCGCTACGCTCCTCTGCCCATGGGATTCTCTGGGCAAGAATACTGGAGTGCCCTGCCCTCCTCCAAGCAATCTTCCTGATCCAGGGACAGAACACACATTTCTTATGTCTCCTGCACTGGCAGGTGGGTTCTTTACCACTAGGGCTACCTGGGAAGCCCAGTGCAGAACTCTTTATAGCAGTGTTCATGAAGTACAGAAGTCAATTATAACACATAAACACACATATCTTTATGATCACTTCTCCCTAAGCCTCCATTAGGAAATTGAAGGCAATTAGGTCCCTCAAAACTTAGGATTCTCTTCCACCTATGTGACTTTCTCTTTTGGGAACAGTGAAATTTGGGGAAAAATATCTAGAAACCCAGGTCTTCTCCAGTTAGAGAACCACATATTCCCTTAGAGCTCATCATGCTGCTGCTAAGTCGCTTCAGTCGTGTCCGACCGTGTGCGACCCCATAGACGGCAGCCCACCAGGCTCCCCCGTCCCTGGGATTCTCCAGGCAAGAACACTGGAGTGGGTTGCCATTTCCTTCTCCAATGCATGAAGGTGAAAAGTGAAAGTGAAGTTGCTCAGTTGTGTCTGACTCTTTGCGACTCCATGGACTGCAGCCTACCAGGTTCCTCCGTCCATGGGATTTTCCAGGCAAGAGCACTGGAGTGGGGTGCCATTGCCTTCTCCGAGAGGTCATCATGGTCTCATACTATTAGCTTTTCCCAGGGAGGAGAGAATGTGTTACCCTTAGAATGACCAAAACCAGGCATGTAAGAAAACAGTTTAGAGACTCAAGAGAGCCTGTTCCATTGTCTTTTGCTACTAACATATGCGAACTCTTGAGTGCATTGAACGATGATAAGCCAAGCCTACAAACCAAATGGAAACTCCAAACGTAGCCAGTTTCAAGGAGGAAATGCAATTGGCTCTTTAAGCAAATTTATAAAATATTAATATGCAAATAGAAATTAAAACTACAAGAGGTCATTTAAAATTATTTATTTTTAATTTTTATTTTTGGTGGCACTGGGTCTTTCATTGCTGCGTGGGGGCTCTCTCTAGTTGCAACAAGAGGGAACTACTCTCTGTTGTGGTTCACAGGTTTCTCATTACAGTGACTTCTCTTGTTGCAGAGCACAGGTTCCAGGCTTCAGTAGTTGACACCCATGGGCCTAGTTGCTCGGCGGCATGTGGAATCTTCTTGGGCCAGGGATTGAACCGGTGTCCCCTGCATTGGCAGACACTATCCACTGTACTACCTCCAGGGAAGTCCAAAGATGTCATTTTTACCTGTTATAATGGCAGGGGAAAAAAATTTGGATAATCCATTGTCTTGTGAAATCTGAGGAAACCTTATCTGGCATCCTTCTAGTTTGCTGGTGAAATTCAAAATTGGTATAACGTCTATGAAGGGTAGCTAGGCAATATTTCACAAATGCATACTTGCCTTTGACTCAGCAAGTTCACTCTTGGGAATGTATCCCAAAGCTGTATCCACATGTTAGTGTAATGATGTCTGCTGTATACCGAAAAACATTGTCACAATATTTTATAGCTCTTTCCATTACTAGATGAGTCTGTTTCCCCCACTCCTTGAATCTGGAATAGCCCCATGGCTTGCTTGCAATAAAATGTAGCAGAAGTATTCCAGAGCCTAACCTCAAGAGGCTTGTATCATCCATTCTAGTGCTCTTGGAATTCTGCCCTTGGACCAGTTGGTGGTTAGAAGCTGGAAAATACCAAAGAGGCTGTTAGCAAAGCCTGGAGGGATGGTGAACAAACAGTTGCTGGAGGCTGAGAAAGCAGTGAGTAAAGTTATTAGAGGCTGGAGAAGGACAACACGTGTTAAGTGTGACGGAATAATTGGAGAAATGTTGCATGTGGCAACTTGGAAGATAGAAAATGTACCTAGTAAACTTTAAAATAGATGATAAGGAGATTTCCAGACAGAATGTTGAAAGTGCCATTTGGTCTCTCCTAACGGAGTCTGATAACATGCAATAAGAGAGGGATGAGCGAGAGAAGGCATCGTGCAATTTGTAAGCAGAATCTGGAGGAGACACAGAAGCACCAGGACTGGCTGGTTTGGCTGATAGAACTGACTTTTATTCCCAGTTCTCCCAGCTGGTAAATATTTCTCAGCATTGAAGTAGTCCAAGGCCAAATATCAAATCAAGGGTATGGCTGGAAGGACCTCTGTGAAGACTACTGAATGATTTAAGATAATGCCCTCTCATTGAGGGCTTCTGAGAATCCTAAGGATGTTTTCCCATAGCACCTCCAAATTATTACTCCAAAGACCTTGATTGTCTTGGTACATATAACACACACCATCACCAAATTCCCCTATAAGTTTTTTTAAATTGTTTATTTTTGACCGCACTGCATCTTTGCTGCTGCATGAGGGCTTTCTCTAGTTGCGGTGAGCAGAGACTGTGGCGATTGGGCTTCTGATTACAGTGGCTTCTCTTGTTGCAGAGCACGCGCTCTAGGGTCCACAGGCTTCAGCAGTTTTGGCTTACAGGCTTAGTTGCCCCATGGCATGTGGGATCCTAGTTCCCAGACGAGGGATTGAACCTGTGTCCCTTGCATTGGCAGGTGGGTTCTTAACCACTGGGCCAGCAGGGAAGTCCCAAGTTCCCCTATTTTGATAGCAGCGTGTTAATTGGATCACTTGAATACCAGCAGGGAGGAAATAAGCCCTAAAATGATTGGCAGGCCTGCCATGTCAGTAAAGTTTCTAAGGTTCAGTTGTCTTGGGCATCCCTAAGAGGTCTGCTCCAAGCTTAAGGACAAGTTCCTGCATCCTGCTTCTTATACCACGTGGCGGTGTAGTGATGGTAGGCTTCTTCCAATCTTGAAGAAAATACGTACCACATTTGGAAATACTGCTCCAATCCATGTATTAGGTGACTTTGAAGACCACACATTATGAGGGGGGCCAGAGCGAGAGCAGACCTTCAGCAGGTTCTGAGAGCAGTTTAAGTGGCCTTGCTGCCTGGCCCTGTGACCAGTAGATTCCTTGGTGCTAGTGGTATTAGTTGTAGTTGTACGCCATGTAGAGTCTTTTGCAAGCTCCACTGGGAAAACTGTAGTGTAGACCTCCAGGGTTCTGCTGCATGGCTCTGCTGCAACAGGTAATGCTCCTGAAAGCAGATCTTAACTGATGAGAAGTCGGTAAATAAACAAACTTCCTTGCTCTTCCTGGTGGAGCAGCTCCAAAGTGTGCCCTACACTGTCTCCCAGGGCTCCCTGCTGGGATTAAACCCCCCAGTTGTCCACACTCACCCTTTATTGCCTTCTTCCTTTCTTTCACACACCTCCATTTCCCTGCTGGTGACTTCCCCAGATAAACTGCTTGCACTCTAATCCTTATCTCAGCACCTATCCCTGGGAGATCCAATCTAACCTACCGATAATTTCCCTACCAAAACAAGGAAAGGATCTTGCTCACTTATGACACCTATCCCACACAGAGTTTCTCCCCAGATAGAAAGTTCTATGATGGGGTATGCTGACTCACTGGCAGATCAGTGAGCTTTCTGATACGCTGCATGCACAGTGGGTTGCCCAAAAAGTTTGGCCATAAGATATTATGGAAAACCCAAATGAACTTTTTGGCCAACCCAATAGTTTCTTGATCAGAGGTGAAGATCAACCAGAAGCCACTTGAAGTGTCAGAGGTGAAGTAGGCTTCAACTCTCATAGACCTTTGCAGGATGCCAAGAACTTCCACTCACTGATGCCTTCTGGTGGACACTATACTACGCATTTTACATATTTATCTAACTGAAGCCTTACGTTACAAGTGAGAAGTTTAGCCTTAAGTCAGAGAAGTTGTTACTGTTCCAAAACCAGATCACTCGTAAGTGATGAATCTCAGCTTTGATTCTGGGACTGTCCAACCTCAGCTTATGCTCTCAACCTATATTCTTTTCCGTATGTCCGTCACCACAGTTCTACCACTTGATGGAAAGTGTATTTTTTTCACTGTTAAGACTCATCTCACCTGCCAGTGCAGGAGAGATGGGTTTGATCCCTGGTCCTAGAGGATCCCACATGCTGAGGAACAACTAATTCAGTGTGCTACAACTACCGGGCCTGTGCTCTAGAGCCCGGGAGCCCCAAGTACTGAGCCCACATGCCACAGCTGTTGAAGCCTGCATGCCCAAGAGCCTGTGCTCCGAAAGAACAGAATCCACCACGATGAGAACTCCAAGCACCGCAACTAGACAGTAGCCCCCACTCACCACAGCTAGAGAAAAGCCCACACAGCAATGAAGACCCAGCGCAGCCAAAAATAAACAAATAAAAATATTAAAAAAGAGACTCATCTCTTAATGGAAAGGGTTATAGCATGACAATGTTTTCAATATAGACAGCAGATATCCTTACACTAACATGTGGATACATTTTTCAAATAAATTCTAAAGCCCTCTGCCCAAGTCTGCTTTCTTTCTCCTTCTGCCCTAAAGAAACTAGGGGATTCTGTAGAGAATCTTGGGTCAGATGCTGTTTGCAGAGATTTGGGACTAGAACATGGGACAGGAGTAGCAATGGAGGGGCCCTACTATGACCAGGCAGCATCAATAAGACCCCTCATCTCCCTCAAACCAAAGCTCTCTACTAGATAACTCGGGCTCTGCAGGATATGGGGGTAAGTTTGTTACCGAGTCCAAGCTTGCTCTGCTCGCTGCACGACAGGCCAGTGAATCCAAGCGACAGGTGTTGAGGCAAGGAAGAGAGCTGGCAGACCAAGATGGTAGGGTAGCACCTCAAAATGACCATCTTATGGGGTCTGGATGCCAGGTTCTTTTATGGATTAGAGATGGGGGGAGGTGAGGAAGCAAAACGAAAGACCATTAATCTTGCAGACATCTCCTAGAGTGGCAAGCCTCAGACAGGGGATGTGTTAATTTCTTCCTTCCTGCCACCCACCGTGGACAAGGTTCTGAACAAAGGCACTTTAGTTTAACAGGCAAAGGGGCAGGATTCTCTGAGGCAAACCATTCTGTATGATTATAATAACAAAAGCAAAAAAAGCAAGTCAAGGAAACAGTTCCAAGTGGAGTCAGAATTGGCTTCCTCCCTGCAAGAAGTTCTGTTTCAGTGCCCTAAGTATGTGATGAAAATTCCTTGTTGAACTAATAATTGAAGAAAGGCAGAACCAACTGTGTATGTGTACATATGTTAATAAAGGTTGCTAAAGCTAGCAGTGGGAAAAAGCAACAAACAAACTTACAAAATCTCCTTATGTTTATAAATTAATTTCAGAGATCAAATTGTCAGGTGAGTGTATTCTCAGTTAGGTCTGGTCACAACAAATATTTGGAGTGACGGATATTAAAGCCCTTGGCGAGTCACAGCTCCTGGGTCTTGGACAGACCATGTTATAGCTCTCAGATCTCGAACAGACCCTGTTATAGCCTATTTTATTTAGAAAATAGCAGGAGAATCCATCCTCGAGGCATGAGGGCATGTCGACTCAAAGACGCAAAGAGAAGAGCGTGGGGGAGCACGCCAGCGCGCAGGAGAGAGAGAGAGACCTGGCCCTTTGGCTCCTCTTTTCACATGATTTTTCCTCCCCCGGGCCTGCCCTATGTAAATTGGGCTAGCCAGGAGTTCTGTTTGTTCTACCTGAGGTCCTGACTCAGTCCTCCGACCTTCCTTTGACCTTCCTTTGTTCTATTTTCGCGGGCTTTTCCCTTCCTTGTCTTTTAGCCACTGCCATTTTGGACTCCTGTTTCCTATTCTAACTACCTAACATTCCCCCGTCAAGAGATGGGAGGCCCAATTCTTTGGGAATGGGGCGCCGAGGTCTTTCTGGCTACTTCCTGCTGAACTGGGATGGTGAGGGGTATTGGGCCTCCCCGTCTTGTTAGTCTCAGGCCTCAGAGTCCTTATAGCGGGGTCCATCTAAGGGTGAGTGATATTTTCCATGGTCGGCTGTAGTTTTATATCTTTGTTGAACTGGCACTGCATGTCGTAGCTTGTCGACCTGGTGGCAGAGGCTTGGCCTCTATGGTCTCAAAATTGGAAACTACTGCATACCCGGCTCTTCCTTTTCCATCCAAGACAAAGCTGCTTCCATCAGAGTACCAGATTTTCTCAGGATTGGTCAGAGGATCTTCCGAAAACCCCTCTCAGGGTTTTGTCCAGTGGTCTAAGGTTTCTAGGCAAGAGTGAAAGGGGAGAGAGCCCTCGGGGGTAGGCAGGAGGATGGCTGGTTTAGAACCTCACCAGGAGATATAATGAGGCCTGGATTTGCCATCAGTACTACTTGATATCTGAGGATTCTTTGATCAGACATCCATAAATGGCCTCTTCCATTTAGGAGTTGTTTCACTTGGTGGCTGGTAAAAATAGTTAGTTTGCCCCCAAAGGAGAGTTTTTTTTTTTTTAATCAGTTTATTTTCTTGTTTATGCTAAAGTTACTATAGTGAGTGAAGTGAAGTTGCTCAGTCGTGTCCGACTCTTTGCGACCCGTGGACTGTAGCCCACCAAGCTCCTTCCATCCAAGGGATTCTCCAGGCAAGAATACTGGAGTGGGTTGCCATTTCCTTCTCCCAAAGGAGAGTTTTAAAGCATCTTCTATCATGATTGCAATAGCTGCAAGATTTCCAAGGCAGGCTGGCCAGCCTCGGGCGGTTGGATCAAGCCTCTTGGATAAGTAAGCTTATAGGCTGGGGTTCAGATCCCAACCTTTGAGTTAACACTCCCAAGGCTAGTCCCTCTCTTTCATGGACATAGAATTGGAATGCTTTTTCTGGGTCTGGCAACCTCAAGGCAGGTGCCTGAGTTAAGGCTTGTTTTAGTGTAGCCTCTGCCTTCTTTTGAGGAGTTCACCACATCAGTGGGATTGAATCATCCCGTCCCTTTAAGCTTTCATATAAGGGCTGGGCAATTGGACCATAGTTGGGTATCCAAATTCTACAATACCCAGTTAGCCCCAGGAAAGCTCGCAATTGTTTTCGAGTCATGGGGGAGGGCAACTGGAGGATTCCTTGTACCCGATCAGAGGATAGCCTCCTGGACCCGTGTGTAATTTGAAATCCCAGGTAAGTGACTTTTGTCTTGACCATCTGTGCCTTAGCACGGGAGACTTTATACTCCCTTTCTGCCAGGAAGTTTACAACCTGAATTGCATGTTGTTGGGCACTTTGCTCATCTGGAGAGCAGATTAGTAGGTCATCCACGTATTATAATATTTTCCTATTAGGTCCCAGGTCCAGATCTAGGAGATCCTGGCTAAGGGCCTGTCCAAACAGGTGGGGGCTATCTCTGAACCCCTGAGGTAATACTGTCTGAGTCATCTGTTGGCGTTTTTCTCCTGGGGCCTCCCACTCAAAGGCAAAAAGATACTGGGATTCTTTAGCCAGTGGTATGCAAAAAAATGCATCTTTGAGATCCAAGACTGTAAACCACTTGGCCCTGGGTGGGATTTCTCCCAAGATTACACAGGGATTGGGCACTGTGGGATGGAGGGGGACTACAGCTTCATTTATGATCCGGAGATCTTGAACCATTCTCCAGTCTCCATCCTTTCTCTTTACTGAGAGGACTGGGGTGTTACATGGTGAACTGGTGGGGACCAATAGCCCACAAGCAAGGAATTTATTTATTAAAGGCTGTAGTCCCTCCCGAGCCTCTCTTTTGAGAGGATATTGTTTCCGGTTAGGAAGCGGAGTGGGATCTCAGAGGACAATGATGACCTGTTCAGCTTGGTGGGCTCAATTTGGAATTCCCTGGTCCCAGAACTTGGGGTTAATTTTGTCTTCCCATAGTTTTGGTCCCTCTCTATTGAAGGTGTAATGGGTTCTTCAGTAGTAACCAGGAGCTATAGAGCTCTAGGGGCAGAGAAACTTCCCATCACAAGGGTGGTCCCCAGTTTAGTGAGTATATCTCCTCTCAATAAAGGAGTAGGACACTCAGGGACCACCAGAAACTGTTGGGAAAATATTGTCCATTCCAGCAACAAAGAAGTCCTCGGGTGAATCTTTTAGTAGTTGCTTTTCCTGTAGCACCCAAAATGGTGCAGGTTTGGGAGGACAGGCTCCAGAGTAGGAGATCAAGACAGAGTAGGTAGCCCTTGTGTCAACCAAGAAACTCTCAGACCTACCTGCCACATCCATTTGCACCCTTGGCTCCAGCCCCATGATGGTTATCTGTGACAGGTGGGCTGGCTGGAGCAGGCTGCTTCAGTCCTGTTGAACCCCTGAGGGAAGGCTTGGCGCTTGACCTTGAGGCTCCTGGGTCCCGAGGGCAGAGTGCCACCCAATGTCCCAGTTGATGGCATTTGTAGCAAGCCATTTTAGGAGACTTGGTTTGGACACTCTTTGTGCCAATGCTCCGCCTGTCTATAGATTAAGCATTTATCTCGTGCCTTGTCCTTCAAGGACACGGGGTTTGCCAAAGGGCTTCCCTGGAGGGCGGCCAGCATCTGGGCATGCCTTGTCTCTTTCCTTCTCTCCCTCTCCTGGGCCTTGGCCTCCTTCAAATTTCATGGGTGGACTTCCTTAGGGGTGAGTCTTTCTGAAGATTATCCTACCCAGTACTGTTGCAACCTGAGAGCCAGGCGTCCCCGGGTCAGGGTGCAGCTCCCCAGGTAGGCTGAAGTGTGACAGCCTCCTAGAGATTGAATCCCCTGGCAGGTCGAGGCGTGACGGCCTCCCGAGAATTGGGTCCCTGGGCAGGTTGAGGCGTGACGACCTCCTGGGACCCCTGGACTGGCGGATCCCCAAGCAGATTAAGGTGTGACAACCTTTCGAGGACCAGATCCTTAGACAGGTCAAGGCAGGTTGACTCCTGGGACCTCCGGAGTGGAGTTGGGCATCCCCAAGGTCTTCAGCGTGACCAGTGTTGGGTAGGATTAAGGGGTTGTAATTTTAACTCATCGCCAGTTTGTTTACTGCAGATGGGAATAGATATCATGACGTAAAGCAATCCAAGCCTGTGCCCTGAGCCTGGAAAACAGTGAAACAGTCATAAGCCTTGTCCTCTTACTCTAAGGGATTGTAAATCACTGATTTCCTCCCCCAGTCCTCCTTAAGAGCAGGTTAGGGTGTCTCTCCTGGTAAGCATTTCATTGTCATGAAAAGTGAAAGTGAAGTCACTCAGTCTTGTCCGACTCTTTGCGACCCGTGGACTGTAGCCCACCAAGCTCCTCCGTCCATGGGATTTTCCAGGCAAGAATACTGGAGTGGGTTGCAATTTCCTTCTCCAGGGGATCTTCCCGACCCAGGGATCGGACCCAGGTCTCCCACATTGCTGGCAGACGCTTTAACCTCTGCACCACCAGGGAGGCCCTTCATTGTCATAGACCCACTTTAGGTAATAACAGAAGTAGTGACAAAGGGGTGGGTTATCTGGCCCTGTTAGGGACATTAAGGTATTTTAATAATAGGCTGGGTGGAGCAACGTTGCCTACAAGGGGGCAGGGTCCTGATTGTAGGAGTTAGTAATTGGCTTAAGAACAAATTTGTTTAGAGGCAACAGACTAAATGTTCCATAAAAGTGGAGTGGAGAGTTGATCCAGGGGTATGTTTCTAACTTTAGGAGAAGGGTGGTAAGGGTTTGGGCCCAAACGGCCTGCAGGGCTAACTCCCAAAGTGGCAAACATTATCCCTGGAAGCCCAATTGCCTTTGAAGGGAGGCCAGCAGATGGACTTGTAGCAGGCACTGTGTGCCTGGCGCCCGCCCTAGTGGGTTCACTGGGAGATGCTGGTACTGCACATGTTGTAGGAATCATGGAAGATGCAGGGCTGAATATCTAGAGGGGTTGGATATTATACGGTATTTCCCTCCCAAGGGCCAGCTGTTTTCTGGTTGTCCCTCCAGAAGACTGTAGAGGCAACACTGTGGGCCGGATGGGGCTCAGGAAAAGAGCAAGAAACCGGAGGGAGGCGGGCAGAGCACAGGGGCATAACATAAACCGATTAAAATCAACTGGGTCCAAGATGACAAGTCAAATTCAAGTGAACCCTAATCTCCAATTTGTAAACCAAAAGACACACCCAGAGGTAGCAGGACAGCTCTAAGGCAATGTCAAAAGACAGAGGAGTGACTGGTTCCCCAATGGTTGGGATGATCTTCCCCTCATCAGCTTATGAATTCACCCCAAGTGAAAAAGTTGGCTTAAAGCTCAACATTCAGAAAACGAAGATCATGGCATCTGGTCCCATCACTTCATGGGAAATAAATGGGGAAACAGAGGAAACAGTGTCAGACTTTAATTTTGGGGGCTCCAAAATCACTGCAGATGGTGACTGCAGCCATGAAATTAAAAGACGCTTACTCCTTGGTAGAAAAGTTATGACCAACCTAGACAGTATATTCAAAAGCAGAAACATTATTTTGCTGACTAAGGTCCGCCTAGTCAAGGCTATGGTTTTTCCTGTGGTCATGTATGGATGTGAGAGTTGGACTGTGAAGAAGGCTGAGTGCTGAAGAATTGATGCGTTTGAACTGTGGTGTTGGAGAAGACTATTGACGGTCCCTTGGACTGCAAGGAGATCCAACCAGTCCATTCTGAAGGAGATCAACCCTGGGATTTCCTTGGAAGGAATGATGCTAAAGCTGAAGCTCCAGTACTTTGGCCACCTCATGCGAAGAGTTGACTCATTGGAAAAGACTCTGATGCTGGGAGGGATTGGGGGCAGGAGGAGAAGGGGGCGACCCAGGATGAGATGGCTGGATGGCATCACGGACTCGATGGACGCGAGTCTGAGTGAACTCCGGGAGATGGTGATGGACAGGGAGGCCTGGCGTGCTGCGATTCATGGGATCACAAAGAGTCGGACATGACTGAGTGACAGAACTGAACTGAACTGAACTGAGCAAAACCTAGCCAGGCCACATTCCTTGGCCCAAGCCCTTGCCCTCAGCTATGGCCCACATCCAGAAGAGTGTGCTTCTCTGTGAATCCTAACAAATCCACCTCTTACTTATCGCTTTGTCTCTCACTGAATTTTTGCAATGAGACGTCAGAGCCTGAGCTTCATTAGGTCTTGAAGCCAGGCCTCCTGGGTTTTGGCCGGGCTCGAGTCCCAGAAGAGAGCTAAAGGACAGCAGGAAAAAGCAGTGGGAAAAATGTGCCAAGGGATCCCCTTCATAGCCTGCCGGAAAATCTGCTAAGGAGGAGCCTGGTAGGCTACAGTCCACGGGGTCGCAAGGAGTCGGACACCGCTGAGCTACTTCACTTCACTTCACCTGACCTGTGCTCACAGTTTTCATTGGCCTGATCCTTGGCACAGAGAAGATTAAGGACAGAAGAGCCCCCACCGGCTTGGGTAACAGCTACTGGGGCCCAGCAGACAGTGCCTTTGGGACATGCCAAAGAGGACCCTCTCCAGAGTCCCTCAGTTGTGCCCACTGCCGCCTGTTCAGGGGGCAGGTAAAATGTTGGTTTGAATGAGTCTAGCCATTCACATTGATTAACAGTATCTCAGTAAAAGTGGATTTTTGAAAGAATATTTATTTATTTATCTTTGGCTGTGCTGGGTTTTCCTTGTTGCTCGGACTTTCTCTAGTTGTAGCAAGCAGGGGCTACTCTCTAGTTTACGGTGCACAGGCTTCTCTTTGTGGTGGCTTCTACTGTTGGGGACCATGGCTTTAGGGCATGTGGGCTTTAGTAGTCGCAACACGTGGGCTCAGTAGTTGTGGTTCCCGGGCTTAGTTGCTCTGAGGCACGTGGGATCTTCCCAGACCAGGGATCGAACCTGTGCCCTCTGAATTGGGAGGTGGATTCTCAACCACTAGACAGACCACCAGGGAAGCCCCAAAGTGCGTTTTCTTTGAGCCTCATTTTTGTGTGAGAGTCAAGACAATATGACATTCCATAAGTGTAGATGTGAACACAATTTTATTTATTGATGGTCATTAATGGCCTATAACCAGGGCATAACCTCCCAGGTAAATATTTAACTTTGGAGCATTAGTAGAAGATGACTCACTAACTTTTAACATTATTTCCCCCTTATATCAATACCCTATTACGTTTGTAGCTTTTAAGTCCATAAACACAGACACAGGTACAAATAAATTCACATATATGTGACAGTTTACATAAAGCCTTCCTAGTGCAAAGGGGGGTTGTTAGTTTTACATCTCAAATTAGTTCCTGCTACCCCCGCAATTAAAGCAAATTTCTCTGTGGAAAATAAGTTTCTAAGCATGGTCTATTAATTGTTCTAATGGATTTTCAATGAGAGGTGAAGTATCCTGCTATGTGCCCTGTGGGTATTCCATAAACATGGGTTTGACTGACTCTGTTAACAATCCACAGAGAAAAACCCCCAAATGTGCACTATTTCAATTATCTAATTTCTTCCCTCACAGTCTCTGTCTTTAGTGCAAGATTTCTATAAACATTTAAGATGACCAGGGTAGCTGCTGCAGAGTCAGGGAACTGCCCACTGAAGCTTTCTGGGCTATGAGTTTAGTTAAAGTGGTCATTATTAGCTGGGATTTACACATCCCCAGGCCTTGGACTTCAAGGAGATCAAACCAGTCAATCCTAAAGGAAATCAACTCTGAATATTCATTGGAAAGACTGATGCTGAAGCTGAAGCTCCAATACTTTGGCCACAAGATGAGGAGAGTTGACTCACTAGAAAAGACCCTGATGCTGGGAAAGACTGAGGGCAAATGGAGAAGGGGACGAGAGGATGAGATGGTCAGGTGGCATCACTGACCCAATGGACACGAGCTTGAGCAAGCTCAGGGAGATAGTGAAGGACAGGGAAGCCTGGGGTGCTGCAATTCATGAGGTCACAGAGAGTCAGACATGACTTGGCGATTGAACAACAGTGCTCAAGCTGATGAGCTGAGGGTGATGTCCCACCTGCGTTTGAGAACATGACAATGGTATAGCAACTTCCTGTTTTCTTTCTTTTTTAAATTAATTTTTATTGGAGTACGATGTTGTGTTCATTTCTACTGTACAGCAAGATCAATCAATCATACATGTACATGCATCCCTTCCCTTTTGAATTTCCTTCCCATTCAGGTCACCACAGAGCATTAAGCAGAGTTCCCTGTGCTAGACAGTAGGTTCTCATCAGTTATCCATTTTATACATAGTATCAATAGTATATATGTGTCAATCCCAATCTCACAACTTCCTGTCTCCTGTGTAGGTACAGATCTGCTCTGACTCCAGCCCTGAGGTGGGTACTATTATATTCTCAGTATCTGTTGCACATACAACTGAGATTAAAACAGTGCATGAAACAGAATCTTCACCTGCTCTTCTCCCAAAACATTCATTGAGCTCTCCTGTAAGACACTGTGTATCTATTTTAACACACATATGAATATTCTTGGGCTTCCCTGGTGGCTGAGTGGTAAAGAATCCACCTGTCAATGTAGGAGATGTGGGGTTCGATCCTTGGGTCAGGACGATCCCTTAGAGGAGATAAGGCAACCCACGCCAGTATTCTTGCCTGGGAAATCCCATGGATAGAGGAGCCTGGTGGGCTATAGTCCTTGAGATCTCAGAGTCGGACACAACTTAGTGACTGAACAACAACAACAATGTATATTCTTGCTATGAGCATGTAATTTGCTAAAGTTACTGTGTGATTTAGGTTTTGTAACATGTTAAGTATCATCTGAGGGAGGGTCATGGTCACCTGGGAGAGACCATCCTGTGTCCATTAGACAGAAAACTGGAATTTAGTAAGAAGATTCCAGAGTGGACTTTAGAGTTAAAATAAAGTGGTCATTTTAATAATTTGAGGAAGATTCACTACCTGCAAGAGAAAAATAACTCTTGGGTGGTAGGAAATAGAGGTTGACTGCCAGAGGGCCCTGGGAGGAAGAAGCCAAGCCCTGGGCCTTGAAGTGGTTCAGAGTGGCCTCATATGTAGAAACCTCTGGTCTGAAGTTACATTCTTTCCATTTTTCTTAGTTAAGTAACCCATTTTCTTACATCTATAGCAGGGTGGACCTCTTTCCCAGAAGGAAAAACTAAGAAGTCTCAGAGAGCCCTTGAGGAAACTCAAGGGATCACTCAAGTACCTCGGCAGCTGTTACAGAGGTATTTTCCAGTAACTGCTCTTCCTGCTTCAGTTCCCAAGTCATTTAAGAAGAGAAACAGCCCTTTGTCCTGGTTCTGAGTGGAAAAATGTAGAGTATATAGGCCGGACTCCAAGTCCAGGATTAATTCTCATTGATTGGGCAAGGTCTGCCACCTGGTGGCAAGAAACAAAATGTCACCTGCTTTTCTCATCCAATTTCTTGCTATACTGCTTTTATAAAAAATCATATATATTAAAATTCATATACAATCATATATTTTACAAGGGCTTCCCTTGTGGCTCAGCTGATGAAGAATCCGTCTGCAATTCAGAAGACCTGGGTTCAATCCCTGGGTTGGGAGGATCTTCTGGAAAAGGGGAAAGGCTACCCACTCCAGTATTCTGGCCTGGAAAATTCTGTGGACTGTTTAGTTCATGGGGTCACAGAGTCAGACACAGCTGAGGTGACTCAACACATATTTTACAGAACCCATTCTCAGCCTCTAACTTGGGCTTGCTTGCTTAGCCACCAGCCAAATTCTCCTAATGAACAGAATTTTTCAGCAAATATCTGGATCTTAAATCACCTTCATATTATTTTAGAACAGCTGGGAGAAGAAGCAAAGTAAGAAGGAGGGGACTGGTAGGTGTTAGGATTCTCCTAAAGAAGAAAGCATTCATTCATTCATACACCATCATCCATGGAGTTGAGCACCATTGAACACGAAAAACCATGCTCATCAAAATAAAATGCCTTCCCATGAAAAAAAAAAAACATGCAAATCAGTTTGCAAACAAAAATGTGTAAGATGACATCCCTGTACCTTTAGTGCCAAAGAGATGAACAGATGACCAAGTTAGGTTGGGAAAATAGGTAATTCTGGTTTTCACTGGAGGGTGCAGAGTTGTTTGAGTCCATTAGGGGGAGTGCTAAATCTCCAGACAAAAAACACATGCCCTAGGTTAATTCTGGAATATGCCCAGGATTGCTTGGGGATTTCAGTCTATCTATCCCTCACAGAAAGTAAAGATACCCCAGGACTCTGGGGACCTTGAACTTCCAATAATCTCTTCCAGCACTGCACACGATCACTTCTTTCCTCTTTCACCAGCCCTTACTTTTCCTTCCTTCCAGGCCAGTGCTCTCAAATGGTAGCCCCAGGCATCCCCACCACCATCACCTGGGAAACTTTTAGAAATGCAAATTCCCAGGCCCAGTGACTTCCCAGACTAAATACATCATAATCTCTGGCAATGTTTTTAAAACTGTTTATTTATTATTTTCAGCTGCCCTGTATCATTGCTCTATGGGGGCTTTCTCTGGCTGTGGCAAGCCGGGGCTACTGTCTAGATGTGGTGCACAGGCTTCTTCTTGCAGTGGCTTCTCTTGCTGCTGAGCACGGGTTCTAGAGCACACAGGCTCAGTGATTACAGCTCCGGGGCTCTAGGGCAGGGAGGGGCTCAATAGTTGAGGCTCATGGGCTTAGTTGTTCTCAGGCATGTGGGATCTTTCCAGACCAGAAATCAAACCTATGTCCCCTGCATTGGCAAGTAGACTCTCAACCACTGGACCACCACGGAAGTCCCTCTGGGAGTGGTTTTTTTTTTTTTTTTTTCCCTTGGCGTGTTTTTAACAAGCTCTCCAGGTGATTCTGATGCATGCCAAAGTTTGAGAACCATGAGTCTACGAAACTATGCGGGTATGGACCAGGGAGACTGGTGGGGTGGAAGAGAAGAAGTGATGGTTCCTGCAAGAGGAGAGGAAGCAGAGAACATCTGTAAAGGGAGATGACACTGCACCACAGGGCCTTTTGCCAGCTCACCTTGGCACGAAGCTGAGACACTAGCCCCCGAATTTACCCTAGGCCAGATTGGTGACTATACCACCATCTTTAGACGCGGGCTCAGCCTTCAAATTATGCTACTCCAGAACAGTAGCTGCACAGTGTTCAGGACTGATAAGATAAGCAAGGGCTGTGCCAGCCGACACTGTTTCAACTCTCTCCACTTCCGTCCAGATCCGCGACACGTGCAGCTCACCTCCTGGGCAGTATGGTGCACCGGCATGCCCCCGGCAGCACCCCCCTCACCTCCCTCACTTGGGGCCGGGATACCTGGATTGAAAACTAACTCCATGAAACCCCAGGCAGCATCAGCACCTTGCTCCCTCCTCTGTTGCGTGGGGAGAATACTACAGCGGGTCCTCTGGATTGCCTGGTTCTGCAGTCGCAGATTCCATCAGTCCTGGATCGAAAATATTTGGAAAAAGAAATTTCTAGAAACCAAACCTTGATTTGCTTCAGGAAAGCAACTGTACACTTACATAGCATCTTCCCTGTAGTAGGGGTTGTTGTGGGCTTCCCAAGTGGTGCTATTGGTAAAGAACCTGCCTGCCAGTGCAGGAGACATAAGAGATGTAGGTTGGATCCCTGGGTCAGGAAGATCTCCTGGAGGAGGGCATGGCAACCCACTCCAGTATTCTTGCCTGGAGAATCCCATGGACAGAGGAGCCTGGGGGATGGGAGTGGCTACAATCCAAAGAGTCTGACACGACTGAAGTGACTTAGCAGGCACGCATACAGGAGTTGTATTAGTTGTAGTCTAGTGATGATTTAAAGTATATAAGAGGATGTGCATAGGTGATATGCAAATACTAGGACATTTTATATAAGGGACTTCAGTGTCAGATTTTTGATATGGGGGTACTGGAGCCAATCCCCAGAGGATATCCAGGGAGGACCGTACTCACCAAAGGGAAATGCTATTTAAACGTACACAATCGAAGCACCTAAAGTCCCTAGAGCAGGGCAGGCATTGTTGCTCTTTAGTTGTTCAGTCCTGTCTGACTCTTTTGTGACCCCGTGGGCTGAAGCCTGCCAGGCCCCTCTGTCCGTGGGATTTCCCAAGAAAGAATGCTGGAGTCGGTTGCCATTTCCTTCCCCAGGGCATCTTCCCCACTCAGGGATGGAATCCACATCTCCTGACAATGCCAGAGGATTCCTTACCACTGAGCCACCTGGGAAGCCCTCAGGGCAGGCATTATTCCTTAGCATTTTCCTGCCCTTGGTTCCTACTCTCCCTGCACCCCGGCTGCCTGTGCCTCCCTATGTTGCTTTTAGTACAAAGTAAAAGTGAAAGTCGCTCAGTCGTGTCCATGGGATTCTCCAGGCCAGAATACTGGAGTGGATAGCGGCTCCCTTCTCCAGGCGATCTTCCCAACCGAGGGGTGGAACCCAGGTCGCCCGCATTGCAGGGGGATTCTTTACCAGCTGAGCCACCAGGGAAGCCAAAACGGGCATTCAAATGGTGTGGAATGAACAGGCGAAGCATGTTCTGCTGTCTGCCATATTTTCTCTGCTGCTGCTAAGTTGCTTCAGTCGTGTGCAACTCTGTGCGACCCCGTAGACGGCAGCCCACCAGGCTTCCCCGTCCCTGGGATTCTCCAGGCAAGAACACTGGAGTGGGTTGCCATTTCCTTCTCCAATGCATGAAAGTGAAAACTGAATGTGAAGCTGCTCAGTCGTGATGACTCTTAGCGACCCCATGGACTGCAGCCTACCAGGCTCCTCCGCCCATGGGATTTTCCAGGCAAGAGTACTGGAGTGGGGTGCCATTGCCTTCTCCAGCTGCTGCCAAAACGTGCCAGGCCAGAGCCAGACTATGTCAATCTCTTAAGAAGAAATCACTCTTTTAAAGGGGAAAGCAATGGTGATTCAGGCACCTCCCTGCTTTCCATTCCTCCTCCCCATACGTGGGCACAAAGAGCGGAAGAGGGGTGACACTGACGAGGTGGGGGATTAGGTAGGGAGGGGGAGAAGGCCTCCCTACGTCCAAAATCCCGGGTTACCTATCTGCAGTCTAACTCAGCAGCAGACGACAAGATGGGACCTGGGAGGGGGACAACCCCCCCTCCCTCTCCAGGCTGGGGGCCTGTCAGGTCGCATCTGTTTCAAATTTATAGCCCCTCCTCGGGCGCCGCCGGCCTCTCCACGGCCTCTTTACCAAGGGCAGCCCCAGCTGAGGCCCCTCCCTCGGGGAGGGAGAAGACACACCCCCGCCGGCCCCGGGCTGGGGGCGGGGAGCAGGTGTGAAGCGGGAGTCGCAGCCGCGCGCGCGGTCACCCTCCATCGCACGCGGAGCCCCGGCTTCACCCCTACAGTGTACACAATGGGGCGGGGGCCAGGCCGAGGGCGGCTCATTACCCTGATCAGCCGGGGAGCGGGCGTGGAAAGAGGGGGGTTCGGGGGAGGGCCGGCCGCCAGAGCCCCGGGCCGGACGGAGCGCGCGAGGGTGGAGGGGAGAGGCCTGCACGGTGGACCCCCGTCCAGTTACAGCCGATCTCCGACCCCAGCCAAACCCCCGACGCCTGCGCCAATCTTGGCCCCCAAGGCCTGGCGGGGGGAGGAGCCAGGGAACCACGAGAGGCCCTCCGGGGCTGGGCAGAGACTGGCGTTCCCGGGTAGCGCGCGCGCAGCGGGTTCGCAGATTGCCCATTGTCCGCGTCCGCTCCGCGCCCCCCGCGCTCTGTCGGAGTAACAGCCTTCTCCCTGCCGGCCTCGTGGATTCGAAATGAGCAGCTAGAGCCGTGGGGCGCGCCGGGGGAAGGGTCTTTCAAGGAGGCGGCCTGGGAAGGGGTGGCGAGGGGATGCACCTAGCTGAGGCTGCACAAAAATATACCGGCCTGTCTCCAACGCGGTCTCTCACTCGGGCCTGCGGGTCAGGGGACCCGCTCCCCTCCCTCGCTTCAAAGCTCCATCTCCCCAGATTACGACTCTCTTCTCTAATCCGAACTGTTCCGGGAGAGATGCCCTCTTTTTATTTTCCTGCTCGGTCGATACCTTTGTCTGGGCTCTGGAATGCTGAAGGAAAGAAAAGGTGGGCGATCTGGACAGGTGTGTGTGTATCTTTGACCTAGAGGTTAAGGAATTGGACAGAGGAGTTGGGAACTAAACGCTAGGTGGTGACGGCCCCTGACACCCAGCTCCCTAATCCTGTGTGTTTTCCGTCTCAGGGAACCCGCCCTGGTCTTTGTGGCTTTGTGTCATGCTCCTCTTTGCCACGATGTCACCTTCGCTGGGAGATGGGCATCTCTGGGAAAGGACCTGAAAAGAAAGGGACCAGAGAAAGGTTGGGACAGCCAGGTTTGCTGATAAAGGGCCTTACCGCTTAGGCTTCGGGGGTGAAGGCAGGGTTGAGTGGAGACTGAAGCTCATTAGATATAGAGGCCACAATCTGGCAGATGCTGGGCCAAATCGAGAGGACAGACACATGTTGACCCTTTAAGTATTCTTCAGCATCCTATTATGGATAAATTGCATATTCTGTATAATAAATACACACAAAATTAGAGAGAAAAATAGAATGAGACTCCATGAACCCACTACCCAGCTTCAGCGCTTGTCCATTTGAAGACAGTCTTCCTTTATCTGGCCCCATCTCTCTCCCTTCATAATTCTGAAGCAAATGTGAGAAATCATATTTCTTCTGTAAATATTTCAGTGTAGTCTTAAAAGGCAAGGTCTCATTAAATAACATAATAATAACATTGGCACACCTGTAATATATCATCCAATATGTAATCAATATTGAAACTTCCCCAGCTGTTTTATGTTTATTCATTGTTGTTCAAATTAGGATCCAGATGAGACTCTACAGTGTCATGTCTCTTTTAACCGGATGTTTCACCTCTTTATCTTTTTTTCTTTGAAATTTATCTGTTGACAAAACTGGGTCATTTGTCCTGAAAATCTTTCCACACTCTGAATTTTGTTGAATGTATCCCCATGGTGTCATTTAACATGTTCTTATGCCCCTATATTTCCTGTAAATTGGTTGTTAGATATAGAGGCTTGATCAATTAATGCTTGATATTTTTTTCACTAGAATACTTCATAGGCAACATTGTGTAATTGTGACAGCAGTCATGTCTGCTTGTCTTGTTTTGTTTGTTGTTGTGATATATCACCATCCAGTAAGGATAATTGCCTGGATCCACTATTTCATTAGGGGTTGCCAAATTGTGACATTCTAATTCTGTAATTCCATCTTCATTTATTAGCTGGAATACTTCTCTAAAGAAAACGTGTCATCAACTATTTCTTTATGTTGGGGTACATCCAAATAGAAAACGTAGGAAAAATTCTCGATTCTTTTTCTTTGCCTATTATTTCTCAAAATAATGAGCCAATTCCTTAGCATCCTCTAAGGTAAGCAAGATTTAAAAAATCATTACAAATTCAAAACTGTAAATATATTTGATGGATTTTACAGCAAGTATGTTTTTTATTACATGAGTATTTTTAAATTAGGAGACACCATAATAAAAATACCAAGCTCTGTCTTCTCCTGAGGACGGTATGGCAATCCTGAGCCCTTTCCCAACATGGCTAGTCTGTGGCTGAAGGGCATGTATCCATTCTCTGCCAAACTCCCCTCCCATCCAGACTTAGTGGACACTTGTTCTTCTCCTGATCTGCTCAGATCTCTTCTGTTACCTGCCTGGATACTGTGGGTATGGGTTTGTAAATCAGATTCAATCTGTATTTTATCTTACAGATGAGAGAGCTGGTGAAATAATTTACCTACTTAGGAGGAGAAGACAAGTCTCCTGGCCCTGATGTTGGGAAAGATTGAAGGCAAAAGGAGAAGGGGGCGCCAGAGGATGAGATGGTTAGATAGCACCAGTGACTCAATGGACATGAGTTTGAGCAAAATCTGGGAGATAGTGAAGGATAGGGAAGCCTGGCCGCTGCAGTTCATGAGGATGAAAAGAGTCAGACAGAACTTAGCAACTGAACAACAACAATATTGCTTCTGTTTTACGTTTTGGCCACAAGGCATGTGGCATCTTAGCTCCCTGACCAGGGATTGAACCCACACCCCCTACATGGAAGGTGAAATCTCAACCACTGGACCACCAGGGAATTCTCTGCGTTACCTTTCAGTTGAGCTGAGTCAGAGACCTTGAAACACCTCAAGACAACCTCCCTCCCAATTCCCAAAACACACTTTGCAGAGGAAACTTGATACTATTCCAAATCCTTCTCTCTCTTCCTTGCCTCCCACACCCAGTCAGTCACCTAGCCTGCTAATTAGCCTTCTGCCTCCATTCCTGTCTCCTCCAATTCGACCTCCTCATGCAAAAGAGGATGTTCCAAACCATAAACCTAATCATGTCACTCTCTGGCCTAAAGATCTGTCAGTAGCTTCTCATTGCCTTCAGGTTAGATATAAGCCAGCTTCCTCTGCACGCCATGCAAGGCTCCCCATGAGCTGTGTCTTACCACATGCTGTTCCCTTGCCACGACCCCATCCTCTGGCCAGAGGGAATTACCCACAGGACTTTGCACACACAGGGCGGTGTATATTTTGTCCTCTGCGTTTTCTATTTGCTTCTTTAAGCACCCATTCCTTCCCCAGCTAACTCTCATTTATAGTTTGTCTCCCTTCAAGCGAGTTCCCTGGCAGTTCAGTGGTTAAGAGTCCATGCTTCTAATGCAGGGGGTGCAGGTTCAGTGGATAAGATCCCACCTGCCCCACAGCATGACCAAAAAATAAAAATAAGGATAACAAAATCATTTTTTTTAAAAAAGTCTCCCTTCATGTTGGGATGGACATGGACACACTGCTATATTTAAAATGGGTAACCAACAAGGACCTACTGTAGAGCACAGGGAACTCTGCTGAATGTCATGTGGCAGCCTGGATGGGAGGGGATTTGGAGGGAGAATGGATACATGCATATGTATGGCTGAATCCCTTTGCTCTCTGTTCACCTGAAGCTATCACAACATTGTTAATCAGCTATGAAAGTGTTAGTTGCTCAGTGTCCCAACTCTTTGCTATCCCATGGGCCTGCCAGACTCTGTTCATGGGTTTCTCCAGGCAAGAATACTGGAGGGGGTAGCCATTTCCTACTCCAGGGGATCTTCCCAAGCCAGGTAACAAACCTGGGTCTCCTGTATTACAGGCAGATTCTTCACCATCTGAGCCACCATATGCCAATACAAAATTTAAAAAAAAATTTTTTTTTTAAGTCTCCCTTCAAGCTTTGGTCTTTTTGGAAACCTGCTTTGGGCAGGCCCTGACTCCATTCACTGTACTGCTCTGCACTTCGGTGGCCCCCTGTGTGGGTTTTTTGTTCTTGTGTTTTCTTTTTGATGTTAGGTCGTTTTTCCTTCCACTTGTCTGCCACCTGGAGGATGGATGTGGGCACTTCCTGAGGCCTCACAGGCGCTCTGTCTGTACCTCCAACACTAAAGCAGAGCACACAGTAGGCAGATCAGCAAGAGTTTGGTTAGTGAATGAAATTAGATCAGAGAGATGAAGCTTTGTGGACTTTTTTGGACAGAAGGAAGCTCCCCCTTCTGTAAGGAGGGGGCTGGATGCAGATGACACTGTGTGGTAGTGAACTGACAGATGCTAAGTAGAGGCTAGGGTGGCCTGGGGCTGATGCAGCGAGTCCTGGACTTGCGGACTGGGTGTGTGTGTGTGTGTGTGTGTGTGTGTGTGTGTGTGTGTGTGTGTGTACCCACATAGTCGTCGCCCACCCTGCCTCATCCCGCTGGGAGGATAATTAAAGCGCCAAACGGCGGAGCGGGCGGGCAGTGTTCCCGGGGGCGCATTTCATCCGGGCTGATTAATGAGGCCGGGGAGTTAATGAGAAGAAAGCTAAACGGAGGGAGCCGAGCAGCGGAAGCCGTCTGAGGCCCTAGGGAGGAGGGGGCTTCCGAAGGCATCTCCCACCCCCTCTTTTCAGGGGAGGCGCAGCTCGAGCCACGCAGTGCCCCAGGCTCCACTCGCTCCTCCGGGAAAAAGGAGGGGTCGCCGCCCTGGAGAACTCGTTTCTCCTTCCTCCGCGTGTGCCCAGCCTCGGTAAACTGAGAGCGAAATTGCCCTTCCTGTCTAAAACCCAGCAAAGGACCTCAGGACACCGTCCTTTTCATCGTCTGGCGGGAGTCCCAGACCACCCGCAGGTTTCCTTCCGGACCGAATTAAGAACCAGCTCCGCCCTTACCAACTGAGTAACCAGTAGACAAGTTCCTTAGTCCGGTGAGCCTCTGTTTCTGCATCTATAAAATGGGATCATACTCCTTCAGTTCAGTTCAGTTCAGTCACTCAGTCGTGTCCGACTCTTTGTGACCCCATGAATCGCAGCACGCCAGGCCTCCCTGTCCATCACCAATTACCGGAGTTCACCCAAACTCATGTCCATCGAGTCGGTGATGCCATCCGGCCATCTCATCCTCTGTCGTCCCCTTCTCCTCCTGCCCCCAATCCCTCCCAGCATCAGTCTTTTCCAATGAGTCATACTCCTTACCCCACCACAAAATGGCTAAGGTTGACTGAGATCTTATTAATACTATGTACCAGACACACTCCGGTAAGCATCTGGCATATATAATTTAAAAAAAATTTATTCAAGTATATTTGATATAAAATGTTGTGTTAGCTTATGCTGTACAGCAAAAGCTGATGTATGGCTATACATATGTACGTTATTTTTCATGTTCTTTTCCATTACAGTTTATCACAGGATATTGAATATAGTTCCCTGTGCTACGCAGTAGGACCTCGTTTATCCATCCTATGTGTAATAGTTTGCATCTGCTAATCTCAAACTCCCAATCTGTCCCTCCCCCATGTCTCCTCCCCCTTGGCAAGCACAAGTCTGTTCTCTATGTCTGTGGGTCTGTTTCTTTCCAATACAGCTTTACAATAAGAAGGAAGAAAGATGCTACTTTGGGGAAGAGAAATGTGTAGAATAGGAACATGGTTGTGAAAGAGGAAGAAGTAGCTGAAGGCGCATTCCTGCTGCTTTAGGTGGGAAGAAACCAGTTAGCAGCTCAGTCAAGCAGGTGGTGAAACACATGGCATATATAATCTTTATTGCTCCCCCAAACGCTAGGAGGCAGGTGCGTTCTTACCATCTTTATTCCATAGAGAAGGACAATGGGGGCGGGAAAACTGAGGTGACTTGCCCAAGGCCACCCAGCTACTAAGTGCTGCTGGGAAGTGAACATACCATGTCATTACAGAGCCCAGGTCCTTACCATCAAGCACCAGTGCTAGTTTGAGGGCGGATGTGAGGGTCTAACCACATAACATGTGGAAAAGATCTGCGAACTGTAAAATGCTAAGCAAATGGGAGAAGAAGCCCCTGTTGTTGCCATTATTCTTTTCACACTTAGTTTCGGACCCAGGAGAGAGACAAATCCATGAGGGATGGGGCGCCCGACCGGAGAGAGAGAACAGGGGGTGTGTGGCCTTGCCAGCAGTCTGCAGTTTTGTGTCCTAACTGCAGTGGCAGAGCCCCCGTGAGTGCGTGCATGCTGTCACGCAGTCGTGTTAGACTCTGCAAAGAGCCCACCAGGCTCCTCTGTCCATGGAATTCTCCAGGTGGGTGAATACTGGAGTGGGTTACCATTTCCTTCTCCAGGGGATCTTCTCCACCCAAGGAGAGAACCCCCATCTCCTGCGTCTGCTGCACAGGCAGGCAAATTCTTTATCACTGAGCCACCTGGGAAGCCCAGAGCCCCCATACCCACCTCTCAATGCTCATACCTCTATGGTCAGACTGCAGACACACCATATGCTCTCTGTGTCTCCACAAATGGCACAGGAATAGTTGTCTTGATTTTAAAGGCTAGAGCATGGCACAAGGGGATGGGGCTGAGTTTGGACCTGGAAGAACCATGCTCCAATATGAATCTGCCATTGAGCAGCCACGTGGGCCTCGGTGAGTCACTTGATGACCCCGAGCTTCATCTGCCAGTTGGGATGATGACAGCCAAAGCTGTTTCACAGGACTGCTTGTAAAGGGACCTTTGCATGTGAAAGGTCATTGTCGCTTTACGTTGTGCTTTGTATCTAGAAATGGCTGGAAGGGGAGTCCAGGTCACTGCCCAGGGGTTGCCAGGGGTTTCTAGCAGTGGGCAAAGGGCAAGGTGCCTAAGCTGGCCAATGACTACACCCCTGTTCCCCCAGTAATCTGACTTTGGGATCTACAGCTCCATATTGATCTCCAGTCTAGAGTGATTGGAGACCAGAAGCCAATCAGCCCCAACAAAGTCTTGATGAATTCAAAATGAGCCAGTTTGCTCCTGGTGAGTTTCTTCTGCCAAATCAGGAAAATGGAGGCTGCCCAGATCAACCAAAACCAAATCATTCCAACCCTGCTCATCAGACACCTTCACCTTCCCCACCAACAAGACTCTGAAGCCCCCAGCCCTAACACTCACTGCCACCACCCACCCCCCTCACTGTGGGAGCCACCTAGCACTGGCAAAAGAAGGAGCATCAATAATTTTTTCCAAAGGAGCTTGTGTCTAGAGAAACCAATATTTAACATCCCCATTTACATTGAAAGCGTGGTTCTGATTATGAGATGGTAATGAGGGGATTAGCCAGAGTAGAGAGCCCCCCTGCCTGCTGCCCCCTCCCATCTTTCCCTCCAGTACCCTGCGTGGTGGGCTTATTCCTAGAGAAGGAGGTATGGGGGAGGGTGCAGGGCACTCCCACTGGGAGAGCATCAGAGATGCCAGAGCAGGGCAGGGGTCCTCCAAGACCCCATCTGAGAGCCCCTTATTCATGTCTGGAATCAATTAGCCTCAGAAAGGAAAATGGGTGAGACTGAGACCCCCCGACTCTGAGAGTCCCTCTGTCTTTTCCCCTAGACTTGGTTAAGGCCCTCAGCTCTCTGATTCTTTCTGGTATTTCAGATGGGCAAGTTCCTTACGTCATCCTTTGTCTCTGAAGTAGAGGACTGAAATTATCAAGTATGTTGGGAGAACTTCTGTTTGGCTTCTGACTTCTCTGGCTTAACCTCAAACCCGGCCTGTCTCCCCTAAATCCCCTCCTTCTCAGGAAGGGCATCCTTGTTCCTCCTCATGCCAGATCCTGCCTTTTAACCAGCCGGCAGTTTATCTCCAGCTCTTCCTATGGGGCTCGGGGTGGGGGACGGAGAGAACCCAAGGGGGTCACCCATCCTGAGGCCCCGTTTGTTGGTGGACAATTGCGCTCAGACTGGATAATTCGGTGTGTGATTGTGGTCACGCCCCCCCTTTTGTGCCCCTTTCAGAGCCAATCTCCCAGACCCAGATGGGTTAATCCATAATGCAGACGAGCAAGTAATTGGCTGTCAGCCCAGCCCCCTGCACCCCCTCCCCTATTAGTGCCACTGCCCTAATGAAGCCCAGCTTGGAGAGCCCCCTTCTCAATGAGGCGCCAGCCCCAACCTGACCAGGCACACATGTGTCTCCGCTGCTCTGCCTGAAGCCTGGCTCCCTTTAGGGACCCTCAGCCCAGCCTCCCCGGGGTAACCCAGCTGCCAGGGCTGCAGTGGCCTGGGAGGGGGGCTGTGATGGATGGGAGGGAGTTAGTTAATAGAGCCCCCAAACACATGAGCCCTGTCCCCACACCGACCCTCCCCCCCTCACACACACACACACACACACACACACACACACACACACACACACACACGCATGAGCCCTCTCCCCACACCGACCCTCCCCCCCCCCCCACACACTTTTGTAGCTTCCTCTGACAGCTGCTCTGGCCTTCTGAAATAGCTCTGTGGAATATTCCCCGCTTCCGTCTCCCTCTAAGCTGCGCTGAAAAGCTGTTTTTTCGGACACTGGCAAGAGTCATTGCTGCCCACCCCATCCCCAACCTCTGCCAACCTAAGTCCCCGTGTGGGTCCTGGGCAAAGACAGCTAAAGACAGTGTTAAAAGATGAGCTTGACTCAGCTAACATTGGCATCTTATCGAGGTATTTTCTTTTCCTTAATTCCTTAAATCTCTGTTTTTCAGCTCTACTTCTCTTCTTACCCTGGGCTGCCCTTGTGGCTCAGCTGGTAAAGAATCTGCCTGCAATGCAGGACACCTAGGTTCGATCCTTGGGTCAGGAAGATCCCCTGGAGAAGGGAAAGTATTCTGGCCTGAAGAATTCCAAGAGGTTGCAAAGAGTCGGAGACGACTGAGCGACTTTCACCTCACTTCACTTCTCTTCCTATCCACTTCCCAACCAATTCTTTAGTTAGAGCCTGAGCTAGAACACAGCCCCAAAGATGAGGCAGGCGTCTAGGGGTCAGAGCCCTTCTCTCTGTTGGAGCCGCCTGTCTTGGCCTCGGCATCCCATGAGGTGGTGGTGGTGTTTTCTTAATATCACACTTACTTATTTCGGGCTGTGCTGGGTCCTCGTTGCTGCTGGCGGGCTTTCTCTAGTTGTGGTGCACGGGCTTCTAACTGCAGTGGCTTCTCCTGCAGCGGACCACAGGCTCTAGTGCGTGCTGGCTTCAGGAGTTGTAGAGTGTGGGCTCAGTAGTTGACACTCGCAGCTTCAGAGCGCAGGCTCATTGGGTATGGTGCATAGGCTCAGTTGCCCTGCAGCATTTGAGATCTTCCCAGGCCAGGAATCGAATGGGTGTCCCCTGCGTTACAAGGCAGATTCTTAACCACTGGCCCACCAGGGAAACCCCTCCCATCAGGTTTTGAGCTCCCTGTTGCTGGAAGGATTCAAGCCACGCCTGGATGAGCAGAAAGGTTTAGGGAGGATCTTTGCAAAGGGACCTACCATTCTCTGACTCCCTGCACTTGCTTCCTGTTCCCACATCTCTCTTCCCTCCAATAGAAAGAGCTGTGGGTTTGCTGAGCCTTTCTCCAAACCAGTGCAGGTAAAAAGAGATTGGCCGCTGCCTGGGTTTGGGCACTAAACCCTTTAAAATGACAATTTTATGGGACTTCTCTGGTGGTTCCAGTGGCTAAGACTCCACACTCCTAAGGCAGGGCCGCAGGTTCAATCCCCAGTCAGGGAACTAAGATCCAACATGCTGCGTGGGTGTGACCAAAAAATAAAGATTTTTAAGAATGACAATTTCAGGGCTGCCCTGATGGCTCAGTGGTAAAGAATCTGCTTGCCAATGCAGAAGACACGAGTTCAATCCCTGATCTGGGAAGATCCCACATGCCTCGGAGCAACTAAGCTGGCAAGCCGAAACTACCAAGCCCACATGTTGCAGCTACTATAGCCCAGGCTCTGCAGCTACAGAAGCCACCTCGATGAGAGGCTGGAGCACCACAGCTAGAGAGTAGCTTCTGTTTGCTGTAACAAGAGAAACACCTGTGCAGCGAGGAATACTCAGCACAAAGATAAAAATAATAAATAAAATTATATAAAAATAACTTTAAAATGACTATTTCATATTTTCTATTATTAACAAAATATTTTTTTCAAGATATTTTTAAATGAAACAAAGATCAAAAATTGCATGTGTTCCCTCATTCCCAACCAACCATTGTTTATAGTTTTGTTTAGTTTTCTTTCCATTTTTTTCATATGCATAGAAATCACTCAACACAACTAAAACATTTACTGAATGTCTTCTGTGCACCAGGCTCAGGGCTTACAGTTTTTCTACCTGGATTATAACTCCAGATCTATTTTTCCTTCTCCTCCTAAAATGCCAGGATTATTGCTCTGGAATAAGTGAACCGTCTTGTGAGGGAATATTTGGAAATTCACACATTTAGAGATGGGGGTCTCAGCGCCTGTCAAGGCTGGAATCTGTAAAGGGCTCCAAAGTCCCAGCAGGTCGTCCCTTTATGATGAAGACCTTGGAGAGGAAAATAAGGCCCCCATGCTGGTAGTGCAGGCGCAAGGGGGTGGACAGAAGCGACCCTGAGGAAAGTCTAGCTCCATTTCTGATTGGATGGGTTAACGACACTGAGTAGTGAAATATCATTCAGAGACTGCTTCTAGGAAATGTTGAATATTTATAAGCCTTGCAATCAGGACTAGGAGGAAAGGCTTTGAAAATAAACAGGCAGCAGGATGGGGGGTAGGGGAGATGGAAGGAGAGAGAGGTGGAAGAGCAGCCATGGTAAAGGAGAGGACACAGAAAGGAAGACTAGAGTCCTCTGACTTGCAGAACGGTGACTTCTCTGCATGTGTAAATGGGGAATGAGGCCACAATGACGCTGGCTTTTCCATGGCTTTACTGTGGAAGCCGAGAAAGATCTTGGAGTCATCTTCATCCCAAGAAATTGAGCTTCAGGGTATGTCGGTGAAACAGAGGCTCTTCTGGTGTGGGAAGCCAAAAATCAATGGAGAGCAGTGGCAGGTAGGAGTCCAGGGCAGAGGGACCCCCGAAGACACTGGGAATCAGTCTGTTATTCGCAATGAATACAAAGAAATCTATGAACACAGGTAGCAACCCAAGAAACACAGAGACTAAAGGCCCAGTGATGTGAAGTGGAAAGCCTTTCTCGGGTATTTGACGCAAAAGCATTTCCCTCTGAATGTAAATCATTAGAGGCCAGGGAATAGTCCTCTTTAATTGAAAAACGAGACTCCCTCTCTTGGAGGCAGGGGATCTGAAGATCTTAATTGGTCTCTTTCTTTGTGCATTTTATGCTCACATAGACACACACACACACACACCCGCAGAGGGACAGCGGGATAAGGAGAAGCAGAGAGAGAGAGACAGAGAAAGGTTGAGACTGGGAAATTAAGACAGATAGTGATAAAGAACATAGTCCGTTTCTGACTTCCCTGAAACTGCAAAAGTTCCAGGAATTATAGAAATGTGCAAACACAAAGAATAGCACGTTTAAGACCGATAGATACCAGGGACTAAGGGATTTCAGAACTAAAAACAGAACGGTAGAAAAAGATCTGGAAGTCTTAGTGGATTATACTTTGCAACGTGATTGTAGAGGTCATTCTGTTACTAGAATTATGAATTACACATAACCATGTGGGGGTGGGGAACAGGGAAGTCTTCCTTCACTATGCTCAGATGCAGGTCTTTCACAGAGAGGTGGTGTACCAATCACACAGGTGTAGGGATAGCCTGAGTTTAAAATCTGGATCCTCCATTTAGTAGCCACCTAAGTAACTTTGGGCAAGTTACTTAACTGAATCAGTGCCTACGTCTCCCTGTCAGTAAAATGAGGGTAACGATAGAACCTATTTATTGAGTTAATAGGAGAATTATACAAATAAAACACCTAGGACAGACCTGGCAATTGTAAGTTCACAATAAATGCCATGCTACACATTACGTTAGGCACCGAGGGCTCAAGGATGAGTAAGATGTAGCTTCAGCTCTCGAAGGGGATGTTGGAGTTCAGGGGGAAGACAGTTATGTCAGCAAATAATTAAAACATCACATGTTCAGTTAGACAGTAGGGGAATAAACCAAGTGGTCTGGGAGAGGCAGGGAGGGCTTTACTAATTTTAGGTGATGGAAGCTGGATTGCCAGATGAAAGGAGTCCTGCCAGCGAAGAACAGAGATGGCATTTCAGGAAGAGGAAATGGAGAATGGCGAGAGCTAAGGCACAGAAGTAGAGACAGCACCACCTGTGAAAGGAAAAAGGCTGCTTGGTGGTGGGATGTAGATGGCCAGGGGTATGGAGTGAGGGGAGGGGTAACAGAGAAGACCAGGAAACAGCAGACATTATCTGAACTATGGCAACACTTGTTGCCACTTCCTCTAGGGATTATAATTTTTAAGTAGACAACAGACATGATCAGATTTAAACATCAGAGACAAGCACATAGCTCAGTATCTGGCACTTGGCAGTTGCTTACTAAATGGGGGTTGAACAAATATATGACAACTCCCCGAAGCAGCAGTGTAGGTGATGGACTCCCAGTAGGAGACTGAATACAGAGTTACTTTGCAGTAGTGAAAGATGGTGAGAACCTGGACTAAGGCAGTGGCCGTGGAGATGGGCAGGAGGCACAGAGCTGGTGAAATAGTGCAGAGACTCACTGGACAAGCATGCTCAGGATCAGCACTTAAGGAGGGGGATAGAAGCAGGTTAGAAAGGGGGCTTCCATGGTGACTCAGCAGTAAAGAAAATGCCTGCCAAACAGGATACGCGGGTCCAATCCTTGGGTTGGGAAGATTCCCTGGAGGAGGGCATGGCAACCCTTTCCAGTATCCTTGCCTGGAGAATCCCATGGACAGAGGAGCCTGGCGGGCTGCAGCGCATAGGGTCGCACAGAGTCGGACACAACGGAAGAGACTTAGCATGCATGTAAGAACATCTGCTAGACAGATGGATGAAGAGAACCACTCAGGAAACATTAGCTATTGTTAGCTATTATTCACCTCTATACTTCCACTTCCAAGAATTTAGCTTACAGATACACATATGTGCAAATATATATATATATGTTGTTTCTTTGTACCATTGTTTATACAAAAAATTGAGAAGCAACCCAAATCTCCATAAATAGGGATCTGAATACAAGCATATGATAAATTTATGCAATGACCAATATTTTGCAGTTATTAAAGTAAAAAAGATGGAGACTATATATATACTGATGTGAAAGGATACCCTACATGGTAAGCTAAAAATAACAAGCTGCAAAACAGAACAAATAATATGATCATATTTATGTTGCATATATATGCTTTTTAAAATCTGGGGACTTCCCTGATGGTCCAGTGACTAAGACTCCGCATTTTCAATGCCCAGGGGCCCAGGTTCAATCCCTGGTCAGGGAACCAGATCCCACATGCCACAACAGTTTGCATGCTGCAGCTAAAAATCCCACCTGAGGCAGGAAAGATTGGAGATTCAGGGTTCCACATTTAAGACCCAGTACAGCCAAAGAAATTAATATTTAAAAAGTAAAATAAAATCTGGAAGGATACCCAAGAAGCAATCTGTGGTTACCCCAGGCTAAAGAAGGATAAGAATGGTGTGAGCACTTTCTTCACCTTATACTCTTTTATTCCGCTTGAATATTTTTGCACGAGCATGTACCATGTGTGTGTGGGGGTGTCTGTGTGCTCAGTCGCTCAGTTGTGTCCGGCTCTGTGGCTCCATGGACTGTACCCTGCTAGGCTCCTTCGTCCATTGGATTCTCCAGACAAGAATACTGGAGTGGGTTGCCATTTTCTTCTCCAGGGGAACCTCCTGACCCAAGGGTTGAACTCATACCTCTTGCATCTCCTGCATTGGCAGGCAGACTGTTTACCACTGCACCACCTGGGAAGCCCCATGAGCATGTATTAAGCTTACAATAATAAAACAATATTTTAAACTATATTCAAATCCCTTATGATTATACAGTGGAAGTGACAAACAGATTCAAGGGATTAGGTCTGATGGACAGAGTGCCTGAAGAACTATGGACAGAGGTTCCTGACATTGTACAGGAGGCATGGATCAAGGCCATCCCCAAGAAAAACAGATGCAAAGAGGCAAAATGGTTGTTTGAGGAGGTCTTACAAATAGCTCAGAAAAGAAAAGAAGTTAAAGGCAAAGGAGAAAAGGAAAGATATACCCATTTGAATGCAGAGTTCCAAAGAATAGTAAGGAAAGATAAGAAAGCCGTGCTCAGTGATCAATGCAAAGAAATAGAGGAAAACAATAGAATGGGAAAGACTGAGATCTCTTCAAGAAAATTAAAGATACCAAGGCAACATTTCATGCAAAAATGGGCACAATAAAGGACAGAAACGGTATGGACCTAACAGAAGCAGAAGATGTTAAGAAGAGGTGGCAAGAATACACAGAACTATACAAAAAAGATCTTTGTGACCCAGATAACCATGATGGTGTGATCACACACCTAGAGCCAGACATCCTGGAATGTGAAGTCAAGTGGGCCTTAAGAAACATCACTACGAACAAAGCTAGTGGAGGTGATGGAATTCCAGTTGAGCTATTTCAAATCCTAACAGATGATGCTATGAAAGTGCTGCATTCAATATGCCAGCAAATTTGGAAAACTCAGCAGTGGCCACAGGACTGGAAAAGGTCAGTTATCTTTCCAGTCACAAAGAAAGGCAATGCCAAAGAATGTTTAAACTACCACACAATTGCACTCATCATCTCACATGCTAGCAAAGTAATGCTCAAAATTCTCCAAGCCAGGCTTCAACAGTATGTGAACCGTGAACTTCCAGATGTTCAAGCTGGATTTAGAAAAAGCAGAGGAACCAGAGATCAAATTGCCAACATCTGTTGGATCATTGAAAAAGAGAGTTCCAGAAAAAAATCTACTTTTGCTTTATTGACTATGCCAAAGCCTTGGACTGTGTGGACCACAACAAACTGGAAAATTCTTAAAGAGATGGGAATACCAGACCACCTGACCTGCCTCCTGAGAAATCTGTATGCAGGTCAAGAAGCAACAGTTAGAACAGGACATGGAACAACAGACTGGTTCCAAATCGAGAAAGTAGTACGTCAAGGCTGTATATTGTCATCCTACTGATTTAACTTATATGCAGAGTACATCATGCAAAATGCTGGGCTGGATGAAGCACAAGCTGGAATCAAGATTGCCGGGAGAAATATCAATAACCTCAGATATGCAGATGACACCACCCTTATGGCAGAAAGTGAAGAAGAACTAAAGAGCCTCTTGATGAAAGTGAAAGAGGAGAGTGAAAAAGTTGGCTTAAAACTCAACATTCAGAAAACTAAGATCATGGCATCTGGTCCCATCACTTCATGACAAATAGATGGGGAAACTATGGAAACAGTGAGAGACTTTATTTTGGGGGGCTCCAAAATCACTGGAGATGGTGACTGCAGCCATGAAATTAAAAGACGCTTGCTGCTTGAAGGAAAAGCTATGACCAACCTAGACAGCATATTAAAAAGCAAAGACATTACTTTGCTGACAAAGGTCCATCTAGTCAAAGCTATGGTTTTTCCAGTAGTCATGTATGGATGTGAGAGTTGGACTATAAAGAAAGCTGAGCACCGATGAATTGATGCTTTTGAACTATCGTGTTAGAGAAGACTCTTGAGAGTCCCTTGGACTGCAAGGAGATCCAACCAGTCAATCCTAAAGGAAATCTGTCCTGAATATTCATTGGAAGGATTGGTGCTGAAGCTGAAACTCCAATACTTTGGCCACCTGCTGTGAAGAGCTGACTCATTTGAAAAGACCCTGATGCTGGAAAAGACTGAAGACGGGAGGAGAAGGGGACGACAGAGGATAAGATAGTTGGATGGCATCACTGACTCTATGAACAGCGATGAGTTTGAGCAAGCTCCATGAGTTGGTGATGGACATGGCAGCCTGGCACGTGGCAGTCCATGGGGATGCAAAGAGCTGGACACAACTGAGTGACTCAACTGATTAAAGTAGCAAAATAGGGTCCCTGGGAGAGTATCAGGAATGATAGAGTGGGGAAAGTGAAAGTGTTAGTTGCTCAGTTGCGTCCGACTCTTTGTGACCCCAGGGACTGTAACCTGCCATACTCCTCTGTCCATGGGGTTTCCCAGGCAAGAATACTGGAGTGGGTTACTATTGGAAGAAAAACAGAAAAAGAAGGTGTACTAGGTTAAATTTCAGAATGTGACCTTACTTGGAAATAGGACTTTGCAGCGGTTAAGAAGAGGTCACAGTGGATTGGGTTGGGCTCTAATCTAGTGACTGGTGTCCTGAGACATACACACGCAGCGAAGAATGCCACGTGAAGAAAAAGGAAGGGGTTGGAGTGATGCATAAGCGAACTGAAGAATGCCGACGACTACCTGCAACTATCAGAGCTAGAAGAGACAAGAAAGATCTTCCTAAGAGCCTTCAGAAAGAGCACAGCCCTTGAGCTCAGACTTGCAGCCTGCAAAAGAGAAGAAATTTGTATTGCTGTAGTCTACCTGGGGCTTCCTAGGTGGCTCAGACATCTGATAAAGAATCTGCCTGAACAATGCAGGAGACCCAGGTTTGATCCCTAGGTCAGGAAGGTCCCCTGGAGAAGGGAATGGTTACCCACTCCAGTATTCTGGCCTGGAGAATCCCATGGACAGAGAATCCTGGTGGGCTACAGTCCATGGGGTCGCAAATAGTTGGAAGTGACTTTTAGTTTCACGAGTGCACCCAGTTTGTGGTTTCCTGTTATACCAGCCCTAGGAAAATGAGAGAGAGAAGGGGTGAGGGGAGAGAAGGAGAATGAGAATGAATGGGAGGCAGAGAGAGGTTAGTGGGCTCTGAAGGGGCAGTTGTTATGAGGACTAACTAAACAAATATTTGTTTATTGGATTTAGTCACTAAACAAATATTTATGGGGTGCTTGCTCTGTACCAAGTTTAATAACAGGAACCAGGAAAACTCTTGTTCTCCCTAGGCTTTGTTTCACCTGCACTGGGATGTGGATATTTCTACCCAGTTGCCTGCAGATATCCAGACCTGGTGGTATGTGTTGCACAGTAAACTCCCTTCAGGCTCCTCCTGGGGATGGGGGTAGGGGTGGGGGCGCTCTAGGACAGGGGCCCTGGCCTATTATCTCAGCAGCTCCAGGGGCTGAGCCAACAGACCCTAGCTCCTGCTGGGGGAAGGTTCCTGCTGTCTGCTTTCCAGCCGGGGGCCTGTTCTTTGCTCTCTGATCCCCCCTCCTGTTTGGCCCTCTGGCCCCTGCCGGCTGGGTCACTGCCCCCTGGCATCACTGCTCTGAAGCCAGCAAGCCTGCTGGGCCATTCACAGGCATAGCCTGGTAGGGGTGGGGGACAGATGTTCGACCCTTGTCCCCCCTCCCCCAACCAAAACACACACATATGCTCAATGTATATCAGTGCCCCAGGAAGGGATCCAGGCAGAGAGAGTGATGGGGGGCTACAGGCTCTGGGGGGATGTAAATGGACTGGGCGTGTATGTGTGTGTGTGTGTGTGTACTGGAGAGAGGGAGGCAGGGGCAGTAATCAGTGTGAGAGAGGCAATTACATGCCAGCAGCTCATCCACGACCAGCTGGCATTCAGGCTTTGAACCTCCAAGAAGCTTCCCATGCAGCCCCCAGCTCCGTTGCTGAAAATCCCCAGCTACATTCTCTGGCCTCATGCGATGGCATGAGGCCAAGGAAGTTGGCCTGGGGTAGCTGTACTCTCCAAAGACACTCACAGCCACGCCCATGCACGCCTGCTCCAGACACGCATTTCTTCCGACCAGATGCCATAACCCATCAGAGGAAACTTACCCTCTCTCTCCACAGTCTCTGCTCTCCCCACCCTCCCTGCCTCTTGCCACTCTCCTTTTTGCCAACTTGTGGAGCGCTTTAGATGCTGTCCCAGTGTCCATGTGTTATAGGTTAGGAAACAGAGACAGACGCCGTGAGTTACCTACTCTCTCTAAGAAAGAGGTAGAAGCCAGAGTCATATTAGTTGTGTGTTGGGCGAGGTGGTGGGACGCAGGCAGTGAGGAGATAGAGAGAAGGCAAACTCCTTCCAGAACTGCCTGTGGGAACGGCTGGACTTGAAAAGGCACAGGGCAGACACTTGGCTGGTGGTCAAGTGGTTAAGACTCTGAGCTCCCACTGCAGGGGCCAAGGTTCGATCTGAGGGTCAGGGAACTATGATCCCATGTACCATGAAGGGTGGCCAAAAAAGAAAAGGAAGGAAAAAATGGTGCAAGGCTACTGTCAAGCCTGTCCATCTGACCTTAAGAAACGGAGGCTAGGCATTTTCTGCCCAGCCTCTGCCCCACCCTCCACTAAGTCTAGGGCTCCAGGGGCCCTGCCTGGAGGGGCTGGGACTTAGGCTGCAGTTGGGAGGTATTTATTCTTCAGTACACCCCAGCTGAGTACTGCACCCTCTTGGTATTCAGCTGAACTGATTCAAAGGGAGCATATTCTAGAGATACAAAGAAGTACAAGGAAAAAAAGAGCAGAGAGAAACAAGAACAAAAGGGTATGGGGAAGAGGTGAGGTGGGGAAGATGGCTGGGAGATTTGGGCCAGGAGAGTCTGGGAAAGGAAGAGAGTGGCCCCACTTTGTCCAGCCTCCACACCTAGGATGCCAGGCATTAGGAGGCAGCCTTGCCCATGGGCTAAGTTGCAGCCTCCGCTCAGGGAACCCTGAGCAAATAGCCCTGATCCCCACATAAAGGGCCAATTAACTGTGCTGTCTCCAGGAACAAATCCGCTAACAGGGTGACAAGCCCCCAGACGCTGGCAGGCCCTGTGTTTGCTGAGAGGCCGACCGGGAGCAAATCAGGGGATTAGTATGGGGCAGGAGCCACATGGCGGGATGTGGATTCCTGTCTGCTGCAGCCCTCCTCACCCTGGAGCCAGGAGGCTGGATTCCTGTCCCAGCTCAGCCTCTGGTGTGATGGAACCCAGGTGAACCGGGTGGGTCCGCAGGAGGGGGAGCAGAGGGCTCCTGAATTATCAGAGCAGAGCAAGTGGTCCGATTTCTCCTGAACAACCAGCAGACAGGTCCAGAGTGTGAAGTCTTCTCATAGGCAAAGATTGGGCCTTCTGAGTTTGTCATTCCTGAAGGGGTTGATTTCTGAAGGAAAAATCTACCCCTTACCACTTCTCTTATCTGAATGCAACTTCGCTCTGGAGCAAGGACCGGATCCTGCCTCTTAGTATCCAGTGCTTTAGAATGAACATGTCACCAGCGCCTCTCCCACCTATCCCACCTCAAGGTCGGCTCGGATTTAAGTCATCTGGGGGGCCCCAGATCCCTAGTCCAGCAAGCGCAGACAGGGTGCTGAAAGAACAGTTCCCAGGGCGCAGCCTCCCTCTGCTTCCCCCTCCTCTCCCCCATCCCCCACCTCCGCACCTCGGGCTTCTGGCCTTGCTAGTCGCCTCGCGGGCAGAGCTGGGGAGGGGAGGGAGGGAAGGCGCGGCGATAAGAAGACACCCAAACATTCGTTCATTTGCCCTGAGGATTGAGGGCGGTGTTTTGGGACAAGCCCTCACCCCTTGACTAAGTCTCTGGTTCACTTGAGAGCTGCCTGCCTGAAATACTCAACTCTTGACTTACCTTAGTCTGGAGTCTACGTCTGTGTGGTACCCCACTCCTCCCCCAGAATCTTGACCTGTTCCCCTGCCTTCTCCCACTTTGGAAGCAGCCACCCCAAAGCTGATCTCATCATAGAGCCCTCTGACTGAACCGAAACTCCACCATAAGCAGGGCCTTATATCAGATATTAACTAATAGGATGCCTCTGATCTCTCTTCCTCTGATATCCCAAGACCACCTACAGCCTAGGAAACTCTGTGTGTGTGTGTGTGTGTGTGTGTGTGTGTGTGTGTGTGTGTGTGTGTGTGTGTGTAGGTAGGTAGGTATGACTTGGAGGTCTTCAGGTATTAAGAACTCCAGGAAAGTCGGAAGCATGCTGGGAGCGGGCAGGTGTGTGGGGTGGGTGGGGATTGTTGTGACCTCCTTCCTACCAAGGAGGATCGTTATTAAGTTTGAACAGATTCCTGAGAGTTGTCCATCAACCCCATCTCTTCTCTTGCACTTGCCTTTACAAACACAATATTGCTCTTTGTCTTAGCCCCAGACACCCCAGTTCCCCTTCAGTCTCCTCCAAAAAGTAAAACAATAAGTCAGAGCATAAAATAAGTCAGAGCAGAGCAAATAGATGTGAGCTGCTCCTGGGTTTCCCTGGGCTTTCGCCTCAGGTTTTATCCCTGTGGAGTATCCTGCAAGAACCACGAGATTAAGAGGTCTGGGGTAAGGATTCTGGGGTCAAGACGCAGCGTCTCATCTCCGGGTCTCTCCGCTACAAAGCAGCGACTGCTGGGCAGAGAGGTGGACGCACCGCGGAATTACTCTCCACCCAGCCCCAACTCCCGCCCCAAACCACCCAGCCGTCCGCACTCCCGCCGCAAAACCCAGGGACGTGGGAGGAAGCGGCAGTCAGGACTTGGAGAGCTAGCGGAGCGATCTGGGGCTTTGCCTCAGTTTCCTAAGGGCTGGGAACAGAGAGAAGGGTCTCCTCCTTTGAAGTCAGGCACAGGGGCACACTCCGACAGAGTCTCATCCCTCATCTCGGGTGCTTTGAGAAAGGAGAGAGACTCTCCTGCGGTGCCCAGAACCGACGCGGGACGCCTGGAGCCGGGCGCAGGCCGCGGGGCGGGGACTCCAACTCGCGCGCTAGGCGACTCTAGTCTCTGGCCCTGCTAGTGGCCGTCGGGGTGGGGGTGGGAGGGCGGAGAGAGGCGGATTAATCCCTTAATTACGCGGGGATCGGCGTGGCACCTGCTTTCTCCCGCTCGGCTCCCAGGGGACCCCGGCTCTGGGGGGTGGAGAGAGAAGGAAGGAGGAAAGGCGCGCGGAGGCACGCACGGTACCCAGGCGCGCCGGCAGGAGAGCGGCACCGTGGCTGGGGCAGCGCGTAGAGGCTGTGGAGGGGCTTACGGCTCCCGGCCCGCGGGTCTTAGACCCAGGGGCTGGGCCCCGAGCCCCCAGCCCCGGGCCCCATCTGGGCGCGCCATGCTGCGCTACCTGCTCAAAACGCTGCTACAGATGAACTTGTTCGCGGACTCCTTGGGCGGGGACATCTCCAACTCCAGCGACCTGCTCTTCGGCTTCAACTCCTCGGTGGCGGCGCTCAACCAAAGCCTGCTGCCCCCCGGAGATCCTTCTCTCAACGGTAAGACCCTGCCCCGCGGGGACTTCAGATCCAGGGATGGGGGTAAGGTGAGAGGGAGGCGCGGACGGGGAGGTCCAAAGCGCTCCTGCCTTGAGGTCCGGGATCAAGCGGCGCCCTCCAGCGCTTCCCAGCGCCTCCCGGGTGGTGGGAACCGATGGGTAGTTTGGGACTTAACGCGTCTCAGTAAGGACATCGTCGGGAGGTCGAGGGTTTGGGAGGAGATGGCTACTGAGTCCACCACTTCTCACCTCCCCAACCGACGCCCACGGCCACCCCAGGTGAGAAGAACCGGAGTATGAGAGGCCCGGACCCACTGCGCCGAGGCTGTAGAGGAGGGGGCTCAGTCACCCGAGGGCCTGGGCCAAGCCGGGCCACTCGGTGACCCACCCAGGGCGCAGGTTTCCCTTCAGGAGTCTAAGTTTTCTAAGAACTCACTTAGGACGAAGGTGATGACGCCAAAATGTTTAATGTGTTTGCTACAGAAGACGACCGCGGCGGCGACAGTTTCAGGGAAACTTACAAGTTTGCCCCTCAGAGGTAGAACTCACCGCAGCCCCACCCCGGCAGAGCTGCGGCAGGCGGGCAGCGCCGGCGGGGAGGTCATTACCTCTAATTACGGTGATTAATAAATGACTGAGACAGCGCGCTATCCCGGAGCGCGGCGGGGCGGCGGCGAGAAGGGACCGCCGGAGGCTTGGGGAGAGCCCGATGGCGCCCCTGCCGGCCACATCGGAAACTCGCGCTTCCCTGAACACCTTTGTGGTTGATCCCTCTTTGGAGGTCACAGCCTCCATCCCTCTGCCTCTAGCCACCCGAATCTATCAGCACCGTGCTGGGGACTGCAAGGTGGCCAGAAGACCCGGCCAGTGAGTGTGTTTGTGAGCGGGGTGCTCCAGGTGCTGGGGGAGGAGCCCCAGAGCCCCATTAGCATGGCCATTAGCTATTCATTAGCTGCTGCGAAGCATCTCCTGAGACCGGGAATGGCAGGGAAGAAATTCCAGGGAAAGGGCGCCCACAGCTGTGTCTACAGGAATTAAGGGGAAAGAGCTGATGAGAAGGGCATGGTAGGTGTGGAGGGAGTAGGGAGGAAGAAATTGGGGAATGATCTGGGATTCCCCAGTCTCTTGACCGTCCTAGGTTCCTAGGGGGATTAAGCACAGAGCCCTCCCCACAGACACTTTGGAAACCTCTCTGCTCCCCCAGGGCTCTTACAGAGTGTTGTCGCCAACACATTGCCTCCTTTAAACTCGCAAATGTAAGGAGGTGCGTTGATGGTCACATTTTTCGACTGAAGAAACAAACTCAGGATGAATAATATCCCAATGGTAACAAAAGCAATGTAAAGTTTGACAATAACCAATTCCCATTACACCTGAGGTAATGTGAAGGGCAGAAAGGGAATATTGGAGCCTGGAAAAGTCTGATTCAGGTGGAGACTGTAGAGATCAAGATAAGGTAAGGTGGCCCAGGAGAAAGAGCCCTTAACTAAAGGTAGATTAGCCATATTCATGGTGCCTTCTCCCAAGTTCTTTACATACACCATGGTCTTACGACAATGCATCACAACTCCCACATACAGGTAAAGAAACTTCGACCCAGAGAAGTTCATAATTTGCCCTAGTTCTTACAGCTAGGAAGTGTTGGCGTCTGAGATTCCAACCCTGGTCAGTCCCATAACATTTCTTGAGCGTTAACCGCTCACTAAAGGGTTGCCCGTCTAGTCTGCCTGAATGGGGACTGGAATGAGACAGAGGAGAAGAGACGAGAAACAGAGATTTCCATCTAGGATGGAGGAAATCGAGAAAAATTTCTTCCTTCCGTAAGTGGGAGGGAAACTGATCTTGTCCCAAACTGGTTATACACTCTCCCCAGGATAGTACCAGGCTGGGGCAAACCGTGCAGCTTTGTCTCAAGGACTTCTGAGAGCCGGGGCTGAAAATGAAACTCAGTACGACTCAGTGGCTGGAAGCCACTGAGGTCCCCGTGGGTGTTGGAACAGGGCCAGGGTGGGGATGGGCAGGAAGGCAGAGAACCGAAGTGTTGAGTGGTCCTTGGTTATTTAAGGACATCAGGTTAGACAAGGCGGCAGCGACGCCTACTGGCCACTACGGGGTACAAATCCATTTTTGACGAAGCTGGGGGTTGGGTGTCTGAGCTCAACCGGCTCCTGGATCCTGGGTCCCAAACTGAAGATGAAAAGTGAGCCGAAGTCTGTAGACCAAGTGAGGGGCAGGAGCAGACATGCGGGCGAACGGATCTGAGTGACCAAGAAAAGTTAGACGAATTCCTCTCTCAATGATTCTTCGCCTCTCTTGGCTACATCAACCTGTAGAATAATCTGTTGAAAACTATGCCTTCTTAGAAAAGAAGCGTTACTCACTCTTCCATCATCAGTTGTGTTCAATTCTTGTGAGTTAAAAAGACCAGGAAACCTGGTTATCAGGGGTGTCAGTGAGAAGGGCACTCTGCCCAGTTACAGAATCCAGGTTAAGGGCCACTTCCAGTTCCAGGCCACAGCACATCATTCGCTTCTTCCCTTTCCTAAGGGGCTCCCCAGGCTGGGCCACAGTCTCTCCATTTCAGTGGACAATCAAGTGTCAGCTTTTCACAGATCAGGGATGAGCCGCGAACCAGCGCGGCTGGGGGACTGGAAACCAGTCGGCTAGAGTCGCGGTCTACTTGCCAAGCCGTGGTCCAGTCGCTTTGCACTTGAACTTGGCAGGAGAGGAGGCAGGAGTCTTCAGGCTCCCTAGGCGCTTGCGTCTCTGCTGATCGTCTGTTCTCAGGCACCTCCTTTCCAGCCTAAGAACATGCGGGGCAGATGCCTAGGAGAAACTCGACCTTACCCAGAGAGAGGATGGGCGGGTCGGCTTCTTTTTCTCTCTGGAGCCTCGCGCTCTCCCTCTGATCTCCGGGTCTGAATGCTCTGCGCCATCCACCCCACCTCAGGGTCAAGGATCGGGCCGGAGGACGCGATGCCGCGCATCGTGGAGCAGCCGCCAGACCTGCTGGTCTCCCGAGGCGAGCCGGCTACGCTGCCCTGCCGCGCGGAGGGCCGGCCGCGGCCCAACATCGAGTGGTACAAGAATGGGGCCCGCGTGGCCACGGCGCGCGAGGACCCGCGCGCCCACCGCCTGCTGCTGCCCAGCGGCGCCCTCTTCTTCCCGCGCATCGTGCACGGGCGCCGCGCGCGGCCAGACGAGGGTGTCTACACTTGCGTGGCGCGCAACTACCTGGGGGCAGCGGCTAGTAGAAACGCCTCTTTAGAAGTGGCAGGTAGGAGTCTGCTGGTCGCTGCCAGAGCCTCGGGGAGGTGGGAGGGCAGCGGGTAATCCCATCCGAAGCCAGTCCCAATCTCACCCCATCAGCAGCCTCCCTTAAACCTTCTCCTTGGCCGGAGGAGGAAGCGGGCCTGGTCTTCTCACAGCCGGAGAAGAGTTCTGGCCTGCGGTGGTGATCCAGCTCTTCCCCCAAACCCTTTCCTGGGTCCTCACCCAGTTATGTCACCCCACACCCTATTTATTCCTCTGGTCATTCATTCTGGCTTTCTCTCTTTCTCCCTCGCTCCAGTCCTCCGCGATGATTTCCGGCAGTCTCCTGGGAACGCGGTGGTGGCAGTGGGGGAGCCAGCCGTAATGGAATGCGTGCCCCCCCGCGGCCACCCAGAGCCTTCGGTATCCTGGAAGAAGGATGGTGTTAGACTCAAGGAGGAGGAGGGGAGGATCACGGTGAGGGGTGAGACCAGGGCTGAGGATCTCACTGGGAGCCAGGTCCTGACAAGGAACATCCTGAAGGTCAGGCCCTTAGGCTAGAGGTCTGGGACAAGCGTCAAAGGAGGAAGGTCTGAATCTAAAGGTCTTGGAAGGGTAGGGGTGGGGGTGGGGGGATGTCCTGGAAGCAATAAGAGATTTTAAACTGGGGCATTAGCTGACCAGAGGCTGAGAGTCAGCTACTGAATGGGGGATAAATCAGCATGGGTAAGATGGAATTGGTGTAAGAAGGTGGGGGGTATGATGATGCCCCACGGACTGGTGGGAGGTGGTCTGGGCTACAGGAGCAAAGATTACACCTGAGCCCTATCTTGGGCAAATCACGTAAGGATTCCTTAGAGGGCTTCCCTGGTGGCTCAGATGGCAAAGAATCTGCCTGCAGTGCAAGAGACCTGGGTTCGATCCCTAAGTCAGGAGGATCCCGTGGAGATCCTCCAGTATTCTTGCCTGGAGAATCCTATGGACAGAGGAGCTTGGCGGGCTCCATGGGGTTGCAAAGTGTTGGACACGACTGAGCGACTACTACAGCTTTAAGGGGCCAACTCCACTGGTCGTCTTCATTGGCTTGCTGTGAGGATCAAATAAACAAGTGTGCAGTCGTGGCTATAAAGGACCCAAGTCTCCATGATTACTCTGCAGATCCGTGGAGGGAAGCTGATGATGTCACATACTTTCAAGAGTGACGCAGGGATGTATGTGTGCGTGGCCTCCAACATGGCTGGAGAACGGGAGAGTGGGGCAGCCAAACTTGTGGTCCTGGGTAGGCTTGTGCAGTTTGGGAGTTACGGGAGTGGGCAGCCCAGGGAGTGAGTATCTGTGCAGACCCACTGACTCTTCACTCCCCCCACCCCTCCACAGAGCGTCCCTCCTTCCTGCGTAGACCTGTCAATCAGGTGGTCCTCGCTGGTGCCCCCGTTGACTTTCCGTGTGAGGCGCAGGGGGATCCCCCTCCTCGTCTACGCTGGCGCAAGGAGGATGGGGAACTGCCCACAGGCAGGTGAGAAGGCCCCTCCTACTGCCTGTAAGGAGACCCAATCAGCTCAAGAACATACCCAGCCCTAGAAAACTGGAAAAAGAAAAAGAAGGTAGATGCTTCTCATTGGACCACGCAGTCTGTTCCCAGAGCCTGTGGCCCTGCCCCAACCAGTCCCCACCTCCATTCATGGGTCCATGAGTACCAGCTTCTGTCCCTGCAGAGGTCTACGTTGTCCTTACGTACCCTAATTCTGGTGTCCGTCCTGGGGGATGCGAGAAGGGGTCTGTAGTTGTGGCCAACCCAGCCTGGGGGTGGGGAGGGGAGCAGGTACGAGATCCAGCGCGACCACAGGCTTCAGATCAGGCGTGTGAGTGCTGAAGATGAGGGGACGTACACCTGTGTGGCGGAGAACAGCGTGGGCCGCGCCGAAGCATCCGGCTCCCTCATTGTTCATGGTGAGGGCGCCCCTGGGCCGGCCTTGGTGGGCATGGGACGAGGGCAGGTGGAGGATGGGTGGAGGTGGAGAAGGCGGAGAAAGGACAGAGCAGGAGATATGAGTGGGTCCCCTGAGACTCCAGGATTCTTGCCTGGAGAATCCCCATGGACTGAAGAGCCTGGAGGGCTACAGTCCATGGGGTCACAAAGATTTGGGCATGACTGAGGGACTAAGCACACACACCCTGAGGCTTCTAGGAGGAGAGGAAGGAAGAGAAAGCTAAACAGGCTTGAGCAGGAGACAGATATCTGCTCCTCCCTAAGCCAAGCTCAGGCTTCTCTCTCCTGTTCCTCCCTTAGTGCCCCTGACTCCCTGCTCCTTTATCTCCCTCCCCTTCCCAGTCCCACCCCAGCTGGTGACCCAACCCCAGGACCAGATGGCGGCTCCTGGAGACAGCGTGGCTTTCCAGTGCGAGACCAAAGGCAACCCCCCGCCTGCCATCTTCTGGCAGAAGGAGGGAAGTCAAGTAGGTGGCCAGCTCCCAGGGCCTGTCCACAGCTCCTCCTCTGGGTCTCGGCCTCCCTCCTCTCACATTCTGCAAACTTCTCTCTGGGCTTCAGTCTTACCCTTCCTCCCAGAAACCCATGCAGGTTATTTGGGAGGATTAAATAAGATAATGAATATAAAAGGCCTGGAACAAAGGAGAATATAGTTAGGTGGCAGGGAACAGTCCTATATGGGAATTCCTTGGAGAATCTTTCTGTTTTGGACAAGGCTATCCAGAGGATGTGGGCTTTCTAGGTGGCACTTGTGGTAAAGAACCCGCCAGCCAATGCAGGAGATATAAGAGCCTGGGGTTTGATACCTGGGTTGGGAAGATTCCCCTGGAGAAGGGAGTAGCTACCTACTCCAGTATTCTTGCCTGGAGAATCCCCATGAACAGAGGAGCCTGGCAGGCCACAGTGCATGGGGTCGCAGAGTCGGACACGACTGAGTGACTTAGCACACACACACGTGCTGGGGATGTAGCTGATCCAATTAGATCCTTCCTCCTCCCCACGCCTGGGCCTGGACTTTAGCATCCTGCTCTGGAAAGTGAGTTCCATACCAAAGCTGCTCAGGGTAGAAAGTGACGGGCTCATCTACTTACAAAAGACTTCCACCAGGGGGAGCTCACGGTCACCCCTCTTTAACCTTCACAGGCAATTCAGAGTTCTGAGCAGCTTTGGTATGGAACTCGGCATAAAACAAAATTGAACCGGGGTCTCCCGCATTTCAGGCTGATTCTTTACCAGCGGAGCTACCAGGGAAGCCTATAAAACAAAATTTAAGTCTGATTAAACCCACCCCACTAGGAAACCAGGCCACCACCACCTCACTGCATATCCACAGCCCCGATTTTCCAATATCTTTTCTAGCACTGTGAACTGCTACATTTTAATTATTTTCTTAAATGAATAAAAATGCTGATAATAGGGACTTCCTTGGTGGTCCAGTGGCTAAGACTCCGCACTCCTAATGCCGGGGGTCTGGGTTTGATGTCCGGTCAAGTAACTAGATCTCATATGCCTCCACTGAGTTCGCATGCCCCAAGTAAAGATCCCACATGCCGCAACAAATACCCAGTGCAACTAAGACCCGGTGCAGCCAGATACATAAATATTTTTTAAATGCTGATGGTAGTAGAGGGTGGGAATAGGTATCAGAGAGGGGCTCAGCGTGGTGTCATTTTCCCTGAGACCCAAACCTGCTTCCCTACCTTCTGTGTATCTAATGTAAAATGTTAGAACCAGAAGGAAGCAGAACATACTTAATATTTCTCACTCAATCTACTGAAAGAGTTTCACGCAATTACTTGATTTAATCCTTGTAACTACCCTCTAAGAGTCAAATTTGGGGAAAGTGGGTCTCAGGAAGGTTGCTCAGATTTCCCCAACTAGCTTGCTCAGATTTCCCCAACTAGAAATGCTGAAATATGTACCCCCAAATCATCTAATAAAACTCTGTTACTGTTGTGAATAGGCTTAACTAGTTTGCCTCAGGTCACAAAACTGGCTAGGGACAGCGTTATGAACTAGCACCTTAGGAATTCTCTGCATCCTGGGGTTGCTGAGAATGCAGAGTTCTCCCTGGCAGCTGCCACCGGGCTCTGTTGCTTGCTCTGTCCCCAGGCTCTGCTATTCCCCAGTCAGTCGCTTCAGCCCACAGGGCGCTTCTCAGTCTCTCCCAGAGGCCAGCTCAACATCACTGAAGTGCAGAGCAGGGATGCAGGATACTACGTGTGCCAGGCTGTCAGTGTGGCCGGCAGCGTCCTGGCCAAGGCTCTGCTGGAGGTAAAAGGAGGTACGTGCCTATGGAGATAGGGCTGGAAGGAGGTAATAGCTGAAAAAGGTCTGTTTTTCTTGGATTCTATGTAATATGTCTGCGCGGGGAGAGGCGTGTTCCTGGCACATGTCCGTGAAGTTTGGGAACCAGGTACAGAAGCCACTAATGGATGGCTGATCCCAGGCAGAGAGAACACATGGCTATAGAAGCCCCGCTGATATCCAGGGGAGGGGAAGTGAAGGGGTAGAGACGAGGACAAGGAGCTGCTTGCCTGAACCCAGGACCCTCCCCTGAGATGCCCAAGTTCTTCCTCTCTTAGCTTCCTTGGAAGGACTGCCTCCCATCATCCTCCAGGGACCAGCCAACCAGACGCTGGCACTGGGCTCCTCCGTGTGGCTGCCATGCAGAGTGAGCGGGAATCCCCAGCCTAGTGTCCAGTGGAAGAAGGATGGGCAGTGGCTGCAAGGGGATGACGTCCAACTCAGTGTAATGGCCAATGGTACCCTGCACATCGCCAGCGTGCAGGTTAGGCTCACTCCTGGAGCCCAAGTAACTGAGAACGGCCGCGTGGTCCGTGTGCCCCACTCTAGTGCCTGCTGCGACTTGAACTCCATCTCTGTCCCTCTGCTCTCAGACCACCTAGAGCAGGGGGTCCCCGATCCCCAGGCCATGGACCGGTACTGGTCCGGGCCTCTTAAGAACCGGGCCCCACAGCAGGAGGTGAGCAGCAGGTGAGCGAGCAAAGCTTCACCCGTATTTACAGCCAATCCTTATTGCTCACATAACCGCCTGCGCTCTGCCTCCTATCAGATCAGCGGTGGCTGGCATTAGATTCTCACAGGAGGGTGAGCCCTACTGTGACCTGCACATGGGAGGGATCTAGGTGGCGTGCTCCTTATGAGACTCATCCCCAAACTACCTCCCTATTCATGAAAAATTGTCTTCCATTTTGGCACTGGTCCCTGGTGCCAAAAGGGCCGGGGACCACTGCTGCCCAGTGGACAGCATCCTCCCCATCCTCCTATATGCCCACCTCCACCCTTCACCTTGCTCACTCCCACTGTGCCAGTTTCTCCACCCTCTCCTGCAGGAGGGGCACATGGGATTCTACAGCTGTGTGGCCAAGAGCTCCACAGGGGAGGCTGCCTGGAGTGGCTGGCTTAGGAGGTGGGGTGAGTTTTTCCTTTGTTCTCTCATTTTTTTGCCAGCACTCTTCTCCAAATTGGCCTCAAAGGTGGTCAATACCTCCCCCTCAAACCCCAGAACTGGTTTTATCTTCCAAAGGCCATGGCTGTGGCTGTTGGGGGGAGGAAAGAAGTGGTACCTGTGGGAACAGATGTGAGCAGGGTCAGTTCACTCTGTCCCCGGCTCCAGGGTCACCATTCTCACGGCTCCTCTGGGAAAGAGGAGATTACACCGGGGCCATCTTCTCCCCATCGTTCTACTCAAAGATTCTCTCCTCACTGCAGAAGACCGGGGAGCAACACCAGACCCCCCTGCAGAACCCAGTACCCCTCCGGGACCTCCCTCGCAGCCTGTTGTCACTGAGATCACCAAGAACAGCATTACTCTGACCTGGAAGCCCAACCCACAAGCTGGGGCCACAGTCACCTCGTATGTGATAGAGGCCTTCAGGTACAGAGGAAGTTTCCAATGCAAACCTGGAAAGCTACCGGGAGGCACCCCTGTGTCTGCAAAGTCTTGGCTGTGGTGGGAAGAGGTTTACCAGTTCTGTCTCCCCAGCTGAGGAGCAGTTAGAGGGGGGGTGACAGAGAATGGATGAGAGGGAACAGACAGCTTGGGCTGGCACAGCCCTGTTACCTCATTCTTGTAGCCAAGCTGCTGGTAACACGTGGCGGACAGTGGCGGATGGCGTGCAGCTGGAGACACACACGGTCAGCGGTCTGCAGCCCAGTACGATCTACCTATTCCTGGTGCGAGCCGTGGGAGCCTGGGGCCTCAGTGAGCCCAGCCCTGTCTCTGAGCCCGTTCGCACCCAGGGTGAGTAAGGCCTGGATCTCTGGATCACAGGTATGGCATGCAACCCCGCAGAGCACCCCCTGCCTGCAAGTTATGGCACCTATCTGCTTCCAGTTTCTGTGCTGGTGGCCGGGCCTGGAAGAGGGAGTCATGCTTCCCTTTCACTGAGGGAACAAGAGAAGAGGCAAGAGAGAGAAAGAGAGAGAGAGAGACTGATTCAGTCATCTTGGTAGCTCCTCCCTTCCGAGCCTTTACTTACAGATAACAAGACTAGAAGGAAACTTGGAGGGACGTCTTCACGTGAGAGATAAGGAACAAGGCCTTGAAAGGTGCAAGGGAATCCCCAGGCGGTCCAGTGGTTAGGACTTCGTGCTTCCTTCCACTGCACGGGGCACAGGTTCAACGCCTGTTCAGGGGACCAGGATTCTGCATGCCATGCATTCAGGCAAAGAAAAAAAATAAATAAATAAATCTGCAAAGAGCCAACTCATTGGAAAAGACCCTGATGCTGGGAAAAATTGAAGGCAAAAGAAGAGGGTGGCAGAGGATGAGATGGTTAGATAGCATCACCAACACAATGGACATGCATCTGAGCACTAACTCTGGGAGATAGTGAAGGACAAGGAAGCCTGGCCTGCTGCAGTCCGTGGGGTCGCAGAGTTGGACACGAGTTAGCAACTGAACAACAAATATATGCAGAAAGCAGGCTACCCTGGCCCACCTCTGGAAGCTCTTCCCTTGACCAGCCATCTCCTGACTCTGGGATGGGCTCCAAACTACTAAGTAGTGGTCTGTGGGGCAGGGCAGGGGACATACACATGCCCTCAGTCCTGACTCCCCGTCCCAGAGGCCCTTGCTGAGTGGACTGTTTGGTCAGCAGACAGCAGCCCATCCAGGCCAGTGGAGGACCCATGGAGAGGCCAGCAGGGACTGGCCGAAGTGGCTGTGCGTCTGGAGGAGCCTGTAGTCCTTGGGCCTCGGACTCTGCAGGTGTCCTGGACCGTGAGTGTGGCCCAGGGATGAGCCTAAGGGCAGGCATGATGATGGGGGACACAGGGGAATGCGTACGGGAGTGTGCAAGGTGTGTGGCTGGGTGAAGGAGGGGCTGCGACAGGAGGACTTGTTGGCTCCAGCCCCTCCTCTGGCATCCTCTGTCCTGCCTCCCACAGGTAGACGGCCCAGTCCAGCTGGTGCAAGGTTTCCGGGTGTCTTGGAGGGTTGCAGGACCTGATGGGGGAAGCTGGTCGGTGCTGGACCTACCGTACCCAAGCCAGCAAAGCACAGTGCTAAGGGGACTCCCCCCAGGGGCCCAAGTCCAGGTCAAGGTGCAAGCTCAAGGCCAGGAGGAGCTGGGGGCTGAAAGCCCCTTGGTGACCAGGAGCATTCCTGAGGAGGGTAAGGGAGTGGGGCACAGCGCTGATGGGTGGACAGGAGGCAAAAGAGAGGGGAGGAGGAAGGTTTGCCTGGGGAGGGCAAAGGGCGAGGGGTGGGGGGAGGAGACACGCCTCTCAGTTCCCTAAGAGGTTAGCACTGGGAGGATGAGCAAGGTTGGGGCTGGAGGGGCAGCTTGCAATGACTGTCTGTGTCCTTCTCACCATGCTCCACCCTGGCCCAGCCCCCAGTGGTCCCCCCCAGGGAGTGGCCGTGGCCTTGGGGGGTGAAGGCAACAGCAGTATCACTGTGTCCTGGGAACCTCCGCTCCCCTCGCAGCAAAATGGGGTCATCGAGGAATACCAGGTGCAGGGGTTGAGAAGGGCCTGGGTGGGCAGGCTGGGCAGTGGAGGGAGAAGGTTAGGATCAGGGAGGAGGGAACCTAGGTCCGGGTAGAGGAGAGAGGTTTCAGAGTGCTCTCTCCGAGCGAATTACGCCTGGCCGAGGCGTCATTCCCACCATTCAGAGATCCACTCCTGACTCTCTAAGCCCGGGTCTCGGCCTCCCCCAGATCTGGTGCCTGGGCAACGAGAGCCGCTTCCATCTCAACCGGTCCGCGGCGGGCTGGGCGCGCTCGGCGGTGCTGCGGGGCCTGCTGCCCGGTCTCCTCTACCGGACCCAGGTCGCGGCGGCCACCAGCGCGGGCGTGGGCGTGGCCAGCGCCCCGGTGTCTGTGCAGCTGCGTGAGTCCGGAGCGGGTGCGGGGGAGGAGCTGGGGTTTCGGGAATGGGGCGGGGGGTGTCCTGGGGTAGGGGTGCCTCTACTCCCCTCACCTCTCTGACCCCCGCAGCGTCCCCGCCGGAGCTGGAGCCTGGGCTCGAGGTGAGCCCGGGGCTGGCGGAGCGGCTGGCGAGGGTGCTGCGGGAGCCGGCCTTCCTCGCGGGCAGCGGCGCCGCCTGCGGGGCGCTGCTCCTCGGGCTCTGCGGCGCCCTCTACCGGCGCCGGAGGCAGCGCAAGGAGCTCAGTCACTACACTGGTGAGAGCCCAGCCCGGGGGGCCGGAGGCTGGGAGACTCGACGGGGGTGGGGTGGGGTGGGCGGAGCCTTGAGATCTCGCTCCCCTAGGAAGGGAGGCGCGGAGAATGGAGAGAGAGTTCAGCAGCTCAGTTGTGTCCGACTCTTTGAGACCCCATGGACTGCAGCATGCCAGGCTTCCCCGGCCATCACCAACTCCCCTGAGCTTGCTCAAACTCACGGCCATCGAGTCGGTGATGCTATCCAACCATCTCGTCCTCTAACCTCCCCTTCTCTTCCTGCCTTCAATCTTTCCCCGCATCAGGGTCTTTTCTAATGAGTCAGTTCTCCGCATCAGGTGGCCAAAGTGTTGGAGTTTCAGCTTCAGCATCAGTCCTTCCAACGAACATTCAGGACTGATTTCCTTTAGGATTGACTGGTTTGATCTCCTTGCATTTCAAGAGGCTCTCAAGAGTCTTCTCCAACACCACAGTTAAAAAGCATCAATTCTTCGGTGCTCAGCTTTCTTTGTAGTCCAACTCTCACATCCATACATGACTACCAGAAAAACCATAGTTTTAACTAGACGGACCTTTGTTGGTAAAGTCAAGTCTCTGCTTTTTAATATGCTGTCTAGGTTGGTAATTGGAGAAGGCAATGTCACCCCACTCCAGTACTCTTGCCTGGCAAATCCCATGGACGGAGGAGCCTGGTGGGCTGCCGTCCATGGGGTCGTGAAGAGTCGGACACGACTGAGCGACTTCACTTTTCACGTTTCACTTTCATGCATTGGAGAAGGAAATGGCAACCCACTCCAGTGTTCTTGCCTGGAGAATCCCAGGGGCGGCGGAGCCTGGTGGGCTGCCGTCTATGGGGTTGCACAGAGTCGGACACGACTGAAGCGACTTAGCAGTAGCAGCAGGTTGGTAATAGCTTTTCTTCCAAGGAGCAAGCGTCTTTTAATTTCATGGCTACAGTCACCATCTGCAGTGATTTTGGAGCCCAAGAAAATAAAGTCTGTCACTGTTTCCACTGTTTCCCCATCTATTTGCCATGAAGTGATGGGACCGGATGCCATGATCTTAGTTTTCTGAATGTTGAGCTTTAAGCCAACTTTTTCACTCTCCTCTTTCACTTTCATCAAGAAGCTCTTTAGCTCCTCTTCACTTTCTACCATAACAGTGGTGTCACCTGCATATCTCAAGTTATAGATTTTTCTCCCAGCAATCTTGATTCCAGCTTGTGCTTCAGGAAGGACTCAGCTGCTGGCGGGAGTTGGGGGGGGGGGGGGTCACAGGGAGGGTCGCACTGGAGCTCAGCCCCTTGGACAGAGGCAGGGTGCCCACGGTGGAATCCCAGCTGTTGGAAGCAGGGAGGTTGGGGAGGGGTTGGGGGGGAGGGCGAATTCCAGAGGGGATGGAGTCTGCAGAGAGGGGTGAGATTTTGTCCTTTAGACTCCTGGTCTATGTGGAGGAACAAGCTTTGCAGTCACCCCCAGTAAAGAAGTGGACTTCCCAGGTGACACTAGTGGTAAAGAACCTGCCTGCCAATACAGGAATTGTAAGAGACGCGAGTTCGACCCCAGGGTCGGCAAGATGCCTTGAAAGAGGACATGGCCACCCACTCCAGTATCTTTGCCTGGAGAATTCCATGGACAGAGGAGCCTGGCAGGCTACAGTCCATGAGGTCGTAAAGAGTCAGACAGGACTGAGTAACTAATACTTTCAGTAGAGAAGGGGCAAGTCTGGTGGAGGGAGGGAAACTCACTTCCTGGAGCCTGGGGGCTGGCAGAGGGAGTGTGGCCCCAAGCCCAGGTGATAAATTATCAAGCCGGGTCTGGATGGAAGGGAGGGGGCCCCGCTGAAAGGAGGAGACTTGAGTTCTCCTCCCTGGGATGGTGCCTGTCTGGAAAGGTCTGAGGTCTCTTAGATAAAAGGTTCGGTGTTGGCTACACGCAGGAATCACTTGGGGAGCTTTAGAAAAATACTGATGCCTGAGTCGAAGCCTTAGGAATTCCTATGAACTTGGTCCAAGGTACCGCCCGAGGGGCGTAATTAGGACCAGAGCCAGGGAGTGGACAGGAATATGGGTATTTCTGACTCTCCTTCCCTTTTCCCCCCTTCTTTCTCCCATGGGTTCCTTTTCGGAAGCCTCCTTTGCCTACACACCTGCAGGTAAGACATCTGTCTCTGCCTCCGGGGTGGGGAGTAGGGTTCAGATCCCAGGTAGGGGCGCTTCTCACAGTCTCCCCCTCACCTTCCCCAGTGTCGTTCCCACATTCAGAGGGCCTATCGGCGGCCAGTTCCAGGTAATTCTCTTAGCTCAGCTCCCAAGAATGATCCCCTCCCCCAAGAGACCAGTCCCTCTGTCCCCACACCTGCCTGTCTCCTGGTGTGGCGCTTCTCCCTCCTCCCACCCCTATACTCCCCATTTCAGTCCTCAGCTCCCATTACCCCTGCCTGCCTTACTTTGCTGGCCTCTGCAGGCTCTCTGTCCCCAGTGTTCATCTGCTGTCCCTCAGGCCACCAATGGGCCTTGGCCCTGCTCCCTACCCGTGGCTGCCAGACTCGTGGCCTCACTCATCTCGGAGCCCCTCAGCCCAGGACCCCAGGGGAAGCTGCTGCCCGAGCAATCCTGACCCGGATGACAGATACTATAATGGTAAGGAGGTCTGCTTCCCACCCTGGGAGGGGAGGGCAGCAGCAGGAGGCCCCACACCCTTTCTCCTCTCCACTGCTGGGGTAAACTGAAGGGGGCCAGGGAGTCCCTTCTTGCTGAGGCTGCTCTATCCTTGGGAGGCTCTTGGGAGTTAGGGGAGACTCTCTAGTGCCTAACCTTTACCCCGGCTTGGGGTTGGGGAAGAAGATCACCAGCTTCCCTGGTGGCTCAGATGGTAAAGAATCTGCCTGCAATGCAGGAGACCCGGGTTCGATCCCTGGGTCGGGAAGATCCCCTGGAGAAGGGAATAGATACCCACTCCAGTGTTCTTGCCTGGAGAACTCCATGGACAGAGGAGCCTATGGGCTATAGTCCATGGGGTCCCAAAGATTTGGACACAACTGAGCAACTCATACACACACAAACTTTACCCCGGCTTGGCGTGGGGGAAGAAGTGGGATCTCCTCTCACCCTCCATTCTTCTGTCATCCTCTGTTTTCCTGTTTCTGCCCCATCCGCTCCCCTGGGCCTCTCGCTCTCTCCCCCTCAGAAGCAGGGATCTCCCTCTACCTGGCTCAGACGGCCCGGGGCACAGCCGCCTCTGCTGAGGGTCCTGTCTACAGCACCATTGACCCGGCCGGAGAGGAGCTGCAGACCTTCCACGGGGGGTTCCCCCCACATCCCTCAGGAGATCCAGGCACCTGGAGCCCGTACGCTCCCCCAGAATGGAGTCAGGGGGACAGTGGTATGACTTCAGTTTCCAACACCCCACTTTGAGCCCTGAGCAGCACCTCCCCAAGAGCATCCTCCAGGCTTCCCCTCTGGGACCTAGTGCAGCACTTCCTTCTGATGTGTCTCACCTCTGCCTCTTTCCTGCCTGAGTCTTGTGCGCCCCAATCCTGTTCTCAGGAGCCAGGGGAGGCAAAGTGAAGCTTCTGGGAAAGCCTGTACAGATGCCCTCTCTCAACTGGCCAGAAGCCCTGCCTCCCCCGCCCCCTTCCTGTGAACTGAGCTGCATAGAGGGGCCTGAGGAGGAGCTGGAGAGCAGGTAAGGATGCTCACTGCCTGCAGATGCCTGTACACAAAGGACCAGCCCAGGGCCTCCTGCGGGGGCAAGGAGGGAGAACATGCTCGGAGAAGAAGGGAAGGGTCAACGGAAGGTCAAAGGGAGGGTATGAAGCTATTCAGTCATCCTTACCCTCCTGCCTCTTTGCCCCCAGCTCAGACCCAGGAGAGTGGTGCCCACCGATGCCTGAGAGGAGCCATGCGGCAGAGCCCAGCTCCGGTGGGGGGTGCTTGGTCCCTCCGTCCCGAGGACAAACCCCCTCTCCCACACCTTCCTATGGGCAGCAGTCCACAGCCACTCTCACCCCTTCACCTCCTGACCCTCCCCAGCCCCCTACTGACATTCCCCATCTCCACCAGATGCCCAGGTAGGGAGGTATATAGTACCTTGCATGTTATAGTCCTCTGTACATCTCTATTCAATGTGTGGATGCATGGATGAATCTGGGGTCTGGAGGTCTCATGACTGTATCGGGGTGAAAGTGTGACTTGAGGAGAAAAGTGGAGACAGACGAAGTCTCTCACTCTCTCCAGACTTTCTCCATCAGAGAGACCCTGCAAGCTTACCCTGCACTCTTCCTGGAGCATTTTAGAGATGGCTTTCCTCATACTGCACTAGGGTGGGAGCTTTGTGGGGGACATGCTGTGTCTTTTTCATCTGAGTATTAGGCTGACTGATCAGCCCAGTGCCTGCTACAGAGCAGGCACTTAGTGTTTGCTGAGCAAACAAATGCAGTCTCATCTCATTGCAGGAGGGTGCCCCTCGGGCCAAGCTCCCCTCTTAGTGTCTCCCAGCCCACCCTGAGTAGCCACGAAGGGAGGCCCACCGGCCTGGCTGCTGGCCCTTCTGGCCCCCATCACAGCCCCAGCCCCGTTCCTGCTACAGCCAGCAGTGCCCCTGGTGAGTCTGTAGACCCCTCAGCTTGCCCCACACCTCCGCATCTTCCCAAAACCTTGTTTCCCCTTCACCCTCGAGCCCCTTTCCTGACCCCCTCTCTTATCCACCTGTCCCGTCTCCCAATGCTGCAGGGAGAGCCCGGCAGGTGCCTGGAGAGCTGACTCCTCCATTGCACGGGCCCCGCGCCCGAATCCGGAAGAAACCCAAGGCTTTTCCCTACAGGCGGGAGCACAGTCCTGGAGGTGAGGGCGCCGTGAGCCTAGGAGGTGGGGACAAGAGTGGGGACAGGCTGGAGGAGGGAGCCAGTGAACCCAAACCTCAGGCTGTTCCTTCACAGCCTCCTAGTGCCAGGGAGTGGGAGTGGGAGAAAGACGGGTCAGGAGAAGCAGGAGACCCGGCTGACAGCAGGTCTCTCCCCAGACCTGCCCCCGCCACCCCTGCCACCGCCGGAGGAAGAGACAAGCTGGGCCTTGGGGCTGAGAGCAGCTGGCAGCATGTCCTCCTTGGGACGGGAGCGGGAGCACAGTGGGGACAGGAGACTGGTGCAGGCCGTGCCCCTGGGGGCCCAGCGGTGCCCCCACCCAGATGGTAAGGAGGGCCATGGCTACAGAGAGGGTGGGCTTTGGGAGGGCAGCCTAGTGTATGCAGGGTGCCAAGGGTGTGCTCATTTTCAAGCCAGCTCACCCTTGACCTCCAACTGGGTTCATGCATCAACGCCAAAGACACTTGTCTCTCTAGCTTTCTCTGGGCAGAATTTCCTCCAGTTCCCAAATCATATGCTTCCCCAGGACTGGAGCCCAGGTGCAGTGTGGCGGCTGGGCGCTCTGTCCCTCCTTTCCCAAGGCCCTCTCTTCATGGCAGCGGGAGTGGGGGCACTCCCTGCAGGCTTCTGAGCACGTGTTATGTCAGGGCTATGGGCTGGGCCAGTTGCTGCTGCTTCTCAGTCCCCAGGATGGTATGCCACTCTTCTTCCAGAGCTGAGGTGGCGGTCAGGGCGGCACGAGGCAGGGGGAAGCAGCCCTGTTCGGCCCCCTGCCTGAGTCCAGCTGCCCTTCTGTCTCCTGCTGCAGAAGAAGCCTGGCTCCCCTATAGCCGACCGAGCTTCCTGTCCCGGGGCCAGGGCACGAGCACCTGTTCCACAGCTGGCAGCAACTCCTCCAGAGGCTCCGGCAGCTCTCGGGGATCCCGGGGTCCTGGACGGAGCCGGAGCCGGAGCCGGAGTCAGAGCCAAAGGCCCGGACAGAAGCGTGGAGAGGTGGGGGCCAGGGCGGGCCAAAAAATAAGAGTGGAGGGCTAGGGAGGCTGGGCCAGGGAATGATTACAAATAGGAAGGGATCGAGGGCTTGGGGTGGGGTAGGGGAGTGTCAAAAGGAAGGGACCCTGTGAGTAAGGAGGAAGGGAGGAGCCTGGAGCAAGGTGACAGAGGATGGACACGGATGACCTAACAGAGGGGCCTGGGCTCCATAGGGGAGCAGGATCGGGAGAGGAGATGACTAGCAAAGAGGCACATCCCCAAAGGGGCCTGTTGGCCCTGGGCCAGGGCCTTGCAAGCCAGCCTGTCTCTCTCTCTCTAGGAACCAAGATGACCTTTGACAATAAGCCAGAAGTTGCATGGGGAAGGGCTTGTGCCTGGGCCAGGAGTCTGAACATGAGCCCCTCCCCCTGGTGAATGAGGGCTGAGCAGAGAGGAGCGAGGAGGGGTCTCCTCACGATGATGCCTGGGGCTCTCTGAGGAATTGGCTTAGTAGCCAGAGAGCCAGATCTTTCCTTGCCATCTGATACCCTTTCATAAAAAAACACAATAAAAAGAACAGATCAGAGCCCTGAGCCCTGTTTGTCTGGTTTTGTGCAGGACGTAGGGAGGAAGCAGTCTGCGAGCGGGTGTGTATCCTTTGAAGTCCTTCAGCCGAAAGCACTAGGTGAGGGCAGGGCTAAGATGCCAGCTGTCCTACCTCCAGAAGGAGCTGAACCACTGTCTCCCCAGTTACCACCAGAGGGACTTTCCACATAACCAACCTTGAGAAACTTGTCCCACCATCCCAGAGCCCCTCCCTAGGTGCTCTCCTCCACAGTCCAGAAATACGCCCTTTACAGCAACAGCAATCTTTCAAAATTCAAGAAAGGAGGAGTTCAAGGGGGGAGTCCTAGCCAAGAAGGAAAAACAGGCTTTTTCAGACACCCATCCCCACCCTTTCACAAAGAGGTACAGACGGCCACCTCTTAGCCAGATTAGTGTGCTAAGTTACTTCAGTTGTGTCTGACTCTTTGCAACCCTGTGGACTCTAGGCCACCAGGCTCCTCTGTCGGTGGGCTTCTCCAGGCAAGGATACCGGAGTGGGTTGCCATGCCCTCCTCTAGGGGATCTTCCCAACCCAGCGATCAAATCCACGTCTCTTAGGTCTCCTGTGTTGGCAGGGGAGTTCTTTACCACTAGTGCCACCAGGGAAGCCCGACTAGCCAGATTAGGCTCATATGTAATTGGTTAGGCTAGCAGAGAAAGTTTTTTTTAAAAAAACACTCCGCTCTCCCAATGCAGGGGGCCGGGGTTCGACCCCAGCTCGGGGAAGTAGATCCTACATGTCACAATTAAGACCTGGCGCAACCAAATAAATTTTTTAAAAAATCAACAGAAAATTTTGGGCTCAAATGCCATAGTCGCCATCACTCCTGATCCCACGGCCCGCACCGTTCACTGCATAGACCTGGGTATTGGTCAGTGACTGCCTGGGGCTCTCAGGGAATGACCGCTGAGCCCCAACCCCAAGCTTTGACCTCTCCTGCCAGTTTGACCAAAGTGCATACAAATCTCTTTTTCTCATTTGCTCTGGCATATGAAGTTGGCATGTTTTCAAAAGGGGTTTGACCAGGAAACTAGAAGAAACTCCTGAAAAGGAAAAGCAGACAGTGGAACGGATGTGTATCCGGTGGGGCACTGAGTCCTCAGCCTGAGATCAGGACCCCGGTCGTGCTGAGCCGTATGCTCGCAGTGTGTGGATTCTGCCCCTGACCTTTCCCTCCAAGAGAGGAGGATAAAGCCCTGCCTGCCTTCCGGTGGTTTTCTGTGGCTCAGGCTCTGCAGGTCCTGCTCCTCCTCCATTTCTCTGCCCTGTTCTTTGAAGGGTGTCCACCAGCCAACCATTACAGGTGGTTCCTACCTTTTGTGAAATGGAGCTACTTCATACATTTTAAGAAACTATCTGGGACTGGTCTTGGGGGCTGGGATTGCTGAAAGCAGGAGTCATCTTCATGGGATGAGTTGCTAAGACCCGCAGAACCTGGAAACACCCTCATCCCTGCCTTTTCTGGATTCTGCTTAAAATCTGAAAGATGCAGGGAATTCTCCCCTTGATAACAGAACAGAAAAAAAGAGTGACACTGGAGGGTCAGCGAATGCCTGATGCTCTTCTAACCCAGGTGCCCTCTGCAGGATACGATGCTCCACGGAGTGATCTCACAGAACTCAACTCATCGCAGCTTTATGGTATCAAATTCCTCAGTGACAACAGTATCAGGAGGGTACATTCGTCCCACTTCAGCTTCCTCCCTGGATTCATCTTGAACCCTTTGCATTAGTGCCGAGGTCGGGCCTCACTGCCTCAGTGGAGCCCCTCTTTATGTCCCTTCACAGTGTGGTTGGGACGAGACCAGGAATGGACCGGAAAAGGCTGAGAGGAGGCCCTGAGATGCTCCCTGCTCCACAGTCCTTTCCCGTGAGCCAGTGTTGTCCTCCAGGAAGATGTCTGGCTCCCCCACTTCCTGTGACCCAGGCACGGCTGGGGCGGGGCACACACAGGATTTAGGGCTGCCTCTCTGGCCAAAATGACCTGCTTGTGGGCATGGATGGAGCAGAGGGAAAGGCGAGGGCTGCAAGCCAGGTGGAGATAACATTTTGCTCCTGGAGGCTGCAGGTCCGCTTTGTTCTTATTTTGTTTTGCTTTCATTTGTTCCCACAATCCGGGAGGGAGAACACCAGAGGCCAGGCAAGGTGGACCCCCACAACTGCAGCGAAGCATAGGCCAAGACCCGCAGTCCACAGTCCCGGCCAGTGGCTGATGGGAGAGGAAGGTCTAGTTCTCATCTTGGCAGTCAGGCGGTCAGTTCAGGAGAAGTCTAGGAGAAGTTGAAGGAGGTGGAGTTATCCCCCGCTGCTTCTTATTGCTCCTTCCAGACCCCTCTTGACTCCCCTGAACCACGATAAAACCCCTCCGGTCAAGATGGATTGCTGCATCAGCCAACGAGACACTTACCGCCAGCTTTGGGCACAGGAGAGCTGAGCTGACTTTTCTGGGAAGAGATCCGAGATTCAGGCAGCCAGGGAGGCAGCCCCCTTCCCAGCCACTGGGTGGGATTTTTCTCAATGTCCTCCAACCAGTCTGACCTCCACTCCCACGGGGTCAGGGAAAGGGTGGAAGTCAGAGAGAGGTCGTCCCGAGGGGAAGGAGGTGACGAAACGTCTGTTAGGGAGAGTAGAGATTTCTGTGGAGGGTTGGCCTTCACTCTTGGGGACTAGTTTAGGGCAGAAGATGTGGGGCTGCTTAAGGCATACACCTGACCCTAGACATAACCCAGTCCCACTCGGTGCATCACCCCAGTGCCACATCCCCAGGGTCCTCCGCCCTAGGGAGAGGAAGACGTTCATTGATTTCTTCGAGAGAACAGCTTGAACTCTCTTCTCCCAACTCGGCCCTGGCTTTCTGTCCTAGGTAATTCCTGCTCTCCTGTTTGCCACAATCCTGATTGCTTTTTTAGGGGAAGAATGCTAGGTCTAGGGGATATATGTCCGAGGAAGGGAACACTGAAGGGGCCGGGGGAGTCCTCACTACCTGCCGTTGACTCGGGAACGATGGTCCCGACCTGCTAGACAAATGAAACAGGGAGCCCAGCATCACCTCACCCAGCCATAGATGGGAGAGGAGGAAGGCTTTGACAGCTCAGCGGGATGTAAGAGACAGAACAGTACTTCCCACAGTGGATGAATCTGTCACTGGGCTGGGGAGGGCAACCTCTCCTGCACCCCACATTTGGTAAGAGGAAGGTCCTAGAGGTAGCAGAATGGACCATACAATTGGCTGCCTCCGGGCCTTTTTTTTTTTTTTTAATTATTTATTTGATTGTGTTGGGATGCTGGATCTAGTTCCCTGACCTGGTTCTGAACCCGGAACCCCTGCACAGGGATCATGGAGTCTTAGCCACTGGACCACCAAGGAAAGTCCCTGCCTCTGGGCTTTTAACTTGCAGAGTTTATCCTTGTTCTGGGTGATCTTGGGCAAGTTAATAAACCTATGGGACTTATAGTTCCCTCATTTGGAAAAGAATGATAAAGAATATTCCTCAGAGAGCTGCTGCGAATGCTGAATATATGGAAGGCACTTGGCCTGGGGGCTGGGACATAGTGACGATGGTGAGGATACTTCGACTCTTTGTCAAGGACAGTGATCTTACGTACCCGTGAAGACGCAGTCTGCTTCCCTCGGCTCCAGACCAAAGCCAAAGCTGTCCGCAGCCACGGCCAGGGCCCGGGCGAAGTGGGCATCAGCCAGGAAGGAGCCATCGGAGGAGCTGACCAGGCTGGCTCTGGCGCTGGGGCCGTTGTCCTCTGAGGCTGAGCCCCAGCCGTTGGCCAAGGAGCCCTCGCTGGGGGTGGGTGTGAGGCAGGGCCGAGGTGGGCACAGCAAGCCCCTCACCTCGGACCCCACCCCTCCTCCAGGCCTGCCCATGTCCGCTAGGTCTGAGGCCGTGGGGACGCTGATGTAGCCATAGGTGATGGGAGGGGAAGGCGCCCTTGGCATCGGAGAGACACTGTTCCTAGGGAGAGGTCAAAGGGGAGATGGCATGCTGTTGGGCAGGGGCAGAGACAGTCCAGTGAGGAAGGTGGAAGGCACACTCCTGCCTCCAGCTTATCTGTATGCTCTGGCTCCCCTCCGGCCACTCACCTGGGGGTCTCCTCACCCTCACTGAGCTCCAGGCTCAGGGCCACCTCCTCAGGGGTCAGCACACTGTCCTGATCCTCCCCCAGGGACGACAGCGACGAGCTGGACAGGCGGCTGGATGCTGGGCTGGGACCAGAGAGGGAAGAGGCCTGGGGGCTGGAGAGGTGGAGGGCACTGGAGGGAATGAGGGCGGGGACGGGGGCTGCTGGCGGTGGAGGGGAGGTGGGGGCTGGGGGCTCCACTGAGTGCCTGTTTGGGGTAAGACAGCAGGATGGTTAGTGCAGTTCTTCCGGTCCCTGCCGCCCCTCCCGCAGGCCCGCTCAGCAAACACCTCCCACATCCCCAGTGCCCCTCCCTGCTTCCTGACCCCAGGCCCTCTTACTGGGTCTGTTGACTCTGAGTGGGGGGTCCACGGGGAGCGATGGGTACTGGGGGCAAAGGGCGAGTCATCAGCTCACTGGAGGAGCTGAGGAGCTGTGGTCCCAGCGCCCGCCAGGCCACCAGAGCACGGGGCACAGCTCCTGGGGAACAAGAGCCTGGACGTGAGATCGCAGAACACTCACAGCCCCCAGGCCGCAGCTTGTCTGTCCCCACCCTGCACAGAGCCAGCCTCCTCAGGGACAGGAGAAGCCAGATGGAGGGGCTGGTGGGCCCCACACCATGCCTCACTCCCTCATTTGCCTCCCAGGGCCCTCCACTCACCTGGGCTTTGGGAAAAGTTCTTGGAGCCTCTGTTGCCCAAGTCGCAGGCCCAGAGCTCCGCAGGGTGGCTGGCTCGGAGCAGTGGGGAGCTGTTCGCCTGGTGCAACTCTGCAAAACAAAGAGTTGGGGGGCTGGTGGCCAATCCAGGTGGGCCTTTCAGATCCCAGCCATAGGCTCCGTCTTCAGCCTGATCATCCACTTAAGCTTTTCTCGGAATCCAGAAAGAAGAGAGAATCATCTCCCTCCATCCAGGCAGCTGTGATATAACAATGGAAGGAGCACTAGGCTTGGAGTTAAATCACCTGACTCATAGCCTGGCTCGGCCGAATAGTAGCTGTGTGACCTCAGATAAATGCATCAACCTTCCTGAGCCTGTTTTGTTTGTAACCAGCCACTTCAAAGGATGGTTTTACCAAGCAATTGAAAACATATTGGAAAGTTGCTGGCATCTAATAGATAATTTTAAAAACAATGCTGGGGATTTCCTTGGTGGTCCAGTGGCTAAGACTCTGCACTCCCTATGCAGGGGGCCCGTGTTTGATCCCTGGTCAGGGAACTAGATCCCACATGCTGCAATTAACAGCTGGCTGCAACTATAATAAAAGATCCTACGTGTTGCAGCTAGGACCCGGTGCCAAAAAAACAAATAATTAAAAAAAAAACCACCTCTCTACTGTGTACATGACAATTTCCTGATCTCTGTACCCTCACATCGCTACCTCCTCTTTAATGAATTTTGAGTCTGTGAAGGCAAGTACTCTTTCTTTCCTTGGAGAGAATCTGTTCATTTCCACTTCTCATGTGGTATATATTTCACATGGCTCTGGATAGTCTTGTCCTGATAAACCCAGTGTCTCTCACTTGGAGAGATGAGTTGAGCTCTCAAGTTGAGTTAAATGAGGAAGACAAAAGATGGGAGCCCCAGACCAGCCAGGTATGACGGGAGAGAGTCAGCTAATGGGAAGAGGAACTTTAGAGTAGGGCAATGTGTTGTTCTCACTCACGTGGGCAATGCCTTGCCTGTGGATATTCAATATGTGTTGAGTGAATGAGTGAATGGATGGATGACATTAGAGACGCAGGTGTAAACACAAGGTGAGAAGAATCATGTATGAGATGGCAGCTACCATCCGGCCCACGTGGCCACTTAGGAGACAGGGCTCTGAGGCTCTGAGTAAATCGTGGCAGTACAATAGCCCTGGCAGTGTGCACAGACTTCATCAGGCCAAAACCAAAATGGATCTAAGTTTAAGCCAGAAGAGAAACAGAGTGATAAAAGAAAGGGATTTCCCCAAGACCTGGACTAGGAGAACATCAATCAAAGAAGAAATAGCCTTCAGGTTAATGCCACATGATCAAAAGCCCAAAGCCCAGTTAGGAAAGGGGAGCAGAGACCAGGCAGGACTCCCGACACAGAGCTGTCAGTCTAATATAAAAGATGTGGGGGCCAGGATGGGCAGGTTCAGAGTGAGACAAAGCATTCATCAAGGATCCATCTGGGCCCTAGAAACCCATGTACAGTGGCCGGACCTTCTAAGCCACTGGATGAAAACTCACACAATGGCTAGACTTCCTCCACCAGAGTTTCCTTTTGCACTTTGGCTGGTTTAGCTTTTACTCATTTCCTTTAATTGTTGTATGACCCAGGGAGTCCTGGAGGCCAGCTTTGAGTGCTCCAACCCCCACTCTCACCCGCTTTGTCTTGTCTTGGGCCTGGCTTCTTACCTAAGCTCAGAAGTGGGGGCACATGCTGTTGGTGTTGATTTGTGTGGAAGGTGAGGGGAAAAGGCTGTATTTATCCCAGCTCATTTTATTTCTTCTAAAGGATTTTTGGAACCCCCCTCAAAAAAAAAAAAAAAAAAAAAAAAAAAAACCACACACACAAAAACCCTGCTTTCCACCTTGCTTGGAATTACTTGAATTTAGTGTCAAAATTATTTGAATTAAACTGTTATCAAAGTGAGGTGGAATCTTGTTGGGTATTCCTGAATTGTGATAGATATTTGTTTGAGTGAATTATTTAACGGGGATATTCAATATATGTATTGGCAAAGTGAACTAAGAATCTGACATAATGGATGAGACAGCTGTTGTCAGACTATTAGCACAGAGGTAAAGAAATCCAACAAGGCTCAGATAATAAGGAAAAGGAATAAGCAGCTCAAGGAGGGGCACCGAGAGAGGCTGCCAGTGTTCGAAGACAAAGAATTAGCAGACTTTTGGACTAGATGATAGCAGTAGGGGAGCTCCGTGCCTCTGGATGAGATATTTTCCCCCCACTATCAGGCTGTACTGCGTAGCCTGTGAGGTCTTAGCTTCCTAACCAGGGACTGAACCTGTGACCCCTGCAGTGGAAGTGCAGAGTCTTAACTGCTGGACCACAAGGAAAGTCCCTCTGGATGAGACCTTGTGGTTGTTGCTGTTGCCCACCAGCCCAAGGGAGTTACTATGCTGACCTCATCCTGGAGCAGTGATGACGTGGAGCCAGATGACGGAGAAAACGGGTGTGATGAGGACCTAAATCTCTAAGTGAGATTAGGAAACTTCGTCTCAGAACGGGAACCTTTCTTAACAACTGACCGTAGGAAGTTGCTCCTCTTTTTGGGCTAGCATTAATGTTTTCAAGTGGGACATACATTATATTCAAATCAGTGTGGTTATCCATGAAGAAGCTACTTTAAAAATGAGATTTATGCAACCTCTTTTTAGCTGGTATTTCATGATCACAGAAGATTCTAATGCAATAGCTCTGAGGCAAAGCTGGAAAGGATGCCAGCTTTGCTAATATTTAGAGTCATAAAATTCTGGATATTGGCCAAGTCCTTAATTACTCTAAATCCATATTTATCTTGATAAAAGTTGGATTATATCCACTTAACAAAACTGGCTGCTGAATGTTTATAAATCTTACTAATCAGTACAGGAGGCTCATGGAGATGGCAGAGAGTGAAGTCAATGTTCAGAAATGGAGAAACAGAGTCAGCCGAGAGAACAGTTTCCCCAGGGGTGCTCCCAGAGAGATTCAAAGTAACTTTTGGAAGCAGATGATTCTGGTTTCAAATTTGAGAGCTGCAGCTTATGGACATAGGGTTTTAAACAAGCTACCCCATTCTGATCCTCTTTCCTTATCTGTAAAATTAGAGAAATAACACCTTGCCAATGTGTTGTGAGGATTCAATAAGGTAACAAATATGAGTAAGGCACCTAACATAGAGTAGTTGCTGAAGAAATAGAGACTATACTTATTTCTCTCTGGAAAGTCAAAGCAGATAGCCGGAAGTCAGAAGAGAAATCTGGACAGAAAGGAAATGCTCATTCTCTGGGACGCGAGCTGGGAGTCGGTACCGGGGCGAGACCCATACATCGTGCATAGCACATATGTACACATTACATAGTACAGAGGTCATGCAAGCCTGAGGTTTCGTGCTAGCACTAGCCACATTCCTCCAGGTTCTAGAATTACCCGTGTGCTGGTCAGGCACGTTCATTAGACTTGGAGCTGGTAGAGAGCAAGGATTCTGTACTGTGTTCCCCTATCCCCTATCCCACCCTGTTGCTGTTGCTGCTGCTAAGTCGCTTCAGTCATGTCCGACTCTGTGCGACCCCAGGGACGGCAGCCCACCAGGCTCCCCCGTCCCTGGGATTCTCCAGGCAAGAACACTGGAGTGGGTTGCCATTTCCTGCTCCATCCCACCCCTAGTGGTGCTCATTCGGTATTTGCTGAATTGAGCTAACTGCAGAAACAGGGCTCACTGCTAGTGTGCAAAACCCAAGCAAGAGCCCCGTGTAAAGAAAATCTGAGGCCTAGGGCTTCCCTGGTGGTCTGGTTGTTAAGAATCTGTTGGCAATGCAGGGGCCATGGGTTCGATCCCTGGTTGGGGAGGTAGGATCCCACATGCCTCGTAGCAACCAAGCCTACTGGCTGCAACTACTGAAGCTCCCACAACAAGAGAGAGAGAGTCCGTGCACAGCAACAAAGATGACGCATGAATTAAAGAAGATCCTGCGTGGCTCAACAAAGACCCAAAGAAAGAAAGAAAGAAAAACTGAGGCCAGCATACTCCTGTCTGGGTGCACGGTAATAGGTGCCCATTAGGACAGACTGTGGGTAGAGGGCAGCCCACGATTAGCACTGAGGCTCCTGTCCCCCATACACCCAGATTCAGGCTGCGTGCATCCTCCCATTCTTACCCTGCTTCTTTCTGGCCTTCCAGGCCTCTGCAGGGGCCAGAGACAAGCGTGGGGAAGAGAGGCCCCGGCGGCCACAGAGGCTGTCCGAACTGGGCCAGGGGCTGGAGAGCTGAGCCAGCTGGGGTGTGAGCCGCCTGGCAGCTGGGGCCTGGGGGCTTGGCCGGGCTGGGGGGCTGGAAGGCCCCTCGGCGATGAGGGAGCCATAGAAAGTGCTGGTGTCAGGAAGCAGGGGCACCCCAGGGCTTCGGGGATCCCAGGAGATCACTGAGGTAAACAATGACAGGAGGGATTCCGGTGAATGCAGCCCACCCATGCCCCCCTTTCTCCAGCACCCGGCTCAGCTGCTAGGCCCCCTAACCCCACCCCTGGGGGAGGGCACGCGCACAAGAGCGGCGACCATCTAGCGGGTCCCGGGGGTCCACTCCAAGCCGACTGCTGAGGCTGCTGCTGCTGCTGAGGTCTCGAGAGCCGGAGGTGGAGCGCCACGTGTCCGCCAGCCAGGGGGAGTCGCTGTGATCCATCCTGGACAATGGGGGGCGGGGTAGAGAAGCAGGTGGAGGGAAAACGTGATAGGTCAAGACCTGAGCTCAGCAGGTAGTGAAAGGGTGGAGTAGATGGCGGTACCAGCTTTATTCTCACTGCTTTTCAGGCCCCCTCAGACTCCTTAAGATCTCTGATCTGCTGTCCCAAACTCAGCGATCCTTTCTTGTCCTGAGATCAGGGGATGTCCAAGTTGCCCCAGAGCTGGGAGGTATCACAGACAGATGGCTGTGTGCTGAGACAGAAAGAGTACACATCGGGAGCCAGATCTGGTGCCGCCTAGCTGTGCAACCCAGGGCCAGCTCAGTCTATTAGCCTCTCTAAGCCCTGGTTCCTCCAACAGTAAGACCTTCCTCACAAGGCTAATGCTGTAAGCTGAGATGAAGAAGTGAGACATCACTCGGCCAGGAGTGCAGGAGTTTGCAACCTGAATATTGGCTCCTCTGTCTCTAGCCTGGTTCCCTTTGGATGGGGCGCCATGCTGGCGGGAATCAGACCAAAGCACTTCTCTGCCTAAAACCCTCAGTGGCTCCCCATGTACGAAGATGGAGCCCAGCTGCCTAGCGTGGCTAACAGGGCCCTCATTGGCCTAGCTTCCAGCTCCTCAGCTTTATCTTTCGCTCTGATCTATCCTATAGCAGAGGCCCTAGCCCAACCAAAAGGCTTGTCTTTCCCTATAAATAGCAGGCTATTTCTTGCTATTCCCTTGGTCTTTCCTCTTTATTTCAGCTTTAACTTTCTTGTGTGTGTGTGTTTTTAATATAATTGCTTTACAGTGTTGTCTTAGTTACTGCTGTACAATGAAGTCAATCAGCCATATACTTACATATATCTTCTCCCTCTTGGACCTGCCTCCCACCCACCCCCATCCCACCCTCTAGATCACCAGAGAGCCCCAAGTTGAGCTCCCTGTGCTTTATAGCAGCTTCCCACCAGCTCGCTATTTTATACCTGCAGTCAGGGGAAATGTGAAAGTTCCCCACCCAGCCCCCTCCTTGTACTCATACGTGTTTCTGCACTCCCAGCTCGGGATTGCATTTATGCTAGTGTGCCTGTCTCGGCTAGACTGAGTGTTCTCCTGGCAGATAGCGACTCTTCTAAAGAAATGAATGAACAAGGTGATCAGAATGGAATCTCCCTTGAGGAAAAGGATGATGTTCCAGGGGAGACGGGGAAAGTTCAGGAAGGCTCAGACTAAGCCCAGGAAGTAGCTGGAAGAGAAAAACCAGGGAGCACAGAACAACACAGGAACACAGTATCAGCCGGCACAGAACCTTGCTCTGGGCTGAGAGACTAACAGCAAAAGGGGAGCCTGAGAGCTGGCCCTTAATAGGCGCTTGATGCACTTCTGTTGAAAGATGCAGATGTGGAATGTGAAGTCTCTCAGATGAACTCTAATGAGATAAAGAGCAAGAGAGGTGGGCAGAGGTGAAGTGGTTTAGTGCAAAACTCAGCCAGTAGGAGAAAACAAAGGATGTTTTGCTTCTTAGTGTCTTGTCTCATAACTGGAGACTTGCTCTGGCAGCCAAACGCACTCAGAGCAGATGGGTGGATACCTGCAGGCGGGCTGCGTTATTGAGAACAAGGAGTAAGAAGTTTCACATGGGGACAGAGTGCCCTCTGCTGGAACTGTGGGTGGATTAGTGTGAAAGAAAGATGCCTCAGTGGGGGTAGGTGATTGCTGAACTCAAAGGTACCGCTAGGTCGATGCTGAATGTACAGAGAGAATGAGAAATCAGACTGGTCCTCCCGTGCTAGCTATTCTCCATCCAGCAGGAGAGTGCAGTAAGTATTAATGAGAGCTCAGTAACAAGAGCACCAGATTAGGGGTTCAGAAGGCAGGTACTGGCCATGTAACCTTGTCTGGGTGGGGCCACTCACCTGTCAGATGGTGTGATAGTGACATTAATGAAAGAGAAATTAATTCTCACTTGAAGTTCAGGGGAGATTCAGCTGTTAGGATGACAAATTGCCTGGCGGGAGGGGAGACGGGGCTTCCCAGGTGGCGTTAGTGGTAGAGAACCCGCCTGCCAATGCAGGAGATGTAAGAATCGTGGGTTCAGTCCCTGGGCTGGGAAGGTCCCCTGGAGGAGGGCCGGGCAACCCACTCCAGTATTCTTGCCTGGAGAATCCCATGGACAGAGGTGCCTGGGGGGCTACAGTACATGGGGTTGCAAAGAAGTGCCTGGTGGGCTACAGTGCATGGAGTCGCAAGGAGTCAGACACAGCATGCAGGGGAGAGGAATGCTTCAACCAGTTCTCTGTCCCAGCTCCACTGTCCCTCGGCCCCTCAGCCCCTCCCTCACCTCTGCCCCTTTCCTGTCTCACCTGTGTTTTAAGATGGCATCTTCACTGGTGTACCTGTACAGACCTGGAAGAGGGCAAGAGGAAGGGTCCGCCCAGAGTCTCCAGCACCTGGCTAGAGGCCCAAAGCTCTGTTGCATTCTGGCAGGACCCAGAGAAGGCCAGCCAGTCCGCCTGGGAGGGCGCTTCACCTGCTCACCTGGGCCCAGGCGCACCCCAGCTCGGCGCCGGCGGTGGATGCACACGGCAGTGCCCAGCAGCAGCAGCCACAGCACAACGCCCCCGCTGGCAATGACCTCTGGCCGCTTCAAGGCTGCCCACAGCTGCTCCAGGGTCCATGGGCTATGCGCACTGGGTTGCTGGGCAGCTCGCTCCATGGCCTGCTCTGTAAGGGAATTCGAGCTCAGGATGAGGCAATGAAGATGGGCAGACAAGGGGGGAGGAGCTGGCAGCATGAGCAGGGAGAGGGAATGGTGGAAAGGGGGCCGGGATGGGTCTGGGTGGGGCCAGAGGGCACTGTCCTCACCTAATAGGAGGCAGACAGGGCTGCTGGGCTGCCCAGCGCCTGCGCCAGTGACTGCAGCCACTTGCACGCAGTAGGAACCTGACATGTGCGTGGCAATCTCCAGCTGGGTCTGCTCACCCACCACGGTCCAGTTGGCCGGGGGCAACGAGGTGTTGCCCAGGCTCCAGACCTGAAACACAAACAGAGATGAGCTTGCCCCCCTCCAAAACCATCACAGCAGTTAAGCCCCTTCATCTGCAGATCAGATTCTGGGTATGTGGCCACCCTGTCCTGGCATTCACCTGGAGACACCCCCACATGCACCCATCCTTCCTATTTCCTTCTCCCCTACAAAGTGGGTGAGACTTCTCTCTAGACTGAGGGACAAAAGCAATCTTCCAAAGTAGGTGTTAGACCAGTGGTTCACACAGATCAGTGTGATTTAGGATCACTTGGAGGGTTTGTTAAAATCCAGATTGCCAGACCCATCTCTGACATTCTGACCCACAAAGCCTGTCAACGGACCAGAGGATCTGCATTCTAACAAGTTCTCAGACAATGCTGATGTTGCTGGTCCAGAAATCACACTCTGGCACCACTGCCTTAGAAATGGAGAGCCAGTCACAGCCTGGTTTGGTCCCTGTTCTGTTTTCCCGCACTTGTGACCCTAGCCTCACTTTCCATGTCTGTAGACCTGGGATAACAACCCAGGATGGGCTGTGAGATGAAATGAGGTCATGTGGGTAAGCGCTTGGCAGTGTCTGGCAAAGAGTAGAGTCTGTGCTCCGCTGGGCAGGTGCCATTTCTTAGTGCCAAGAGCCAGGGAAGAGGGAAGTCTTGGCAACACTATGGAGGGGTGCGTCAGCTTGGGGGGGGGTACCTGGTAGCCACGGATGATGCCGTTGTGGTTTTCAGCAGGTGGTGGGACCCAGCTCACAAGGATACTGCCGTTGCCAGGTTTTAGGGTCACCTCCTGGGGAGGGGCACTGGGCACTGAGGGGGAGGGAGACAAGCTGTAAGGAATGCTGAAGGAATCCTCGGGAATCTCTTTTAGAGAAAAGAGCAGGACTGGGGACATAAGGTCCGAGCCATACTGACAAGAACAAGAGCTTCTCTCAGCTCTGTTTTCAGAGCCAGGACAAGAGGGGGCCCAGGAGTGGAAGTCACTATTCCTCTTCCTCCTGACTACAGAAAGGGGCTGGGGGGTATATCACTGGGTTCTGGAAGCATCTGTTCCTGACCTTGTTCAGGCAGCCTCAGGAGCAGCACGTTGCTGTCGGGGCCTTGAGCGCGGCCAGAGGACGGTCTCACTTTGAACTCGTAGTCTTGGCCCCAGTGGAGGCCCCCAAGCTCTGCGCTCTGCCAGCCAGCCAGCAGGGCCTCTGCCCACGGGGCTCCCTGGCCCCCAGGGGCGGCCTGGGTCCTGAACAGGACTGTGTAGGACTGAGCAGGTGCAGCGGGGCCGCTCACCTGGGGAAGACGGAGGGTGGGGAGGACTCAGGGCTCTTGGGAGCAGCACTTTCCGGAGCTGTGACTGTTCCAGCCCTAGGTCCCGGGCCTCACCTTCCAGCTGAGCCATACAGCTGGCCCGGGCTTGGTGCCCTTCTTGGGGTCTGGGTTCAGCAGGGTCACGTTTTCCAGCTGAATGTGCACAGCCAGAAGCTCCAGGGGCTCCTTGTAGTCCTGGGGCTCTGGGAGCACACAGGTTGGGGATGGGCTCATAGGTCAGGGGGAAGAAATTGAAGAGTGGAGCATACCTCAGCCACAGAGGAGCCAGATCTCCCAGACTGCTCCCATCATGAGCTCTCCAACGTCTATCCATCCTCAGATGGAGGAAGATGATGATTTAGCAGCTCAGTCGTGTCCGACTCTTGCAACTCCATGGACTGTGGCCCACCGGGCTCCTCTGTCCATGGGATTCTCCAGGCAAGAACACTGGAGTGGGTTGCCATTCCCTTCTCCAGGAGATCTTCCCGACCCAGGGATCAAACCTGGGTCTCCTGCACTGCAGGGAGATTCTTTACCAACTGAGGGTAAAGGAAGCCCTCGGATGGAGGAACCGCCCCTAAATGAGGTCCCCACCACTCTGACCCTGATCCTGGGTCAAACCCCCACATCCCCTAACCCCAGCCCAAACCAGAGGGCACCACGCTAACTGGTGCCCCCCACCTTGGCCCTGGCCTTTGCCAACCGCCCTCCCCTTACCCTGGATGGACACCCTGGCCACCCGGCTCTGCCGTCGTCCTGCACTGTTGGTGGCCACACACATGTAGGTCCCTGCGTCACTCTTCTCTGCTCTTGCCATCAGCAGGGAGCCTTGGGACACCTGTCAGGACCAGGTGTCTTGTGAAGTCTCCCACGTGGGGAGGAAGGCCTAAGGCCTCACGGCTGCCCCTTCCTCAAATACTGCAGGAGACATGGGGCTGGGGGGTTGGGGTCAGGCCTTCAGGTGTACACAGCTGTGGCCTGGACAGGGTGAGGTTTGGGAAGGGGCTACACTCACCGAGTGCCGCCCTGGCTGCAGGGCCAGGGGTTTCTCATCCTTCCACCATGAGACAGTGGGCTCTGGGTGGCCCCACGGCGGCTCGCACTGCAGAAGCACCTGCTCGCCCACTGCAGCCACTGTGTCCCGAGGCTGGACCTGGAAATCCTCCTGGAGGACTGTGAGGAGGACAGAGGGCTGGCACACAGCAGGCCCCAGCCCTTCCATCCAGGCCCCACCTTGGCACTGCCAACCTGCTCTGTATAACCTACCCTTGGGCTCTGCCTTGTGCTGAACTCTTCAGAGCCCCACCTCCCAGGTCTCCCATCTAGGACCGCCCCGTACCCAGCCCTCCCCTCCCAAGTCTCCCCACCCAGGCCTCACCAGCCATGGACAGCCGTGCGCCCCGGCTCACTGCCGTGCCCAGCCGGTTGCTGGCCTCACAGGTGTAGACTCCCAGGTCCGTGGATCGGGTGCGGTCATCGTGGGCACGTCCCCGGGGAGGGGGCCGCAGAAGCAGGAGGGTTCCGTCCGGGAGGAGGTGGTGAACGTCTGGGGGCACCATGCTCAGGGGGTGCCCGTCCAGCAGCCAGCGGATGGTGGGAGGTGGCTGACCTGAGGCCCGGCATCTCATCCTGGCCGGGTCGGGGCCCTGGAACAGCTGGTCCTCAGGATGGACTAGGATCTGGGGTGGGAAATCCTGGGCCATGCTTCCTGGGGAAAGAAAAGGAGGTGGGGCCCAGTCCGACTACCAGTAGGGCCCTCAAACCCCTGCATGTCTCATCTGCCTCCTCGTGTCTGAAAACGAGTTCCCAAATAACATACTGGGGACGTGAGGGCGATCTGGTTGTCACATCTGTCACCCCAGGGTTGACTCGGCTGATCTGGCTGGCTAGGCGGGAGTCCCTTTCTTTCCTCACCACTCTGTGTGTGTCCCTCCCGAAGCTATGCTATCAGGCAAAGAGGACGACCATCCATGATAGAGAAGGACCGGTCTTCAGTCAAGAGTACAAGCTGCGCTCTCCTGGTAGCACCTCCAAACAAGCTCCTAGATAACATGCTGGGAGGGAGGTGAGAGGCCCAGTGTGCACGCGTGGCACGCAGTGAGGGCCTGTGAAGCTCTCAGTCTGTTTGTCTCTCTGTCTCACACTTAACAGCACCACCATCATCATCACCATTGTCTCTGCTACCCCCACCGCCAAAGGGAAACAGAGGCGTAAGGGCCTCCCCCGCCTCAGCCAGGCCTTGGATCAGGGGTGCGCGGCTAGGAGCAGGGAGGCCCAGCCGTACTCACCCGTGAGGAGCAGGAGAGGCAGGGCCCAGTGGACCCCGAAGAGGCGCGCTCCTCCAGAGCCCATGGCTGCTCTCGGGGCTCTGAGCTGGTCCGCAGCACTTGGTCCTACTGCTCTGAGCTCGTAGCGGCGGGGGAAGGAGGGGCGGGGCGGGCTGGTGGTGGTTGTTTGTGACCGAGACTCTGCCCCAGGAGGGAAGCAGCTTTGAGGAAACCGATGCTTCCTGCCCGGGCTTCAGGGCCTTGGAGAACTGGGAGGAGACCAGAGGAGACAGGCTCTATGACCTTGACCCGCATAACCTCTGACTCTAACCTCAAACCCTAGTCTGGGATTTCCTAGAGGTAATCCTAACTGTAACTCCAGCAGTTTCGATCCTTTAACTCCAAGCCTCTAGTGAACCATTCAATCCCAATCCCAATTCCTTTGTTTCCAGATTACTCCTCACCCCTACCCCACTGCTCGAGTGGATTAGAAACCCAGCCCTGAGATCTCAGGGCACGGGCATTCTGAGGCTAAGGGTAGAGAAAAGCGACAAGGAAGAAAACGGTGTGGGGGGCAGTGTCTCATTTCCATTTCCCAGGGAGAGGTGGGGTGGTAAGCCAGAAGATAAGGAAGATAAGAGACCCTGGGACAGTCTGGGAGATGCCTACAGTTCACTCCTAGTCAGCCCAGCGACAGACAGATAAACTTCTGGGAGACCTTGGGCAAGTGACCTAACCCTTGAAAGTCAGTTTCCTTATTTGTAAAGAGGGAATAATAATAACAATAACAACAATAATAGTTCCTACCTTGAGAGATGGAATAACAGAAGAGATGAAGCGTAAACTCAACCTAGTACAGTGCCTAATGCTTTGTAAGTCATCAGTAAAGCTTAGCCAGTACTGTGATTTATTTATTTTTATGCACACCTCATTACTGAAACTATTTGAGCATCCTTGGCTGGGATATTTTTTAGGCCCTGGAAGGATAGTTTAAGTAAATGACCTTTAAGAGTTTTTCCCAGCCCTGGGACTTCCCTGGTTAGGAATCCACCTTCCAATGCAGGGGGTGAGGGTTTGATCCCTGGTTTAGGAACTAAGGTCCCACATGCGTGTGGCAAAAAAATAAAATAAAAATAAAAGATTTTCCCAGTCCTGAAATATTGTGTTTATAGCAGACAGACCTGTAGCTTCTGAGCCTGCAATGTCAGCGTACACCCTGCTTCTCCCCACCCCCTCCCTAGAGATCCACTGCTCTCCCCTTTCAGAGCCCAGCTCCTGTTTACAGGTCTCTTCCTTCCAAATCTGGAATCTCAGATATTTCCTGGAGCTGTTCCCGGAAGACCAAGGCCAGGCTCTGGGGGCTCAGCGGAAGAATGTCCAGCCTTTGTTCCCCATTGTTCCTGGCCAGCTCCTTTGTGGGGCCCCTAACTCAGCCGACTGCCTCCCTTCCTCCCCTGTCCCAGCCTGGCCTCCATGCCAGCCCCAGTCCCAGCCCCAGCCCCAGCCTTCATAGCCTGAAAGAGGAAAGCCTCCCTCACGCCTTCTTCTCCCCTCAAATGCAGAACAAGTCTGATTAAGACAATCAGGGCAAGAGAACACTGTGTTCTCTACAAACTGGGCATTTCCAAGGGGTAAAGAACAGACAGAGTGAAAGTTACAGAGTGTCAGAGCTGGAAGAATAGGAATTGGTGTCAGAGAATAGAGTTTGGTATTTCAGAAGTGGAGGAGCAAAGGGAAGTGATCAATTCCACGGGGCGTGCAGGGTATATGCATGCCAGGCAGAGCAGAGTAGAATTTATGGGGTCAAGGATCTGTGGGGCCAGCATGATGAAGCGGGTATTCAGATGGAGACTGAAGTCAGCCAAGGATGAGCAAGTATTAGGGAAATTAAATAATTTTGTCTAGGCTTCAGAGACAAAGCAGAGCAGGCCTTGCACCTTGCCTCTAACCTGCCTGAACACTGCGCTGACTGCAAGTGCCCTGACTGCCTGATGCGATTGCAAGGCTTGTGGCACCGTAGATAAGATAGGGGACAAATCTTGACATTTTTGAGCCCTTGGAGTGGGGGTGGTCAACCAAGCCCCAGGCTTAACAACATTTCAAGTTTTACAAGACAAACAAATAGCATTAACAAAAAGCCAGAGATGCAATTTGCTCAGATTGATGATGATATCAGTTTGCATCTGGGAACCCCAAAAAGCAATCTTTGAAGTCTCACACACTGAGCAGATGAGCTGCCTGGGACCTTTTCCCAAGTGGGACTCCAGATGTGCTATGACAGGGGACTTCCCAGCGCTATTTGAGTCTGGATGTTGGTCAAAACCCAATTTGCTGAAGTATCCTCTGGTTTCTATTTCGCCTTTCTTTTAACGTTACTATACTGAAAGTAAGCTAGGTAATTCTCTAATAAATATTGGTATTGTTTATTTGTGTATAACAAGTGGTTTATTTTGTTAACATAACCTTTGAACCTGAGACGAAAGTGAAAACTTTGGCAAAATGACAAGGAAGGATGGATTTACTGCTGCTGCTGCTGCTGCTAAGTCGCTTCAGTCGTGTCTGACTCTGTGCGACCCCATAGATGGCAGCCCACCAGGCTCCCCCGTCCCTGGGTTTCTCCAGGCAAGAACACTGGAGTGGGTTGCCATTTCCTTCTCCAATGCATGAAAGTGACAACTAAAAGTGAAGTTGCTCAGTCGTGTCTGACTCTTTGTGACCCCATGGACTGCAGCCCACCAGGCTCCTCTGTCCATGGGATTTTCCAGGCAAGAGTACTGGAGTGGGGTGCTATTGGAGACTTACTGCACATCCAGCCAATTTGGGATTTCCCAGGTCCAGAGCCCCCCAAGCCTGTCTGACTCCGTGACTGCCTGCCCTGCAGGAATGTTGCTGTTAGCAGTCCTCTCTGGTCTCTTTGGCTTATACATTGGACTGGGGGAGACTAACCAAGTTCTCTCCTAATGATTTAATGGCAGCCTGATTTGACTCAAATCTCTACACTCTAGAAAGATGCTGTGTTTCTCTTGAGGAAAAGGACAAGTCTCAAAAGAATTCAGATTCATGACTAGGTGGTCTTCAGGTGGGTAGGAATGGGTAGGTGACTCAGGGAGAAGTGCCTGGAGGCTCTGCAGCTGGGAGAGGACTCCCTGCCCCACAGTCACATGACCGCTCCCTAGAGATGCTGTCAGCACAGCCTCTTTCCTTTCCCAGACTCTGCAGACCCAAGTGCTAAGAACTGATGGGGATTGAAGGGTCCCTTCACTCTGAGCTGTTCCTTTGGATATTAAGGCTTTCTCCTCTCTCAGTTCAAGCATCCAGGGCCCTCAGGGATCCGTGGAGTGAAGGCCAAGGGGACTTCCCAATAGCAAGGCGTGTCTGGATGGCTCCTAGAGGCCGTGATGCTCATTTCCAGCAATCTGCCCCCCACCCCCCCCCCCGACATCCTGATTGTCTCATTCCCACACACTAAGGAAGAGCTGACAGTGTGAGTCATGGGGATGACGTTGGTGGATGGGAGCTGCCTCCAGCTGTTTCGAGGAGGCTCTGCTTTGGGACTCTGGTGATGTTCTGACAAGTGACCACTTTAAACAGTATCTTCCTTACCTTCTGGTCTTAGAGGTTTGTGTTTTTGTAACTCTTTGATTGCTTGTAAGAGGGAAGAGAGAGGAGAGAGATTGTAAGGTGCTCTTTATAAGGACCCTCCAGAGGACATTTCTTCCTACCTCCAGCTCCCGGCTTCTCTGGCTTCTTCTGTGTTTTCTTTTTTTTTTTCTTCTGTGTTTTCTGGAAATGAAGCCAGGGCTCCTGCTGACCAGGCTGGTGGGGTAAATGGTACTAATTCAGGTGGGATTAGATGTTGCAGTCCTGGTTCCACCTCTTATTAGCAGAGGGACCTTGAAAAAGTCATCTCTGAGCCCCACTTTCTTCATCTGTAAATTTTCTGTATGAGGTTTGAGGACAGTGGTGCTTTGAAAACACTAGGTATGCGTGCAAACCAGCCCTTGAGTATTCTGGAAAGGGTATAGCCCCTCGCTGACCACTAGAACCATAGCCCCCACCACCCAGACACTCTCTTTGGCCGTGAGATCCTACCCTTTCTGTCTTCTTGTTTTTGGTTTGTTTCCCTCTTTGGGTGAGTTTGGCCCCAATTTCCAAATCCTCCTCTGTTCCAAGATGCCAAAGGTCGGAGGGAAGTTGAGACAAAAGAGAAGACAGGAATGATCTCCTCTTAGCCGAAGGGGAAGTTGCCCAGACATCATTTCACTGGCTGAGCTTCTGTCCCCTCATTCCTGGGCAATTTCAGTGTCCGTGTGGAAATCACGTCTAATACTCACAACTCCACAGTTTCTTGACTTCCTTAGCACCAGTGTCTGTGAGTCACATCTAGATCACACATTGGAGATTGGAACAAGTGGAGATTTCAAAGGCTGTTGATGTCAATATCTGTCTGCTCATGTGTCCAAGAAGAAAAAAGACCAGACCAGTTATTGTACTTTGTGTTCAGCTTGTCAATGCCTAACTCTGCACCCCCACCCCCACCACCAACCCGGCTAAAGAAATGACCACCAGGAACACACTTGTTGTTAACATGTTGAGGTTCTTACTCTTTGCAGCTAAGGGCATGCATATCATGGGGTGCCTCAGTAAGAAGGTGCATTTGTGCTAAGTCAAGTCTGATTCTGTGACCCCATGGACTGTAGCCCACCAGGCTCCTCTGTCCGTGGGATTTCCCAGGCAAGAATACTGGAGTGGGTTGCCAGTTCTTTCTTCAGGAGATCTGTCCAACCCAGAGATTGAACCTGCGACTCCTGCTTGGCAGGCAGATTCTTTACCACTGGGCCACCTGGGAAGCTCTAGTAAGAAGGTGTCAGAACCTATGATAAGATTTGGGTTTTGACTGGGTAATAGGAAGCAGAGCTTTGGTCTAAATTGGTTGCTTTTGGGGATCTGGGACAATTCAATGATTCTTTGCAGCAGAATGTCTTTAATAATTTCCTTACTATGTAGTATATCAAACGGTTCTTTTTCTTCCTCTTCTATTATAAACATTACTGCTCTGAATCTTTATTTTGTATGTCTCCCAGTATAATTAAGATTTTCTTTACAGAATACCTAAACCTAGTTGTCGAATTTCTGGGTCTGTCTTAGGGCATACAAATTTCAATTTCAGATGCTAAAGACGAATTGTTTTCCAAATCAGTTGATTGCCCCAATGTCCTTAAAGTCACATCTTCATAATAGTTGGTGGATTTCTTAGTTTTTGACAATCTAGGATGCAAAATAATATTTTATTGTTGTCCTAATTTGCATTTTCCTGATTAAATAATGAAGCTAAGCATCTTTTCAAGTGTTATCCACCATTTGTGTTTTTCACCTGAAAAGTATTTATTTCTATCTATTGCTCATTTTTCTGTTGCTTATTTGTCTTTTTCTCAATAACTTTCAAGAGTTTTATATAGCCTGGAAAATAATTCTCTGTGAATTAGAGATATTGCAAGAACAAGTTTGGCCTCATATTTTCTCTTTCTTTATGCTGTAATAGATGTTCTTAATTTTTCATAGATATATTTATTAATATTTATTTTATGTTTAGTGCATTTTTTTCTGTTTTTGAAGAAATTTTTCTCTATACTAAAATAAGGAAATATTCTCCCATTGGTTCTTCTAAATATATTCAAGTTTTACTTTTAAGTCTTTGATCTGTCATGAATTGATTATTTTTTAGGGCTTGAGGTAGGGATATACTTTGTTTGTTTTCCAGGTGGTAACCAATTATCCCAGCATGACTCGCTGCTCAGTCCCCAGTGGCCTGCAAGCACTCCTTGATCACACGTCAGATACCCATACACACATGTACAGCTTGTTTCATTGGTCTATTCGTCTAATTCTGCACGAATCCCATCCTATCTCAGTGACTAGAGGTGTATAATGTTTTGCTATCTGGTAGACTTCACTTTCACTTTTCACTTTCATGCATTGGAGAAGGAAATGGCAACCCACTCTAGTATTCTTGCCTGGAGAATCCCAGGGACAGAGGAGCCTGGTGGGCTGCCGTCTATGGGGTCGCACAGAGTCAGACACGACTGAAGCGACTTAGCAGCAGCAGCAGCAGCAGAGTGAATGCTCCTCGGTTACTTTCCAAAGCTGTCTTGCCTATCTTTGCACCTTTAGCTTATCAAGTCCTTGAAAACTTTGTGGAATTGAAATTGAATGCATAGGAAAAACGGACATCTCATAACATTAAGTCTTACTATTCATGAATGTGTATACCTGTTAATTTATTTGGTTCTTCTTTATTTATTTAAATTATTTTTAAAAATATTTATTTATTTATTTTGCTGCATCAGGTCTTAGTTGTGACACATGGATCTTCTGTTGTGGCCCTCACACTCTCTAGTTGTGGCCCTCACACCGTCTAGTTGTGGCCCTAACACTCTCTAGTTGTGGCCCTCACACTCTCTATTTGTGGCCCTCACACCCTCTAGTTGCGGCCCTCACACCCTCTAGTTGTGGCCCTCACACCCTCTAGTTGTGGCCCTCACACCCTCTAGTTGTGGAGCTGACTTAGTGGCTCCATGCCTGTGGGATCTTCATTCCCTGACCAGGGATTGAACCTGCATCCCCTGCATTGAGGGCAGATTCTTAACCACTGGTTCATCAGGAAAGTCCCTACTTGGCTTTTCTTTAATGTTTAATAAAGCTTCATACTTTGCTCTATATAGGTACTGCACATATTTTGTTCAAAGTATTTTTAGCCAAATTGTTAGACCTCCTGTTGAGATTATTAGCAAAGATAGATGCAAGAATCTCTACCAGCCTGCACGCTTGTCCCGTTGCAATACTAGCTGTCCCTCCCATAAGGAAGCAGAATCTGTTCCCAGACGCCTTGGAGTTAGACTGACCTTGTGAGTCACTTTGACCAACAGAATATAGTGGAAGTGATATGTGGAACTTCTAGCTCTAAGCCTCAAAAGGTCTTGCAGCTTCTGTTCTTGAAACATTGCCCTGAGACTATTATATGAAGACTCTCAATTTACCCCCACAGAGTAAAAATGAGCTATTCTAGCTGATGCCTAAACCTGCTAGCCAACTGTAAATACCAGTCACTAGACTTAGTGGCAACCCACTCCAGTACTCTTGCCTGGAAAACCCCATGGGCAGAGGAGCCTGGTAGGCTGCAGTCCATGGGGTCACAAAGAGTCGGACATGACTGAGCGACTTCACTTTCACTTTTCACTTTCCTGCATTGGAGAAGGAAATGGCAACCCACTCCAGTACTCTTGCCTGGAGAATCCCAGGGATGGAGGAGCCTGGTGGGCTGCCGTCTATGGGGTCGCGCAGAGTCGGACACGATTGAAGCGACTTAGCAGCAGCAGCAGCAGGCTTGTGAGTGAGGCCACCTTAGACTCCAGCTGCAGTTCAAGAGGCCAGAGGATACAGTCACATAAATGACCTCATGCGGCACCTGCAAGTGAATTGCCTAGCTGGGTCCAGCCCTACCTGCTGACACAAAGAATTGTGATAGAATAAAATGGTTATTCTTTTAGGTCACTCAATGTTGGAGTGGCTTGCTACAGAGCAATAAAGAAATGAGACATTGTGACATTATGTCTAGTAGTTTGTAGATTCCTTTCAAATTTCTATATAGAAAATTTTGTAATCTAAATGAATTTGTGGTTTTTAAATTTCTCATCTTTATGCATTTTGGTTTCTTTTTCTTGTGTTACCAGTACAATGTTGAAACCAGGAGTGAATGAGTATGTTTGTTTAACCTCTTCATTTTAAAAGGAATATATCTAATGTTTCACAATTAAGAATGAGGTTTGCTGTTGGTATTTTTTAGGTATTATTTATCAGGTTTTAGAAGTTTTTTATTTCTAGTTTGGTAATGCTTTTATCATTATTAAGTTCTCCAAATGTTTTTTCAGGTATCTAGTTTGTCTCCTTTAATCTATTAATGTTGTGGGTATCATTTAGGAACTTTCTAATTTTAAATTATTCCTGGCATAAATATAGTTTGGTCATGATATATACATCCCTTTTTAACACATTCCTAGATTCCTTTGCTTACATTTGTTTAGGGTATTTTTTATGTATGTTTATGAGACTGGCTCATAATTTTTTCTCTCATACTTTCCTTGCCTCATTTTGTTATCAGGGTTTCACCAGTATCGTATAATGAGTTAAAGAGTATTCACTCTGTGTTTATTTTCTGGAAGAGTTTGTATAACGTAGAAATTATCTGTTCCTTGAACAAATAGGAGGACCTACTTATAAGAGCATTTGAGCTAATGTTTGCTTTGTTCAGTTCAGTTCAATTGCTCAGTCGTGTCCGACTCTTTGAGACCCCATGAATCGCAGCACGCCAGGCCTCCCTGTCCATCACCAACTCCCGGAGTTCACTCAGACTCACGTCCATCAAGTCAGTGATGCCATCCAGCCATCTCATCCTCGGTCATCCCCTTCTCCTCCTGCCCCCAATCCCTCCCAGCATCAGAGTCTTTTCCAATGAGTCAACTCTTTGCATGAGGTGGCCAAAGTATTGGAGTTTCAGTTTTAGCATTATTCTCTCCAAAGAAATCCCAGGACTGATCTCCTTTAGAATGGACTGGTTGGATCTCCTTGCAGTCCAAAGGACTCTCAAGAGTCTTCTCCAACACCACAGTTCAAAAGCATCAATTCTTCGGCACTCAGCCTTCTTCACAGTCCAACTCTCACATCCATACATGACCACTGGAAAAACCATAGCCTTGACTAGACAGACCTTAGTCAGCAAAGTAATGTCTCTGCTTTTGAATATGCTATCTAGGTTGGTCATAACTTTTCTTCCAAGGCATAAGCGTCTTTTAATTTCATGGCTGCAGTCACCATCTGCAGTGATTTTGGAGCCCCCCAAAATAAAGTCTGACACTGTTTCCACTGTTTCCCCATTTATTTCCCATGAAGTGATGGAACTGGATGCCATGATCTTCGTGTTCTGAATGTTGAGCTTTAAGCCAACTTTTTCATTCTCCACTTTCACTTTCATCAAGAGGCTTTTTAGTTCCTCTTCACTTTCTGCCATAAGGGTGGTGTCATCTGCATATCTGAGGTTATTGATATTTCTCCCAGCAATCTTGATTCCAGATTAATTTCTTTTTTCTGATTCAAATTCTGTTGTATATAGGATCCCCAGACTTGTTGATCTTACACGTGGAAGTTTGTACTCTTTGACCAATATTTCCCATTCCCCTACCCCTCAACCCCTGGTAAATACCACTCTACTTTCTGTTTCTCTGAGTTTGTCTTTTAAAAGTTCTCTATATAAGTAATATTGTACGATGTTCATCTTTCTATGTCTGATGTATTTCACTTAGCATAATGCCCTCAAGGTCCATCCAAGTTGTCACAAACAGGAAAATTTCCATCTTTTTCATCGCTAGATAATATTCCAGGGCATGTGTATACCACATTTTCTTTATCCATTTATCCCCTGATGCATGAATATGGAAACCTAGGTGTTTCTGTATCTTGGCTATTGTGAAGAAGACTGAAATGAACATGGAGGTGCAGATATCGCTAGACATCTAGATTTCAATTCTTTTGGATATATACACAGAAGTGGGATTGCTAGATCATATGATAATTCTATTTTTAATTTTTAAAAGAAGTTCCACACTTATTTTCAGAGTGGTTGTGCCAGTCTGCATTCCCATCAATGGTGCCCTGGGGTTCCCCTTTTTCTCCGGTCTCTCATCAACACTTATGTCTTTTTTTTGTTTTGTTTTGCTGGTAGTCCTTCTCATTGATATGAGGTGATATCTCATTGTGGTTTTGATTTGCATTTCCTAGATGATTAGTACCATAGCTTCTTTCTTTTTTTTTTTTTTATTAACTAAATCCATACTTTATTTGGATTTCCTTAGTTTTTACCTAATGTCCCTTTTGTATTCCAGGATCCTATCTAAGATACCACATTACATTTAGTCATCTGTCTCTTTAGGTTCTTCTTGCCTGTGATGGTTTCTTAAGCTTGCCAGTGTTTTGTTGTTGTTTTGTTTTGTTTTGATTTAATATTTTAAAACTGAATTGAGTACCACAGTTTCTTTATCTAGTCACCTACTAAAGGACATCTTGGTTGCTTCCAAGTCTTAGCAACTTTCAAATTCATTTGAAATATCAAATGAATACAGCTGCTATAAGCATCTGTGTGCAGGTTTTTGTGTGGACATGTTTTCAGCTCATTTGGGTAAATACCAAGGAGTGCAGTTGCTTAATCATATGGTAAGAGTGGGGCTTTCCTGATGGCTCAGTGGGTAAGGAATTCGCCTGCAATGCAGGAGGCACCAGAGACACTAGTTTGAGCCCTGTGTTGGAAAGATCCCCTGGAGAAGGAAATGGCAACCCACTCCAGTATTCTTGCTTGGGAAATCCCATGGACAGAGGAGCCTGGAGGACTACAGTCCATGGGGTCACAAAGAGTTGGACACAACTGAGTGAAGCACATGTAAGAATATATTTACTTTTGTTTAAAACTGCCATACTTTTTTCAAAGTGTGTGTACCATTTTGTATTCCCACCAACAATAAATCAGAATTATTATTCTCTATCCTTGTCACATTTGGTGTTGTCAGTGGTTTGGATTTTGGCCACTCTTTGTGCAGTGTTGTTGTTGTTGTTTTTAAAATAATTGTTGTTTTAAATTGCATTTCCCTGACGACATATGACATGGAGCATCTTTTCATGTCTTTACTAGCTATTTGTATATCTTCTTTGGTGAGGTATCTGTTCAGATCTTTCGTCTATTTTTTAATCAGGTTGTCTGTTTTCTTTTTGTTGAATTTTAATTTTGTATATATTGGGTATATTATTGTATATATTAACTTTGTATATACTGGGTAACAGCATTTTGTTTTTCATATTTCATCAGATATGTCTTTTGCAAATATTTTCTTCCAGTCTGTAGCTTATCTTCTTGTTCGGTTGACATTATCTTTCAGAAAGCAGGAGTTTCTCATTTTAGTGAATTCAAGCTTATAATCATGTCTTCCATGGATTGTGCCTTTGGTGTTGTATCTCAAGCATTGCTGTATCCAGAGTCATCAAGGTGCTCTGTTATCTTCTAAGAGGTTGTGATTTTTTTTTTTTTGGCCACTCCATCCAGCATGCAGGATCTTAGTTCCTCGACCAGGAACTGAAACTTGCAGTGGTGAGAAGTCACAGTCATTGGACTGCCAAAGAGGCCCCTTCTAGGAGTTTCAAAGTTTGATGCAGATTTAAGTTTTAAAATTTCTATCATAATTTCTTCTTTAACACATGAGTTATTAAGAAGTGTTCTTTTGTTATCTATGTGATAACAACCCTCCTAAATTTATTGGGATTTATGCCTTAGTCAATGCACATGGTCAATATTTGGAGAACATTTTGTTTATTCTTCAGAAGACTATTATTCTTTAATTGGCATAGATCTTTGTATATTTTCAAAACAAACGTTGTGTATTAAACTACTGAAATCTTGCAAATCTTTACTATCTTTTCAAGTCCATTTTACCAATTGCTAATCGAAGAGATGCTTTGAGATCTTCCACTGCAAAAATAGATTGCTAAATTTCTCTCTGTAACAGTATCAATTTTTACTTCATATATATACATGTATATGTATATGTGTGTGTGTATATATATATATATATTTGGCCATGCAGCATGTGGGATCCCTTACCAGGGATCAAAGCCAGGCCCCCTGCATTGGAAGAACAGAGTCTTAACCACTGGACCACCAGGGATGTCTCTTATTTCATATGGCTTGAAATTAATTAATTAGATGCACATAATTCAGTTTTAGTGTTTGTTTTGGGTGAAAACAAATCTTTTGATTTTATGTAGCTACGGACACTATTGAGGCTTCACTTATAATCCCCCAGAGTTTCCCTCTACACTGAAAGCTATTCTGTGTGCATACCTGCAATTCTGTTTGGGGAGCATACTGGGATACATGAAAGTCAGGCTGGGAGTACCAGGAATTAAGGTAATAAAAGAAGCCCTAAACTAATGATGGATGGGGATTCGCTGGATCGACACCCCAGTTTCCTTGCCTCTCAGTGGGGATTATCCTCAAATCTGTTTAACGCCATCTCCCAGGGCTCCCAGCAGCACTGAGCTCCACAGTATTAGCTGGTTTGATAACATATCCCTTATTGGTTTTGATCTCTTTGCCGATCCATTTCTTTACTCCTCTACTGATGTCTCCTGAAGTAAACTATTTGCACCCAAATTCAAAGTACCCCATTTATTCCTAATAACAAAGGAGACATCTGTTTAACAGGAGTTAGCCAGGACTGTCTCAGCAAACATGATGTGGGAACATCCTACTGTAATGAGACTTTTGGTCCTAAGTCCATTTATCTTTTATTACTAGCTATCCCCGCTTCCTGTGGCTTACTATCTGCCTGGCACATCTTTTTGCAGCACTGCACTTTAAACTTTTCCAAGTCTTTGTTTGGAATGTGTATCATTTAAACAACATTATAGCTGGATTAAAAAATCCTGTCCATCAGGTTGCATTTTAACTAATTCAGGCCATTTATAATTTATTTATAATCTATAATTTAGCTGTGTTTCTATCGTCTTATTTTTTTTCACTCTCTATTCTCCCATTTTTCTATGCTTCTTTTTTTTTCTTCTCTTGGCTTTAAAAGAAATTGATTGAGTTTCTGTTTGTTTCCTAATCTATCAGTATGGAACTTATACCAATTCTCTTATTTTCTTCTTTTGCAGTTACTCTGATAATGTTCCCTTGAATACTCAATAAAATCTGAAATTAATATTTTAACCACCTTCTCCTCCCAAAATAATTTAAAGACTTAGGAATAATTTAATTCTGATAACTCTTCTCCTGATTTACATCCTATTATTTTCCTGTATATTATTTATAAGGTTTTGAAAGCCACAAATGGATATTATTTTCATTTTATAAGATACTATTTAATTTGTCAACATTTTTACTAATTCTTTGGTCACTATTCTTTCTTCATCTCAAACCTGTCTTTTGGAATAATTTTCCTTCTTCCTAAGATGTGTCTTTAGGAGTTCTTTTAGTGTTGATGGTAAACTGTAGTTTTTGTCCATCTGATAATATATTTTACCCTCATATTTGGAAGACTGCATTGGTAGGTACAGTATTCTAGGTTAATAGCTATTTTTACCCATCATTTTGAAGATATTGTTCACTTTCTAATGATTTCTTTTATTATTGTCTAAATGTGTAAGACCTTTTTCCCTCTGACAACCTTTAAGATTGCCAACTATAAATTGGCACTTGCCGTCTACCTCTACAAGGAGGCAGTCTTGAGTCACTGCAGGTACTAAACCAACACTCCTCTGAGAGGAGTTCAGGGTGAAGATCAGGAATGAGGCACTCTGTGTTCTGGGAAAAATTTGGCAGAACAGGTCTTCCAATAGATATTTTCAGAAGAAGATTTTATGAGCCTAATTCTTTATCTTAAAAAAGACTTATTGATTTATTTGGCTGCGTTGGGTCTTCGTTGTGGCACAGAGGTCTTTGCAACTCATGGAAAGACAGCTCTCTAGCTGCGGCATGCGGGCTCTAGAGTGTCCAGGATTTGGTAGCTGTGGCTCTAGTTGCTCCACTGCATGTGGGATCTTGGATCCCAGACCAGAGATTGAACCTGCGTGCCCTGCTTTGCAACGTGGATTTTTAACCACTGGACCACTAGGGAAGTTCCTATGAGCCCAATTCTGGCATCTCCTCGTATCTTCTAGAAAAGCATTAAAATCATTAACAGGGACATCTGCTCTTCATGACTAGCAGCAAGCCTCCGCCAAAATGTATGCCTGACTGCAGGTATCCCCCCTTCACTAAAATCATATTACACTCACCTTCCCCATTGCCCCTGCAGCAGTTTCTCAGGGCTATCTGAAATGCTGTCTCCTAGGCTATAGTCCTCATTTTGCCCCAAATAAAACTTAACTCACAACTCTCATGCTGTGCATTTTTTCAGTCAACAAGATTGTCTCTTTTCCTTTGGTATGCTCCAGTTTTACTACATTTTAGGTAGGTGTGGAAACCTTTACAAGCACCTTGCGTGTATATTCATGTTTGAACGTGTATATTTACGTTTGTCATGAGTTCTACAAAAATTGCAGTCATTACCTGACTCATTTGAAAAGACCCTGATGCTGGGAAAGATTGAGGGCAGGAGGAGAAGGGGACGACAGAGGATGAGATGGTTGGATGGCATCACCGACTCAATGGACATGGGTTTGGGTACAGTCTGGCAGTTGGTGATGGACAGGGAGGCCTGGCGTGCTGAAGTTCATGGAGTTGCAGAGTTGGACACAACTGAGCGACTAAACTGAACTGAACTGAACTCTCAAGATACTGCCTCTCCTCCATCTCTCTATTCTCCCCTTTGGGCTCTTGATGAAATGTTAGACCTTTTCATTCCACATGAAAGAAAAGCAAAAGTGAAGTTGTTCAGTCAGGTCCGACTCTTTGTGACCCCATGGACTGTAGCCTACCAGGCTCCTCCGTCCATGGAATTTTCCAGACAACAGTACTGGAGTGGGTTGCCATTTCTTTCTCCGGGAGATCTTCCCAACCCAGGGATTGAACCCGGGTCTCCTGCACTGCAGTCAGATGCTTTACTGTCTGAGCCACCAGGGAAACGCTCATTCTACATGACCTGAGCCTTAATCTCTTTTTCTCATGTATTTCACTTCCTTGTCTGTCTGTATCCTATTCTGGATAGTTTTTTCAGATAAACTAACTCTCTTCAGCTGTATTTAACCTCTTTCATTTATATTTTTATTTCAATAAGTCATATTTCTGTTTATAAACTTTCTATTTGTTCCTTTTCAAACTTGATCACTTTTGATAGTGTCTTATTGCTTGCTCATTTTTTATAACAGTGTCTTTTATTTCTTCAAGCATTTCATAATTATTTTATGTTTTATGTATGATAATTTCAATATTTGAAGACCTTGGTGGTCTAAATATATTGCTTCTTACATTTGCTGACTTTCATTCTTGGTAATTTGTTTCCTTCTGTGTTTGATGTCCTTTCCTTGTCAACTCATCTTTAATTAGCCTTAGTCTCTGAAAATTTAAGGAGATGGTTTTCTTCAGAGAGGATTTACATTTTTATTTTGGGAGCTTGGGATGCTACCAACTGGAGGCCAATACCAACCTAATCAGGGAGTCTCAGGTTCAGCTCCCGCACTTTGCCACTGGCACAAGTCTGGTCTTTGTCCGTGCTAATATAAACATTTGTGCTGTGCTTAGTTGCTCAGTCGTGTCTGACTCTTTGTGACCACATGGATTGTAGCCTGCCAGGCTCCTCTGTCCATGGAATTCTCCAGGCAAGAATACTGGAGTGGGTTGCCGTGCCCTCCTCTAGGGGATCTTCCCAACCCAGGGATTGAACCCACGTCTCCCGCATTGTAGGTGGATTCTTCACCATCTGAGCCACCAGGGAAGCCCAATTGAAACATTTGCCCCGGTTGATCCACATTTTATGAGTGCTAAGAAGTAAGGATTCTACTTACTAAGCATTTTTTACATGCTGCTCCTGTCTGGAATATGTGTCCTTTCATCCTTTTCTTTCCTCCATCCGATTAACCGATCTTTCGATTAAGACTAAGTTCAGGCTTGTTCTCCTCCAAGATACCTTTGCTGAAAACCCCTAATCTGGGTTAGATGCTGCTTTTACATGCTTCTAGAGCACCTTGTATCTACTTCTGTCATTGCGTTTTCCACACTGTATTATGCTAACCTGTTTATTATCTGTGTTCCTCCATGAGACTGTCTCTTCGCTATGTCATGGCATAGTCACACTGTCTCCCCAGCGTCTAGCACACTTCATGGTCCATGAATAAAAGAAAGAACATCAGAATGAATGAACGAGTGTGTGATGATTTTGGAATCAACAATTTGGGATTTCCAGAGAGGGTGAAGGATGACGAAGGAAGCTGAGAAGAAAAGAGAAAAGGGAAACAACTTGTATTTTTAGGTGATTTGTTTGTTCTCCTTGATTAAGTGAAACAAAGTTATCACTTCATTTCATCAAAAGTTTATTGAGCATCCAGAATGTGCTAGGCACTCTGCTAGATGCCAGTAATACAAAGATGAAGATCAAAACAAAACAAAAACAAAACCACTGACTGCCTTGCTCCACCCCCTCCCTCCATTTAAGACAGATTTGACTTGAGCCTGGGAAGCCGGCCCCTCAGGGATGCAGCACTGGGGATTAGAGTACAGCTTGCCCTCATCTCGCCTTAATCGTCACCCTTGCCTCTCCAGGTTGACTGGGATGTACCTGTCTGAGACTACATCTTGCATCTCCCACCTGCCTGAGCAACTTGTGTGTGGGGGTGTTCCCCCCCCCTACCCCGCACACATTGTCTCCTAGATCAGGCACCTGGGAAAGTAAGGGGAGCAGTTCTTGGGTGAGGAAGCAGAGCTGCAAAGGCATACCTGCACAGATGAGCCTGGAGAAGTGCATAGGGGCAGGGAGCTGGGAGGACCACGACCTGCAGGTTATGAGGCAGGGAGGAAGTCAACTAGAAATGTTGCTGCCCTTGGGCTGGGACAAATCTTGTCCTACGTGGAGTGGTGGGGAACTGGGACCTCAGGAGTTCTTCTGTGGGATGGTGCAGGGTCCGAACTGGAGCTCAGGAAGCTGAGGAGGGACCAGAGATGCGCTAGAAGTATCAGGGAAGAGAGGTCAGCACACACAGAGGGCTTATTTTGCATCATTTTAATCGCCTTCTATCTTCACCAGGTAGATGACTGTCTTTCCTCCAAACTGTTCAGGAAGTGGTGGCGGCATGGGCGTGGCCTAGCTAGACAGTGGACCAATCTCTCCATATTCTGGGTTTGTGTAATTAGGGAGCCTGCCCTGGCCTGTCTCCTGGGCCCTGCACACCCGGGAGCAAGGCAGGTGAGAGGCCTGAGACCAAAGATTCCATCCGGCCTCTAAGACACAGTGGTGGGCAGGGAGAGCAATGAGCATCTTTCTCCTTCCACTATTTCTGGGGAGAGTCGAACTTCATCTTCTTAAACCTTCAGGAAGTTCGACAACCTTTCCTGGGGACAATGATTGTTTGAAAGGCTTATTTTGTGCAAAGCCAGGGAGAACCAGTAGATAGGAGGGGTCAAAAGACAGATTCTCACTTGATTTAGCTTTCTGAGTCTGAGAATGAGTGAGGAGCCCCTTCTCTAGGGACTAGAGATGAAAAGAATGCTGGGCACGCTGCTGAAGGGGGCTTTGGGAGGAGGCCAAGCCTAGGAGGCTTGAATCCTTTGCTCTGGCTAGACCCGGGTTGTGGGGGGTGGGCAGGTGGCGAAGAAATGCCCTTGAACCCCTCCCTAACCAACTGGTAGGTACCCAGGTCCCAGATGCCTGAGAAGGGTGCCCCAAGGTCCTGTCTTCACAGTGATTTTCTGGGCTCCCCCTTAGGTCAGGACAGTTGTACCTTTGAGGCAAGTGGCCTCTCTAATCTGGACTTGCTGAGAAAGTTCCCCAGGAACCAGGAGTTCGTTCCTGGAGAGCAAGGGGAGAGGGTGGGTGGGAAGCATAAATGCGTCCTAGGAAGGACACAGGATAGTCATCGGGGTTAGGTTACTGATGTTAGTTTCCATAAGCCTCTCCGGGGATTGGGCCGTAAATTTAATAATCTATATGGTCCTAAGAGGGCATAACCCACACCCACTGAGAACACAGCCAGTGATCAGGGAGCAAACGCACCTCGATTTCACAATCTGGTCCACCCTCGGCCATTCCCGCCTCGTCCCCGGACTCCGCAGGCTCACAGTGGTCCCCGCGCCCTATCCTCTTGCCCGGCGGGACCTCGCCTGATCCCTCGCCCCTCGCGGGCCGCAGCCCCGCTGCCCCGCCCTCCCCTGGACGCGGGCCTCGGTGTGCGGGCACCTCCGGAGGACGCCAGGAGGCTCAAGCGCTGATCTCCACCGGCCCGGCCTCGTCTTGCTCGCGGATCAGGTGCACGCCCGCAGTCCGCAGTGTGCGAGAGGCGCTGCGCGAGCGGCCAGGCGAGCCGGGGGCCCGGGGCGGCGACGAGTGCGTCCGGCCGGTGGCGGGGGAGCGCGCTGGGGAGCGCGGGTAGCGGCGGGCGGAGCGGATGGGTAGCCCGGGAGACCGGCCCGGCACGGCCGGGGACACGGAGTAGCCCGGCGGGCCGGGCTCCGCCGCGCTCCGAGGCTCCGGGGCGGGGTTCTCCTCAGGCTCCGGGGAGTCCTGCAAGGATAAGTTGCCAGGAGGGCTCAGCGGACAGCTGGCCAGGGCTGGGAGCACGCCTGGTGTTCCAGGGCCCTGGGAATACCGAGGTGAAAGAGACACAGTCCCCTTCACACTCTGATCTCCTGGAAGGCTGCAGACCTAGGTCTGGTTTCTCTTGCAACATAGGACACAAAGCTGTGGTTTTCCCAGTAGTCATGTACGGTTGCGAGAGTTGGACTATAAAGAAAGCTGAGCGCTGAAGAATTGATGCTTTTGAACCATGGTGTTGGAGAAGACTCTAGAGAGTCACTTGGACTGCAAGGTGAGACAACCAGTCTATCCTAAAGGAAATCAGTCCTGAATACTCATTGGAAGAACTGATGCTGAAGCTGAAACTCCAATACTTTGGCCACCTGATGCAAAGAATTGACTCATTGGAAAAGACCCTGATGCGGGGAAAGATTGAAGGCAGGAGGAGAAGGGGATGCCAGAAGATGAGATGGTTGGATGGCATCATCAACTCAATGGACATGAGTTTGAGCAAGCTCAGGGGAGTTGGTGATGGACAGGGAAGCCTGGCGTGCTGCAGTCCATGGGGTTGCAAAGAGTCGGACACGATTGAGCAACTGAACTGAACTGAAGGACACTTAGCATGGTGCCTGGCACATAATAGGTGCCCATTAAATGTTGAAATGCATTAAACTGAGTGCTTTGACCACTTATTCTCCGCTTTCCTCCTGCCTTGGACAGCATGGGACAGAGTTGGTTGTGGAACAGCTGGGAAGTCACCCAAAGCCCGTGTCCAGAGATCTGGGTTTGAAGGCTAGTAGTGCCACCAATTGGAGAAGGAAATGGTAACCCACTCCAGTATTCTTGCCTGGAGAATTTCATGGACAGAGGAGCCTGGCAGGCTACAGTCCATAAGGTTGCCAAGAACACAACTGAGCAACTAACACACAGACACACACTGCCACCGATTTACTTGTTTGATTCTCAACAAGTCATTTACCCTATTTTATTATACAAAAATAATAAAATAGGGTAAAATGATTTTTATCCCATTTTTCTCATCTCTAAAGTGGGGATGACAGAAATATTTCTCAGGGTTATTCTGAGTCCTAGAAAGGGATGTCAACATAGCAGGGCTACAGTAGCACCAGAACATGGCAGGGACTGATGGGGTGTTCGTGGGGCACTTAGCCCGGAGCTGCTTACCTTGTCTTTCAGGACATAGAGTGCCACGGGGTTCTTCCGTTCCTGTTCTCCACTTCGTGGGAGGGTGTCTGCTGCACAGGGCAAAGAAGGGGGCAGCTGGCGCAGGTCCAGAACCCTTTCCACCAGACAGCACCTGTACTCCTTGCTTCCCAGCGGGCAGTCGGGGTCCCGCCACAGCCTCCACCGAAGGATCCGCCATCCCCGGGGTCCTACCTTGGCTGCTCCTCTCCCTGCTCTGCAGTCTTCGTGCAGTTGGTGGAAGAAGGGGCCCTGCAGAGCTGGCTTCCTTGTCGCCCAGATCTGCCTTTTCCCAGCAGCCCACTGCTCTGAATGACGATGGGATGGGTGAGTGGGCGGCTGGGAGCTCACCTTCAGGTTTCAGGCGGTCATCACTCTGATCCATATACTCCATGGAGTTTTGCTTCTCCAGCTTCCTCTTCTTCCTGCAAATCAACCCAGCACCTGGTGAACACAGCTGCTGAGTGTGAGCAGAAGTTCTGGGCCTGGGGACACAGTGGGGCAGTATCTGATGGCCATAAATGAGGCGGTGTAATAGGAAGACGGGCTGGGTGTGGTGGGATGGGGTATATCCCCTCTAGGGTTGCAGCCTGAGTCTGGCCCTGGCAAGTCATTTAACTCATCTGAGTATCTGTAAACTGCAGAGACTCACACTAAGATAATCACACTGAAAGGTAGTGCGCTAACCACACAGTGCCTGACTCACAGAAGGTGATGTGCAAGTGAAACCATTATTAACAATGCTGGGATTGTTGGGGTTGTGAGCACAGAATGTAATTCCATATACAATGCATGCATTGGTAAGATGGATCTCCTGGGAAGAGCTTTGGGCCCTGGGAGGAAAGGCATTTAAAGAGACTAAGAAGATGGGGACTTTCTTGGTGGTCCAGTGGTTAAGACTTTGCCTTCCGGTGCAGAGGGTGTAGGTTCGATCCCTGGTTGGACAGCAAAGATCACACATGCCTTACAGCCAAAAAAACACAAAACATAAAACAGAAGCAATATTGTAACAAGTTCAATAAAGACTTTAAAAATGGTCCGCTTAAAAAAAAGGTGTTTGTTTTTTTTTTAAATAAATAAAGAGACCAAGAGGAGCTTAGTGGTGGTCCAGTGAATGGTTAAGAATACACCTTGCAATTCTGGGGACACAATTTCAAACCTGGTCTGGGAAGATCCCACATGCCTTGGGGCAACTAAGCCCGTGTGCCACGACTACTGACTCAATGTGCTGCAACTACCGAAGCCCCTGCACCCTAGAGCCCATGTTCTGCATCAAGAGAAGCCACCACAAAGAGAAGTCCACCCACTGACACTAGAGAGTATCCCCCCACTCACTGCAACAAGGGAAAGCCCATGTGCGGCAATTAAGACCCAGCACAGCCAAAAATAAATACAAATAAATAAATAATTTTAAAAGAGAGAGAGAGACTAAGGAAAGAATGGAGCTCGGGGCTGGGGTGTGTAGAAGGATTAGGGAGGGGAACTTGGGGAGTTACCCAGACTTTTTGGAGGGTTTCCAGCAGGCGCAGACAGTCACCAAGGTCACAAGGAGGAAGATGCCTCCTGTGGACAAGATGATGTAGAGGGAGCTTCTTCCTAGGGAGAGAGGGAGGCAGAGAGGTTGGAGAGACTTCAAGGTGAGCAGTGGGTGTGGGGAGGAGAGAGCTCCCTGGGGCTGAAAGAAGAGAAGAGGAGCCCCAGGCAGCAGGGCTGGCCAGTGGGGGAATTTCCCCGGAGCTCACTCCCACCGATGGCTGTCCTCCAGGGAGACCTGGCCCATGTCCGCCTCTCTCCCACTCCGGTGGCACTCTGTCTGGGGTGTCCTCAGCCTCTCATGGGCACCTGCCTCTCAGGGTTGAGAGTCCCAAGGGAGGGCAGCGGAGACTCACGGTACACGGTGATCTTGACGGGCGGGCTGCGGCCCTGGCTGATGGGGTTTTCCACCACACAGCTATACAGGTCATCATCCTCCATGAGCACGCGCGTGATGGTGAGCACCTTTTGGTCTGGAGACAGGAGCATCCGAGAGTCATTGAGGAGGGGCTTGCCGTCCTTCAGCCAGGTGTAGCTGGGTTTGGTGCCGTTCTCGTGCGAGCAGTTCAGGGTGAAGGCCTCGCTGAGCTCCAGCACCGTGGTTGATGCTACTAACACCTGTGGCCTTGAAATGGGCACTGAGCCCGGGGTTGGGGGAGCCTGTGAGCCAGGGGCCAAAAAGCATCTCCCTTCCCCTTCTTAACTACCCACCTTCCAGCTCAATCTGTGGTCTTCAGAGGTCTCAGTATAGCTCTTTACCACCACCCACCCACCCATCCACCTATATATCCATCCATCCATCCATTTATTCATTTATTTACCCACTATTTATTGAGGGCCTAATTGAGCGCAGGGGGTACAATGCAGAACAAGACAGCCACGGTCCCTGCCCTTCTGGACTTTCCCTTCCTTTCTTCCCAAATACCTTTTCGAGATGTCTTAAGCTGACCAGCCTGGAAAATATTTTCAGTGGGCTAAGTTCAGGTCTGTACGTTCTAAGTTGCTAAGTTGTGTCCAACTCCTTGAAACCCCATGGACTGTAGCCTGCCAGGCTCCTCTGTCCATGGGATTCTCCAGGCAAGAGTACTGGAGTGGGTTGCCATTTCCTTCTCCAGGAGATCGTCTTGACCCAGGGATTGAACCCAGGTCTCCTGAGGCTCCTGCATTGCCCGTGGATTCTTTACTGCTGAGACACAGGGGAAGCCCCAAATAGGTTCAGATATTGACTCTCACTTACTAGTTGAGTAGACTTGGTCAAATTATTCAACCTCCTTGTGCCTCAGTTTTCTCATCTTGAAGCAAGGCCAGTGATATTAACTATCCCTAGATTACTATAAGCATTAAATGAGTCAATATAGGCAAAACCTAACAATCATTTCTGGCTCATAGTAAGCACCCTATACATGTTAGCTATGGTCTATCTGCCAGTCTCTAAGGTCCAGTTGGCTCACTCTCTGCTCGCCAGTGGCTCTTGTGTGGGTTTTCCTGGGGTCTAGCTAGGGTACTGGGTGGACCCTGCCCCCCACCCAAGCTGCTGGTACCCCCGCTCCTTCCCTGCCCGAGACTTTACCATCTACAGTGAGGTTGATGGTCTTCTCCCCGGTGAAAGTGTCATCGGTGATGGAGATCTCGACCTCGTAGGTGCCCTCGTCAGCCAGTTGCAGGTCACTGAGAAGCAAGGAGCCGTTTTCAAAGAGGCGGATGCGGTCTCGATAGTCAGGTCGCAGGGTGCCAATGACCTCTGTGCCGATGGACTGAACCACGGTCACCGGCTTGTCCCGTTTCAGCTGCCACTTGACCACGGGCTTGTCACTGCTGGTGCTGCTATACTGCACGGAGAGCAGGGCAGCCTTCCCCACCGTGCCATGGATCAGGCGCACCGGGCTGGTGATGTTCACGCCTTCCAGGGGCTCTGTGAACAGAAGCCCACAGAGAGAGGGCAATGTCAGGCCCTGGCTCCTTACCCCATTCTCATTTCTGATTCCTCTGGTCTCTCCATGCCTCACCATGCTGGGCTCTTCACTTCCTAACAGTTCTTCCTTTTTCCAAGCCAAAAGGCAATGAAACTAAAAGGTTAGTTGTGCAGATCAAAGCAAATTAAATTTAATAAACATATCCAACCCATTTTGGGAACAAGTGCTTTGTTAGGTAGTGAGCTCCTCATCTTTAGAAGCAATCAAGGAAAGGCCAATTGAATGTTCATTCCCCTCTCTGTGCTTTCATTTTCTCCTCTGAATAATGAGGTAGTAAGACCAGATAATCTGCAACCTGACATTCCAATCCTGACTTTCTATCATCATGTGTCAAGAATGTTATAATAAAAAATACCTTTAGGTTTGGAAGACACTACCGCAATGATGAAAGCCACCATATTCATGAATATTATATACTTGTCATTGAGGGGAGTCTCAATTGTGGGGGGAGTTAGAATGGAGAAAACCAAGTATTTTCAAATTTTCTTATTAAAGGTATTTTTGTTCTCCAAAACCCTATATAAATTGAAAAGAAATGAAACTTAATTCTAGCTCACTTGATTTAGTCAAAGAGGTGGTGAAGACCTGAGTCCTGTCCTTCCCAGGATCTCGGGGCGCTGCTAGGGAATCTTCTATGGCTCCATGCATCAGACTGAAATCTGATTGACCTCATGATACTTAAGATTTCTCCAGCTCTTGGTTTCTGGGATTATATAGATGGGATTTCCTGCCTAGCAGGTGCTAGGTCCCAGGCTTGGTTTGACTTAGAAACACAAGCTTTCAAACTTCCCTGAACAGGCAAATAGGGTTTGGCGTAGGTGACTTCAAGTGGCTCTGAAAATAATCAGTGAGCTTCATTAAGGGCCAGGATGGGAACATCTACCCCCCTTCTCAGGACCCAATCTGAAGCAGTGGGGTCAGCACATGAGGGTGATGTATGCAGAGCCACCCTGGGGTTTAGCAACCCCAAGCTCCTTGGTTCTCATTTCTTCTTTCCAGGACGCTGGGCTATGACAGTCCCAGCCTCAAGGAAAAGTGGAATGGATTCCCCTCCCTGCTTCTTTCTTCTTGGACCCTCCCTTGAGTTTCCCCTGTGTCTACTCTGTCTCGTCACATATAAGGTCCTAGTAGTGCTTTTGGCGAAAAGCAAAGGAGAAAAGGAAAGATATGAGCATCCGAATGCAGAGCTCCAAAGAATAGCAAGAAGAGACAAGAAAGCCTTCTTCAGTGATCAATGCAAAGAAATAGAGGAAAACAACAGAATGGGAAAGACTAGAGATCTCCTCAAGAAAATTAGAGATACCAAGGGAGTATTTCATGCAAAGATGGGCTCGATAAAGGACAGAAATGGTCTGGACCTAACAGAAGCAGAAGATATTAAGAAGAGGTGGCAAGAATACATGGAAGAACTGTACAAAAAAGCTCTTCATGACCCAGATAATCATGATGATGTGATCACTAATCTAGAGCCAGACATCTTGGAATGTGAAGTCAAGTGGGCCTTAGAAAGCATCACTACGAACAAAACTAGTGGAGGTGATGGAATTCCAGTTGAGCTCTCTCAAATCCTGAAAGATGATGCTGTGAAAGTGCTGCACTCAATATGCCAGCAAATCTGGATAACTCAGCATTGGCCACAGGACTGGAAAAGGTCAGTTTTCATTCCAATTCCAAAGAAAAGCAATGCAAAAGAATGCTCAAACTACCACACAATTGCACTCATCTCACATGCAAGTAAAGTAATGCTCAAAATTCTCCAAGCCAGACTTCAGCAATATGTGAACCGTGAACTCCCTGATGTTCAAGCTGGTTTTAGAAAAGGCAGAGGAACCAGAGATCAAATTGCCAACATCCGCTGGATCATGGAAAAAGCAAGAGAGTTCCAGAAAAACATCTATTTCTGCTTTATTGACTATGCCAAAGCCTTTGACTGTGTGGATCACAATAAACTGTGGAAAATTCGGCAAGAGATGGGAATACCAGACCACCTGACCTGCCTCTTGAGAAATCTGTATGCAGGTCAGGAAGCAACAGTTAGAACTGGACATGGAACAACAGACTGGTACAGTACATCAAGGCTGTATATTGTCACCCTGCTTATTTAACTTATATGCAGAGTACATCATGAGAAACGCTGGACTGGAAGAAACACAAGCTGGAATCAAGATTGCCAGGAGAAATATCAGTAACCTCAGATGTGCAGATGATACCACCCTTATGGCAGAAAGTGAAGACGAGCTAAAAAACCTCTTGATGAAAGTGAAAGAGGAGAGTGAAAAAGTTGGCTTTCAGAAAACAAAGATCATGGCATCTGGTCCCATCACTTCATGGGAAATAGATCGGGAAACAGTAGAAACAGTGTCAGATTTTATTTTTTTGGGCTCCAAAATCACTGCAGATGGTGACTGCAGCCATGAAATTAAAAGACGCTTACTCCTTGGAAGAAAAGTTATGACCAACCTGGATACTATATTCAAAAGCAGAGACATTACTTTGCCAACTAAGGTCCGTCTAGTCAAGGCTATGGTTTTTCCTGTGGTCATGTATGGATGTGAGAGTTGGACTGTGAAGAAGGCTGAGCGCCGAAGAATTGATGCGTTTGAACTGTGGTGTTGGAGAAGACTCTTGAGGGTCCCTTGGACTGCAAGGAGATCCAACCAGTCCATTCTGAAGGAGATCAACCCTGGGATTTCTTTGGAAGGAATGATGCTAAAGCTGAAGCTCCAGTACTTTGGACACCTCATGCGAAGAGCTGACTCATTGGAAAAGGCTCTGATGCTGGGAGAGATTGGGGGCAGGAGGAGAAAGGGACGACCCAGGATGAGACGGCTGGATGGCATCACCGACTTGATGGACGTGAGTCTGAGTGAACTCTGGGAGATGGTGATGGACAGGAAGGCCTGGCAAGCTGCGATTCATGGGGTTGCAAAGAGTTGGACACGACTGAGTGACCGAACTGAACTGAACTGAGTGCTTTTGGGATGTCTTGCCCCCTTCAAGTTTGCTCTTTCTACCAATTTGTTTAGTTATTTTTGCTACATGATGCAACATGTGGGATCTTAGTTCCCTGACCAGGGATCGAACCAGGGTCCCCTGCAGTGAAAGCATGGAGTCCCAACCCAGAACTGCCAGGGAAGTCCCTCTTTCTCCCAGTGTAAATTTGATCCTTCTGGGGACTTCCCTGGTGGTCCAGTGGCTAAGATCTCCCACTCCCAATACAGGAGGCCTGGGTTCCATCCCTGGTCGAGGAACTAGATCCTGCCTGCCAACTAAGACCTGGTGCAGTCAAATAAATAAATATTTAAAAAACAAAAAATAAACTTGATTCTTCTGGATAAAACCATTGGAGAAGTTACTGCATGTGGATCACCTTGGGCCTCACCCTCCTCTTGGTGGGTGCCTTCCCCGTGTCTGTGAATGAGTCGTGCCCCTGAGTCATAGGGGTGTATGTAGGCATGTTCAGAAGTGGAGGGTGCAGTCTTTCCCAGAAGCTGACAAAGAGCATTTTCTGCAGAGCAAACACTGTTTCCCAAAATCTAGCCAAAACTGGAGTTGGTTTTAAGGTCAGGGTCCCACAAATTTCAAGGGACACAGAGAACTAGGACAGGTGCCAAGGAAGGACACAGAAGTGAGGAAATGGCTAATGGTGCAAATAAAAGGAACTAAAACTCTTCAACCTTGAGAAACGATTAACTTAATCATCATCCTCAAGTCTCAAAAGCATCGTTAGGTAGAAAAGTCTCCGTTCCCGCTGGAGGCTGAACAGAAGGAAATTGACCTCGCTGCAAGATGTCCCTGCCAACTTAAATGGCCACACGGACCAGGGAGGTGGCCCTCGTCAACTAGGATTTAAAGCTACTATGACATCAAAGAATGTCAAGCTTTAACATATAAGAATGTACCTGCCAATAGCCTTAGGGACCCTTAATAGCCACTTTCTTAAACCATCATCTGTTCATTTCTATGTGCCCTTTTTGGTGGGCAAAGGTTTTCTATTACCAGTATTTGCCTTAAATTTACCTTTTAAACATATCAGTGAGAGGGGTTTCCCTGGTGGTCCAGTGGCTAAGACTCCTCTCTCCCAATACAGGGGGCCTGGCTTTGATCCTTGGGTCAGGAAGATCCCCTGGAGGAAGGCATGGTAACCCACTCCAGTGTTCTTGCCTGGAGAATCCCATGGACAAAGGAGCCTGGCGGGCTCTAGTCCCTGGTGTTGCAAAGAGTCAGACATGACTTAACGACCAAGCACAGCACAGCACAGGGAACTAGATCCCGCACGCCACAACTAAGAGTCCGCATGCAAATCAGAGTCCACATGTCACCGCTAAGAGTCTGCATGTGGCAACTAAAGATTTCATGTGCTGCAGCTAAGACCCGGTGCAGCCAAATGTTGTTCAGTAACCGAGTTGTGTCCGACTCTTTGTGATCCCATGGACTGCTGCAAGCCAGTCCATGTCCTTCCCTGCCCTTCACTATCTCCCAGAGTTTACTCAGACTCATGTCCATTGAGTCAGTGATGCTGTCTAACCATCTCAAAAGCATTCATGAGATACTGTGAAACATGTTATACCTAATCCACACACTCTGACACTCCGGACTGCAGGTATGTCCCTTTTTAACTGAAAGGCTTTTTCTTTTGTTTGGATCTGTCTCTATAGGAAGTCCCTCCTTCCCTTGGGCTAGCATAGATACCCTTATTTGGGCTTTCTGCAACTCTATTATTTCTTTTTTGAGGTGTGGTGACCAGAACTGCATACAATAACCCAAAGGCAGCACACAGCATGGTTTTCTTTTTCTTTTTGGCTGCACTCCACAGTATGTGGGGCCTTAGTTCCCCCACCAGGAATTGAATCCACATCCCCTGCATTGGAAGGCAGAGTCTTAACCACTGGACTGCTGGGGAAAGTCCCATATGCCATAGTTTTCTAAAAGCAAAAAATATTACTTTTTGCTCTTCATTTTTATTTTTATTATCCTGAATGAATTAATAATAATGAATATTAAATGCTCTGAGAAAACAACACCCCTCCTCTGCCCCTGTTGTAGAGGAGCTTCACTGTTGGGGTGACTGTGTTAGAGTTTTCACTTGTTACTACGTTGAGGCCTACAAGAGTGTGAACTCATTTTAAGTGTCAATCACTCATGAATATAAGGGAAAATCAGGATACAGAAATTGTGAAGAAGGCCCTTGGGATCCAGGAAGAGAGGGGTAGCTTTTTTCCTATACTGTAAAGAAAGCAAATGTTCAGTAATGTGTACCTAGCTAATAAGTATAAAGATAGCACACAGAGATACACCGTGCTTTGGATCGGAGTAATCATTAATGTTAAGCTGTCAATTCTCCAAAGCTGGCTTATAAATTTAATACAACACTGATCAAAATCCCAAGAGATTTATCCTTGGCACAATAGACAAGTATATCAACAGAACAGAATGAAGAGTCCGAAAACAGACTTAAACATGATAGCTTGACTTTTTATTTTTGGTGTGAGGGTTGTGGGATCTTAGTTCCCCAACCAGAGACTGAACCCTTGATACCTGCAGTGGCAACCTGGAGTCCTAACCAGTGAACCACAGGTGACATGCAGTGAAGTACAGAAAGGATTTTTTTAAATAAATAGTGCTGGGCCACATTGGAATAAATATGAATTTTGGTCCTTACCTCACATCTCACACAAATACCAATTCTAGGTGGATTGTAGATCTAAATGTGAAAGGTAAAACAATGTTTTAAAAAGAAAACATAGGAGAATATCTTTGTGACTTGAGGACAGACATAGATTTTTCGACAGGACACAAAGGTGGTACCCGTAAAAGATGAAAATGATACAGTGGACAATAAAATTAAGAGCTTCTGGTCACCAAGAGACACCATTTAGAAAGTGAAAGGCAAGCTGTACAGTGGGAGATCACTCCCACTTTCCAGGTGGCACTAGCTGTAAAGAATCTGCCTGTCAATGCAAGAGACAGAAGAGATATGGGTTTGATCCCTGGGTTGGGAAGATCCCCTGGAGGAGGGTATAGCAACCCAATTCAGTGTTCTTGCCTGGAGAATCCCATGGACAGAGGAGACTGCAGGCTACAGTCCACAGGATCACACAGAGTTGACACGACTGAAGCGATTTAGCAGACACACACGCACAGTGGGAGATAGTTGTAATACATATATCCTATAAATGACTCATATCCAATATATATATTTTAAAGTCCTACAAATTACCACTTTTAAAAAAATCTAGGAAACTCAAAAGAAAATAGACAAAAGACTTGGATCAGGTATTTCCCATAAAAGGATTTTCAAATAGCTGATAAGTATATGAAAAAGACACAACTGCATTCATCATTATAGATTTGCAATTTAAAACCATAATTTAATGCCACCTCATACTAGGAAAGCTAAAATGAAAAAGAAGATTCAGTTATTGGTGAATATATGGAACGAACATCTGGGACTCTCAGTCAGGGGTGGTGGGAATGTAGCTTGATACAACCACTTCTAAAAACTCTGGCTATGTCTACTAAGCCTAAGCGCATATACATAACTCGGCAAATTCTACTCCTGGGTATATCTGTTCACCAAAAGTCATCTACTAGAATGTTTTTAACAACTTTGTTCATAAAGGCCCAAACTGTTAACAACCAAAGTGTCTATCAAAATTGAATAGGTAAACAAATTTTGGTATATTTATACACTGGAATACTATATAGCACTGAGATCAAACAAGTAACAATTTCAACAACATGCATGAATCTTACAAATTTGGTGTTCAGTGAAAGAAACCAGGCTTAAAAGAATGCATAGATATAATTCCACTTTCATGAAGTTCAAAGACACACAAAATTAATCTGTATTAGAAATTAGTACACCACTGTGACCCTGGGGGGAAGGCAATAGTAACGATATAGTATGGAGGTGCTTCTCAGGTACTGAAATATTCTTTTCCATGACCTTGGGGGCTAATTAAATGGATTTATTCACTTTTTAAAGGTTCATAAAACTGTATCCTTAGGCAAAATTGCATGTTCCTGTATATAATCTTAAATTGCAATTAAAAAAAAATACAGCACCTACAATATGGAAGGTGATCTTAGAACGCAGAGGGTGGAACCTAGGCAAGGGACTTCTTCCTAATGGGAGCCTAGAGGACGGACTGGCTCTAGGATCCCAGAGAGTAACATCTTGCAAATCAGATTATCTAGATGTATGGTATGCTGTGTTTATGACTGTAAATTAGTATCCTAGCCTCTAGAAAAGCTGTGTTGGAATGTTCCAGGAATAGGGCTGTGATGAATTTAGGGAAGCCTCCTTAGTTCGTATTAGGTTCAGAGCATCAAGGACTAAGTGCTACTTGCCTGAGGCAAGTAAAGTGGTTGCTGCCAGATGGGAGTATTGTTGCTGTTCAGTCGCTCAGTCTTGTCCGACTCTGCGACCCCGTGGTCTGCAGCAGGCCAGGCTTCCCTGTCCATCACCAACTCTTGGAGCTTGCTCAAACTCATGTCCACTGAGTCGATGATGCTGTCCAACCATCCCATCCTCTGTTGCCCCCCTTTTCCTCTTGCTCTCGATTTTTCCCAGCATCAGGGTCTTTTCCAATGAGTCGGCTCTTTGCACCAGGCAGTCAAAGTACTGGAGTTTCAACTTCAGCATCAGTCCTTCCTATGAATATTTAGGGTTGATTTTCTTAATGGCAAGGGATTAAGGCAGATCTCTGGGAGCCAGAGTCATATGGTCCAGGCCACCCTTTTAGTGCCAGCCTTAAAGATATATCTCCCAGCCTCCCTTGCAGTTAAGTATGGCTGTGTCAGTACTGATTTCTACCCAAGAGTACTAGTAAAAGTGGTAGATTCCACTTATAGGCTGGTGTACTCCTTCCTTTTTTTTTTTTTCTCCTTAATCCTCTACCTAAAAGAAATAGAGATAAATCTCAGACTGACCATTGGAAACACATGTGAAAGTTGATAGAGCTCCATGAGCTTGGTCTCTGGAAAACCTCATGGAACAGCCTTTGTTCATACCAGGCCTTGCTTGAAATGGTACTGACTACTCCAGGGTTAATGCCAGGAGAACTTAAATGTTGGAATTTATTTGTCACAGAAGCTGACATTTTCCTAATAGATTGAGGATGGCAGAAACTCCTCATAGAATCTCAGCCTTTATTCCTTTTGAATCCACAGCAGTACAATGGCCTGACCCTACACTTACCTCTTACCTATCTTAGTTTGTAACTAATATCTTATTAGCATAGTTTATATTCAGAATTTTTTGTTATACATTTTTTTGGGGGGGGGGGACCATGCAGCATGTAGGATTTAAGTTCCTGGACCGGGGATTGAACCTGTGCCCCTGCAGCAGAAGCACGGAGTCTTAACCATTGAACCACCAGGAAAGCCCCTTGTTAAATAATACTCAGTTCCACTGTCTCTCACAGAAGTTCCTTTTGTTTCTGCCTAATCACAGTGACTGACAAGATCCTTCCATAATTTTTTCTTTACCATATGATGCCCTGAAAGAGCTTAGGGACACCTCTGATTTGTGCATATCATTGTACCATTCCTATTCCCGGTACACTGCCTCCTACCGTTAGCTCTCATTCCCTCCATTCATTGTTATTTCCACTGACACTGCTCTCACTAAGGCTAATGGTAACCTCTTCATGGCCACATCAGACGGGCTCTTTTAGGTCCTTATTACACCAGGTTCTGTGATACATTTGATGTCGACTCTCTGAGAATATCCCGACTCCCTTCACTTTCTGGACACCACAGTCTTCAGGATGTCCCTCTGTCTCTCTGATTGTTATGCGCCTCCTCAATGGGCTTTTGTTCTCTGTTTTCCTCTGCAAATCTTGGGATTCCTCAGATTCACACAAACTTAGAGAACGAACTTATGCTTGCTTGGGGGAAGGGATAGTTAGGGAGTTTGATCGACATATACACACTGCTATGTTCAAAATGGGTAACCAACAAGGATCTACTGTATAGCTCAGGAAACTCTGCTCAGTGATATGTGGTAGCCTAGATGGAAGGGGAGTTTGTGGGAGAATGGATACATATATATGTATGGCTGAATCCCTTCACTGAAGCTATCACAACATTGTTAACTGGCTATACTCCAACACAAAAAGGTAAAAAAATAAAAAAGTTTGCATTGGTTTTAAAAAAAGTCTTAGGGTTCCTCAGTGTTCCATTTTCAGCTCATTTATTTATTTATTCTCACTGTTTTAAATCTCACCTCTTAGCTGACAGCTTCCAAATACCACTTCCCAACCCTTCAGTTTTAGGTTGTTCAACATTTCCCCACAAATGTCTCACAGCCATTTCAACCTCAACATGACTAACACCAATCATTATATCTCCCAATCTTGCCCCATTTTTAAATTTAATGTTTCACACAGAAACCCTACCTCCTTCCCTAGATTCTTTAGCTTCCTATCAATCACTAGGTCCTGATTTTCCCTCCAAAATATTATCTCATTATCCTTCCCTCCCTCCCTCTTTATTCTAATTCCAGCCTGGTTCATTTCTCTCTTGAACTATTGCAGTAGCCTCGTTATGGGTTGACTTGTGCCCCCTATAATTTATGTCTTGAAGTCCTAATCCCAAGTATTTCAGTGTGTGTGTCCTCAGTCGGTTTCCTTAGCAAGGTTTACGTATCTCACCTAACTCCATTCACTCTTTCCTCTCCAGAAGGAGTGACTGACTGGGCTGCTCCTAACACTTCAGAAGTGTCTGACTCTTTGCGACCCTGTGGATTATACCCCGCCAGGCTCTTCTGTCCATGGAATTCTTCAGGCAAGAATACTGGAGTGGGTTGCCATTTTCTGCTCCAGGGGATCTTCCCGACTCAGGGATCAAACCCACATCTCTTATGTCTCCTGCATTGGCAAGTGGATTCTTTACCACTGAGCCACTTGGGAAGCCCCAAGTATCTCAGAATGTGACCTTATTTGGCATTCAGGTCATTGTCAAGGTAACAAGCTAATACTGGAGGGAGTGGGCCCCCAATCTAAGATGAAAGTGAAAGTTGTGTCTGACTCTTTGCTACCCCATGGACTGTAGTCCATCAGGCTCCTCTGTCAATGGGATCTTCCAGGCAAGAATACTGGAGTGGATGGCCATTTCCTTCTCTAAGGGATCTTCCCGATCCAGGGATTGAACCCAGGTCTCCTGCACTGCAGGCAGATTCTTTACTGTCTGAGCCACCAGGGAAGCCCAATCCAAGATGACTGGTGTCCTTACAAAAAGAAGAAATACGAATATACATGCAAGCACAGGGAGAAAGCCACGTGAAGATTAAAGTTAACCTGTCATAGCCAAGGAACTACCCAAAGACAGCAGAGAGGCCCAGAGTAGAACCCTGCCTAGCACCTTAGGAGGGTGTACAGCCTTCCCGCCACCTTGCTCTTGAAATTTTACCCTCTGGAACTGTGAATCAACACACTTCTGTTATTGAAGTCATCCAGTTTGTGGTTCTACCAAATGGATACAGGCTTCCTTTCCTATCTTGCCTCCAGTTTTGCTCCAACGCCTCCGTGCAGAGTGAGCGATCTCTGGCCCTGCTGGTTCCCAGACTGAAAACCATTCCGTGCCCTCCCCCAGCCCCCATTGTTTGCAAATTATCTTCCAGTTTCCTTAGCAAGGTTTACATATCTCACCTAACTCCATTCACTCTTTCCTCTCCAGAAGGAGTGACTGACTGGGCTGCTCCTAACACGCGATACCATTTCAAGCTGTTGACCTTGGCCCATTTTCCTAACTATAATGCTCACTCCCACACCTACCTGTTTTTCTCATCCTTTAAAATTCAGTGCAGACACTCCCAAGTAACGTCCCCTGATATTCCCCTACTCGTATCGTGTACCACCAGCACCAGCTTCCTGATGGTGTAGGTGACCTCTTTCTGTCTCTCTGACTCATAGTAGTCTCTGCATTTTATTAAAATGATTTCTTCATCAATTTGCCCAATGAAACTGTATATTCCTAGGCTCTCTGGAATAGCTTGTGTGTGTGCGCTCAATCACTCAGTCATATCTGACTCTTAGTGACCCCATGGATTGTAGCCTGCCAGTTTCCTCTGTCCATGGAATTTTCCAGGCAAGAATACTGGAGTGGGTTGCCATTTCCTACTCCAGGGGCTCTTTCTGACCCAGGGATCGAACCCGAGTCTCTTGCGTCTCCTGCATTGGCAGGCGGATTCTTTATCACTGAGCCACCTGAGAACCCCACGTGTGTGTGTGTGCACATAAGCACATATGTATTGAAAATCAGATCATTTCTGCAAGAAGTTGGTAGGGGGCAGTACAGAAGATAGGTGTGTCTGTGGCGTGCCTGAGTTACAGATAGGTTGGCGTTACTGTCCCAAGCCAGGAGACTCATTATCTCCAAAGCTTCTTTCATCTCCCTTGCCTGTTTTACACCCAGAGAAGCCAGGGTGTGGGGTTGAGGAGGCACAAAACCAAGATTTCCCTACCCCTCCAAGCCCCACCATAATACCGACTGGGGATTATAAAGAATGCCTGACTGGCCCACGCCAACAAGACGTCCCATAAGCAATGGCTCGTTGCCCTCCATCTAATGTACTGAATGCCGTGGGAGCTCCAAAGTCATGCAGGCTTTGGGGGCTGGGGGGCAGGGGCCAGCAGGAGGCATGCAGAATGAAGAAATACATTCAACACGAATGCCTGAATTCACTGAGCCGCTTCCCACGGTGGCTGGGCATTCTCCCCTCCTCCCGCCCCAGAGGCCTTCTGGCCCTCAGCTCCCCCCTCCCTCTCCTTTGAAAGCCCCGGGCCCCTTCTGCAGACCCTGTCCTGCCCTCTGGTTCTCTTACCTGTCTGGATCAGAAGCAGGTAGACAAAAGGAGCGAGGCGCAGCGCACTGAAGGCTCTGGACGGGGCTTCCCTTTCTCTCTTCATTTTGGGTGGCGTTCTCCAGCTCTGGTGCAGACAATTAGCATGATTTCTCCACTCTGGGCACGTCCCTTTGTACCACTCGGAGTTTCTCTGCCCAGACACAACCCTGCCAAGTTCTCTCTGAATACACAGAGCTCTGTGTGTTGCTGGACTTGTTCTTTCCTCTCTTTCAGACCTGGCATTTTCTAGTTTCAAAGCCCTGCATCCCGGGTTGGGAAGAGGGTATCTGCTTGGAAGACCATCTCCAGCACAGCTTCCAGTCAGAGGGGTCCCACCAGTTCTTCACCTGCCTGAGCTGAACCCCACTGCCAGGGGGAGATGAGAATCTGGGCCCAGGGAGGGAACTGGGATCCACACTAAACTGGACCTTGTGTGTCCCAGCAAGTCCTGTCTCCACCTCTTGCTCCTCGTTCCTGCGAGGGAGGGTACCCGCCAGGGACACACCTCCAATAAACTCTGAAAAGGCAGGGAGAGGAGTCTTTTGAAAGCTTGGAATGAGAGATTCCAGAAACAGCTGAACCTGCCCCTCTTCTACCCCAAAACAAGAAGATTGGAAAATGGCTTGAATTGTATTATTATCATAGCTGTCAAGTTTGCGCTTCTCCCTCCTATCATAGAATCTTGTAGATGCTGGGGATCTTTTTCCAGTAGCTACTCTGCTCAATCCCCAGCCTCCAGTCCATTTTCTAGAACATGTCAGAGCAAAGATGATGGTAATACCCCAAGAGCCTGGGGTTCGGCCACCAGCTACAGCCCAGCCGTCTCCTCAAGTCTTGAGGTGTGATGAAGAAAAGCACCCTAGCCCTGCCCTGACCCCCCGTTACCACCTCCACAGCTTCTCCTGCAGGTCGCCAATGGAACGCTTGCTTGCTCACTGTGTGATCTGGGGCAGACAGCCGTTCAACCTTGTTAATTCTCCAATTTCACATCTGTAAATGGGGTTGAGGGGGCAGTAGCTTCCTTGTAGAAACTGTTGAGAGGATTGATGAAGATTTAGTACAGTGGAGTGCCTAGAAAATTCTTTGTTGAGGAGGTGATATGCGAATGTTTGTGCGTGTGTGCATCTCAGTCACTTCAGTCGTGTCTGACTTTTCGTGATGCTATGGACTGTCGCCTGCCAGGCTCCTCTGTCCGTGGGATTCTCCAGGCAAGAATACTGGAGTGGGTTGCCGTGCCTTCCTCCAGGGGATCTTCCAGACTCAGGGATGGAACCCGCATCTCTTGAGTCTCCTGCATTGGCGGGCGGGTTCCTTACCACCAACAACACCTGAGAAGCCCTGAAGAGGTGGTATTTTAAACTTAGAAGAAAAATCTTCTTCTAATTCCTTTAGGGATTTTTATGTCTTGGTGAGACCAAAGTTTACAACTCCTCCTCTTAGCTGTCTCTAACACTGGAACTCTGGTCGTAATTTTATAAGTGTGGAAGTTATCTTTCAAAGTATTCTTTTTACATACTAGAGAAAGCCTGTGTAAGCCAGGTTTCTATTTTTAAAAAACTTTTATCAGAGTATAGCTGCTTTACAATGCTGTGTTAGTTTTTACTGTACAGCAGAGAGAATCAGTGACATGTATACATATATCTCCTCTTTTGGGGATTTCCTTCCCATCTAGGTCACCACAGAGCATTGAGTAGGGTTCTTTGTGCTATACAGTAGGTTCTCCTTAGTTATCTATTTCATACATAGTATCAAGTCAGGTTTCTAGAATTGAAGATTTAGAGCATGGTCCATCTGAGCTGAAGAATGGGGGAAAAGAAGTGGACAGCATTGGTTTTGAACGTCACAGAGGAACTCCAAAAAATATTCTGAAATACATAAATCAGGTTTTTTTTTTTCCTTTTGCATCTCTATGATTGCAACTTCTTCCTAGACAGCTTATGGCACTTGTCTGCCTCTGGTAGAGTTAGTGGAGTTTCAGCAGGAATACAATGAAAAACAGAAAGGAATATTCAGCTTCTGACATTTAAAACAGTATTTTAGAGTCAGTAGCAAGATGAAAGGCTTGAAAGCCAGTCTTTGTAAGGAGCTAAAGGATATTTTCATTTCTTTTATCTGTTTGTTTGATATATCATGGAGAGCAGGCTATGGACCGGATCGTTCTTTAGCGTAGAAATGGCCTCTTTTGCTTATGATGATTGCACCTGAAGGCTTATTGTCTGAGGTGAAAGGATATGAGGGGCTCCCAGGTGGCTCAGTGGTAAAGAACTCTTCTGCCAATGCAGGAGACATAAGAGATGCATGCAGGCTCCATCCCTGGGTGCGGAAGATTCCCTGGAGGAAGGCATGGCAACTCACTCCAGTATTCTTGCCTGAAGAATCCCATGGACAGAGAAGCCTGGCAAACTACATGGCGTCCAAGGGGTTGCGAACAGTTGGACATGATTGAAGCAACTTAGCACAAAAGATATGACCTTCAGGAAATAGAAAGCCTGAAGTTTGCCATTTTCAGCCTGAAGGATTATGGGAAGAGAACTGTGACAGAAGGCAGAAGCAGGAAATAAGTTCTACCCCCCACCCTCATCCCAGGGATGAACCTCAGGCTCCTTACCCCCACACAGAATACACGAGTGCCCCCAAAGAGCTGCACACTTCCTGAGGGGACCCAGAGGTGCTGGAGAGAAAGAACCAGCAGAAGGCAGAACAGGGAGGGAAGGGGCTGCACTGGGTAGGCGAGGCCAGGCCACCAACTGCCCCTCAGACCAGGGAGCAACTGAGACTTGAGCAGAGAGTCCTGAAGGCCGCACAGGTCCCCAGGCACTGTCTCCTCTGCTGTCACAAGGAGTCCTAGGCCACACAGGTGCTGTGGGAGACAGATGGGCTCCAGGCTAGACATTGACAACTGGCCTCCTATCTGCATTTCGTGGGGCACAAAGAAGTGGGCTTCAGGCTGGATACTTACAGCTCTTTAGCATTTCTTGAGACAAGAGATATGTGGGCTCCAGTTAAGGCATTTACAGTCAGCCTCCTGTTTGCCCTCCGAAGTGGAAGCAACAAAAGAAACAGGGTAAATAGCCAATGTTTGTCTTTTATAAACACCTTAAGGTAATAATCACAGCAATAGTCAAGGTAATAGCCATGGCAAGGACAAAGAGAGGCAAAGCCCTGTTTTAATAAATGATTAAGGGATCTCCGTGTCCCCCTCTTTTGGGACAAGGGAGACCTTACACATGCACCAAAAGGCTCCTTGTGGGTCAGAAGTCAAGAGACAATGCCAGGCCATAAGGAGTCTTGCTCCTCCCAGAAGCCTTCACTTGGAGATCCATCTTGGCTGAGGGGGGTGTGCACACCCAGGGGAGTGTCCCAGGGTAGGTCAGGTGCAGAAAAAGAAACCAGATAACTGGCCTGAAGGAAGACAAAGACCTGGAAGACCTGCCTGATATAAATGACTTAACCACCCACCTCTTGACTTCACCCCGCCTCACTAGAGGGGATGCCCACACCCTTCCTCTCTGGGTGTGCATCCCTGTCTTATTTCTTTCTTAACTAATCAAACCATTTCTCTGTGTGCTCTCCAACTTGTTCTTGTGCTGTGTCTCTAATAATAAACTTTGTACCTGCCTCTGTGATAAATACATTTTTCAGTGGGGGCAAAGATCCAGGAAAAAATAGCTTCTAGCCTGTAGCCCTTGCTGGTCTGGTGGCTAGGATTCCTGGTTCTCATCTAAGCTACCCAGGGTCAATTCCTGGGCAAGGAATTAAGATCTCACTTCACGAAACCACTCACTGTTGCTTCGCCAAGATCACAGCTACGCTCACCCTAAACCTTCTCAGAGAGGAGCTGGGTTGGGGGTGGAAACTGAAAAGATTGATCCAAGCAGAGGCTAAGCTACGGAGACACGGGTTTGATCACTGAGTAGGGAAGATACCTGGAGGAAAAAATGGCAACCCACTCCAGTATTCTTGCCTGGGAAATCCTGTGGACAGAGGAGCCTGGCAGGCTACAGTTGGTAGGGTCACAAAGAGCCTGACATGAC